>NW_027601283.1:0-300000 GCF_053455715.1 Rhinoraja longicauda
TTTTAAGTTTATCTCCTAGCTCTCTAAATTCACCTTGTAGGACCTCATCCCGTTTTTTACCTAAATCGTTGGTGCCAACGTGCACCACGACAACTGGCTGCTCACCCTCCCCCTCCAGTATGTCCTGCAGCCGCTCAGAGATATCCCTAACCCTTGCACCAGGGAGGCAACATACCATCCTGGAGTCTCGTTTGCGGCCGCAGAAACGCCTATCTATTCCCCTTACAATTGAATCCCCTATCACTATAGCCCTTCCACTCTTTTTCCTCCCCTCTTTTGCCGCAGAGCCACCCACGGTGCCATGAACTTGGCTGCTGTTGCCTCCCCCTGATGAGCCATCTCCCCCAACAGTATCCAAAATGGCATATCTGTTTAGGAGGGAGATGACCGCAGGGGACTCCTGCATTACCTGCCTACTGCTACGCTGGCTAGTGGCCACCCGTTTCCTTTCTGTCCGCTTATCTTTTACCTGTGGTGTGGCCAACTCACTGTACTTGCTATTCACGACCTTCTCAGCCTCGTGGATGCTCCAGAATGAGTCCAACCGCAGCTCCAACCGTTCAATGCGGTTTGCCAGGAGCTGCAGCTGGACACACTTCCTGCACATGTAGTCATCAGAGACACCGACAATATCCCTGATCTCCCACATGTTGCAGGATGAGCATTCCACGGGGCCGATCTCATCTGACATGTCTTACCCCCAAATTAAATCAAATCCCTCTTAATCCTTTAAACTGTACCTTTACTAAAAAGCACTGAACCCTTAACTCACCGAACCCTTAACTCACCGAACCCTTAACTCACCGAACCCTTAACTCACCGAACCCTTAACTCACCGAACCCTTAACTCACTGAACCCTTAACTCACCGAACCCTTAACTCACCGAACCCTTAACTCACCGAACCCTTAACTCACTGAACCCTTAACTCACCGAACCCTTAACTCACCGAAACCTTAACTAAAAGTACGAACAAAAAGCAGAAATACAACCCCGGGGTTACGCCCAATCAGCTGCTTCCTCTAGTTCGCTTCCACCAATCAGCGGCTTCCTCCAGACCACTTCTTTTAAAGTGTGTGGGAACGTTTTTACCTCCAACCGCTCCTGGGCCTCTGGGTGAACAAAGCCCCGCGCTGGGTTTTTAAACCTACCGCCCGGACGCTGCTCCAACCGCCTCCAACCGCTCCTGGGCCTCAGTGGATCAGGCAACATCTGTGGAGGAAATGGACACATGACTTATCAGCTTGGAAGCCTTCAGACTGGAATAGTGGGAGAAGGTTGGAAAAGGGAAATGGGGCAAAGCTTGGTGAGTGATGGGTGTCAAGTCAAGTCAAATCAAGTTTATTTGTCACACACACATAAATGTGCAGTGAAATGAAAGATTACCCATAGTCGAACAACAGAGCAATAAAAATAAGCAATAACACACACAATGAAACAAAAAGAAACGTCCATCACAGTGAGTCTCCTCCAGTCACCTCCTCACTGTGATGGAAGGCCAGAATGTCTTTTCTCTTCCCTGCCGTCTTCTCCTGCAGTCAGGCTGTTGGAGTTGTCACGTTCCAGGCCGCGCCGGACGGTGAAAGGTCCACGGCGGGCCGACCCAAACCCCACGACTCGGGGCGGGCGAAGACACCGCCGCTGCCGGAGCTCCCGATGTCGGCCCCCACCCAGGGCAGGGGCTGCGAGCTTCCGACGTCCCCGCGGCCGGAGCCCCACAGGTGAGGCCCAGGTGGAGGCCGCCAGCTCCAGGTGCATCATGGCCGATGGGAGGCCGCAGCGGGAACGGAGACACGGCCCAGAACAAAAGGTCACGTCTCCATTCGGAAGAGACAGTTTTATATTTACAGTCCCCCCCCCCCCCCCCCCCAGAGTACACAACCCCAAAAAACTACATCACATTTAGTACAATCAAGACAAAAAAACAACATAACACGAATACAGACGGACTGCAGGTATGCCACAGCTGCTACGGCAGCTCAGGTGAGGGGGATGATGGGCAGATGGTGGGGTAAATGACAAAGGCTAGAGGTGAAGAGGTGACTAAATATTTCAGAGGTGTGAAATGTAAAGCTGGAGCGAGCTATCCGGGTGTAATGGGACGGGTATCCAGGTGTAATGGGACAGGTATACAGGTGTAATGGGATGGGTATACAGGTGTAATGGGACGGGTATACATGTGTAATGGGACAGTTATACAGCTGTAATGGGACAGGTATACAGGTGTAATTGGACAGGACAGGTATACAGGTGTAATGGGACAGGACAGTTATACAGGTATAATGGGACAGGTATACAGGTGTAATGGGACAGGTATACAGGTGTAATGGGACAGGTTTACAGGTGTAATGGGATGTGGGGATAAAAGGGAATGACATGGAGATGGGAATGAGCATACTGATAAAGGGAACCCCCCCCTTTTCCCCACACTCCCCACCCTGGTGTGCTCCTCCCTCAACACTCCGGTCACCTACTCCTTTCCCCTCTGTACGCTCATCCCTTTCCCACATTCCTCTCTTTCCCAGATCCCTCCCTCTGGCTTTGCCTCTCCTTGTCTGACACGTCTCCTCTTCACTTCTAGCCGTTGTCACTACTCCCCTATCTGCTAATCAGCCCCCCAACTGTATCCCTCACCAGGCTTTGTCCTGCTCCCATCTCTTTCCAGTTTTCTCCCAACTCCATCAGTCTGAAGGGGGGCCCTGGTCTGAAACATCATCTGTCCATTCCTTTGCAGGCAGATGATGCCTGACCCATTGAGTACCTCCAGCACTGTTTCTGACCCAGTTATTCCTTGGTTAAAGTTATCCCGGAGAAAGTGAGTTTAATAGTCATGGCTCTTGAGTCTTATTACAAGTTACTAATCCTGCCTCTTCTATTCACCCCACTGTAGTTGTTTAGAGTTGGTCTAAATCTATATTTGGTTTGGCGAATATTTGCGTTGCTGCAATCTGTCTCCTTTTTGCTTTCACCCTCTGATTAATTTGTTTGTTTCCACCCAGGATCTCCAAGGACTGGACCTGTGCTGCTGGAAGTGTCTGCTGGGGTTAGACTGTCTCTTCCCACTCTGCCAAATGTTGGCGTAAGATTGAATAAACTTCTTCCCCATTGCTGTTCTCCTGATACACAAGTCTCATTTAATTCAGTGCTTTTGTCTGTTAAAGTAGTGTCTGTTCCAGTACGGTCGGGTTGCCTCTGATATTGTGAACTGCTGTACGCTCTGTAACATTCCTGCAACCTTATCCCGTCTATCTGGATTTGATCTTCATGGAGATGGTGTGAAGGTAAGGCCCCTATTTCAACCCCTCTTTTGGTTTCAATGGGAATAAGTCTTTGAAAGATGAACAATGGCGTCTCCTATTTATTTTGATCAAGGGTTTTATAATTCAGGATGCTGGATCTTTAGCAATAAAAGCAATGCTGGAGGAACTTGATGGGTCAGGTAACATCTGTAGGAAATGGACAGATGTGTTGGGTCAGGATCCTTCAGACTGGAGTGGGGGAAGAAAGCTGGAAAAGCAAGGTGGGGCGGGCAAAGCCTGGCAAGTGATGGGCAGATACAGGTGAAGGGGTGAGTGGTAGGTGGGTGGAGTACGTGAAGACTAGAGATGAAAAGGTGACAATGTGTTGGATAAGTAGAGGAGTGAAATATCAGCCAGAGGGAGGTGTGTGGGTGCAATGGTCCAGGGGAGGAAAAGAGGGATGAAAGAAATGTGATTCACAGATGGAAATGAGTGTACTGAGGAAGGGAAACTTCCCTCTTTCCCTGCACCCCCACCCTGAGTCCTGTATTTTCCTCCTTCGCCTTGCACCCATATCCATCCCTCTGGCGTCACATTTCAATGCTCTCATCTCCTTATCTGACAACCTTTGTCTCCTTTTCTCCTCTAGCCTTTGTCACTTACTCGATCCATCAGCCAACCACCCTCTCACCAGTATCCACCTATCGCTCGCCAGGCTTTGTCCTGCTCCCATCTCTCTCCCCACTTTCTCTGTCCCAGTCCAAACTCTCGATTCGTGCAGGTGTCAGGGGTTATGGGGAGAAGGGAGGAGAATGGGGTTACGAGGGAAAGATAGATCAGCCATGGTTGAATGGCGGAGTAGACTCGATGGGCTGAACGGCCTAATTCTGATCCTATGTCTTCTGGTCTTCTCTGACATAAGGAGATGCAAGCAGCCACTTTGTGCAAACAGCAATGAGTCAACAGAGGGCAATTATTGTCCCCAGACAACTACTGCCCCCAGGTGGACATTGTGATGTGTGCAGCAAACATTGACCGGCCACTGGTGGGCGAAGGGTTAATGTGGTAAATGGCTTGATTGAAGCTGGTTAGGATTGAGATGTGACAGGTAATTGCCAGCTCCTGTGTATAAAAGGGGGAGTTGGGGGAGTGTCTGGGTTTAGTTGTCCTGGGCTGTTGTTGGGAGCAGTGCTCAGGGTAGAGACAGGGAGTTGCCCCTTGTGTCTGATGTGGATCTTTGTCTCCAGGGCAGGAGGTAGGTGAGAACATTATTGCTTTCTCCTGAAATGTGTTTGGCTTCTTTGATTAATTCTGCAGACTTACCCTTTCAATTGTTGTCATTTGAATTGTCCAGGGTTTTTAATAATTATATTTTCTGGTGCAACTAGAACTGTGTTGTGTCTCAAAACTAAAAGGAGTAGTGGGGAGTCTCGGACCGGAGGGCACAGTGCCAGAATAAAAGGATGTGTCTTTAGAAAGGAGATGACCCTAACCCTAACACAACTAGAATTGAATCTGGGTGCAGTTAAATGTAGACAATAGGTGCAGGAGTAGGCCATTTGGCCCTTTGAGCCAGCACCACCATTCAATGTGATCATGGCTGATCATTCACAATCAGTACCCCTTTCCTGCCTTCTCCCCATACCCCCTAACTCTGCTATCCTTAAGAGCTCTATCTAGCTCTCTCTTGAAAGCATCCAGAGAATTGGCCTCCACTGCCTTCTGAGGCAAAGAATTCCACAGATTTACAACTCTCTGACTGAAAATGTTTTTCCTCATCTCCGTTCTAAATGGTCTACCCCTTATTCTTAAACTGTGGCCCCTGGTTCTGGACTCCCCCAACATTGGGAACAAGTTTCTTGCCTCTAATGAGTCCAATCCCTTAATAATCTTATATGTTTCGATAAGAACCCCTCTCATCCTTCTAAATCCTAGTGTATACAAGCCTAGTCGCTCCAATCTTTCAACATACGACAGTCCTGCCATTCTGGGAATTAACCTAGTAAACCTATGCTGCACGCCCTCAATAGCAAGAATACCCTTCCTCAAATTTGGAGACCAAAACTGCACACAATACTCCAGGTGTGGTCTCACTGGGGCCCTGTACAACTGCAGAAGGACCTCTTTGCTCCTATACTCATCTCCTCTCGTCATAAAGGCCAACACGCCATTAGCTTTCTTCACTGCCTGCTGTACCTGCATGCTGACTTTAAGTGACTGATGAACAAGGACACCCAGATCTCTTCGTACTTCCCTATTTCCTAACTTGACACCATTCAGATAATAATCTGCCTTCCTGTTCTTAGCACCAAAGTGGATAACCTCACATTTATCCACATTAAACTGCATCTGCCATGCATCCGCCCACTCACACAACCTGTAGAAACAAAGACCTGTAGATGCTGGTTTGTACCAAAGATAGACGCAAGGTGTGGGAGTAACTCAGTGGGTCAGGCAGCATCTCTGGAGAAACAAGAAATTTTGGGATGGAACAAAGAAGGGTTCTTACCCAAAATATCACCTATCCATGTTCTCCGCAGATGCTGCCTGACTAGGGTTGCCAACTGTCCGTATTAGCCGGGACATCCCGTATTTTGGGCTACATTTGTTTGTCCCGTACGGGACCGCCCTTGTTCTGTGTTGGACCTGGGGGGTGCTGTAGGCCCAGACATTGTAGACCCTAGGGGTGCCAACTATCACATTTCCAAATATGGGACAAGGTGACATCACTGCCCAGCGCCCCAGGTAACCTCGCCCAGCCAGCTGTCACGTGCTCCCGCTCCACCAATGGCGGCCGCCCGGACCAGGAGGCGGGTTGCTGCGCGACCTCCGTTAGGTGGAGGCCAGGCATCCACACCTATGCTGACCGGAAGGTAGGCACAGATTTTGACCAGCATCTGCAGTTTCCTGGTCTACTACACTGTCGGCCCTGCAGCGTCCCGGTCTACCGTGTCCCTTGGGCTTAATACGGGACAAGGGCTGTCCTGTATGGGACAAGCCAATTTATCTCAAAATACGGGACGTCCCGGCTAATACGGGACAGTGGGAAACCCTGTAGGCCAATGGGCTGAATGGTGGCCGATTAGGAAAGGGGAGATGCAACGAGACCTGGGTGTCATGGTACACCAGTCATTGAAAGTAGGCATGCAGGTGCAGCAGGCAGTGAAGAAAGCGAATGGTATGTTGGCATTCGTAGCGAGGGGATTTGAGTATAGGAGCAGGGAGGTTCTGCTGCAGTTGTACAGGGCATTGGTGAGACCACACCTGGAGTATCGCGTACAGTTTTGGTCTCCTAATCTGAGGAAAGACATTCTTGCCATAGAGGGTGTACAGAGAAGGTTCACCAGATTGATTCCTGGGATGGCAGGACTTTCATATGAAGAAAGACTGGATAGACTCGGCTTGTACTCGCTGGAATTTAGAAGATTGAGGGGGGATCTTATAGAAACTTACAAAATTCTTAAGGGGTTGGACAGGCTAGATGCAGAAAGATTGTTCCCGATGTTGGGAAGTCCAGAACAAGGGGTCACAGTTTAAGGATAAGGGGGAAGTCTTTTAGGTCCGAGATGAGAACGTTTTTTTTCACAGAGTGGTGAGTCTATGGAATTCTCTGCCACAGAAGGTAGTTGAGGCCAGTTCATTGGCTGTATATAAGAGGGAGTTAGATGTGGCCCTTGTGGCTAAAGGGATCAGGGGGTATGGAGAGAAGGCAGGTACAGGATACTGAGTTGCATTAGGGTTAGGGTTAGGGTTTAGGGTTTTGGATTAGGGTTTGGATTAGGGTTTAGGGTTTAGGGTTAGGGCATTAGGGCGTTAGGGTTAGGGGGTTAGGGCATTAGGATTAGGGTTTAGGGTTAGGGTGTTAGGGTTAGGTTTATTCTGAACACCCTGGATGCTCCTGTTGGTGTACAGGCTTTGATGCCCATGGTATACACCAGCAGGTGGCACAGTCACAGAACACTGTTTGTGTGAAGGGTTTGGTTTAACTGGGGTGTTGCTGTGCCAGTTGATAGAGTAAATGTATTCTGCTAACCTGTAGAATTCACTGCTGGATTCACACCAAATGTTGCACCTCGTGTTGTGCCCCATGTATTTTTAAAGTATGCGTTAATGTTCTCTGGTTTGTTTTATGTGTGTGGGGGGGGGGGGGGTGGACGGGTGAGGGCAAACTTATCAATATCTTGCCTTGTTTTCCAGATCGTATCTCCAGTCACTCTGCAGCCTAACATCATGAAGGTGGCGGCAATGCTCGAGACTGACTCTGAGACCCACAGCGGGGCCACGGACTGACCATCGCAGCCTGCGATCCCTCGCCGGGGATCAACGCTCCAACCTCGGCCTGCCGACTTCAACATCGAGGAGCTCGCAGTCTCCGGTAGAGACCGATGTCGGAAAGCTCCAAAGAACGAGGAAGGTTCGACTAGCCGTGACCCAGGGTCCGATCGCCCGGCGCGGGGAGATTGATCGCCCCGATGCGGAGGGTCCGACCGCCGGCTTTGGGAGCCAAGATCGCCCCGTCAATGGGAGGGTCGAGGCCCCCGACCGTGGGAGGACAAAGAAGGGAAGTGAAGTTTTGTTTTACTTCCGTCACAGTGAGGAATGTGGAGGAGTCACTGGGTGGATGTTCATGTTAAAATGTATTTTGTGTGTTATGTTGCTTTTTATTGGTATAACTAAGACAAATGAAATTCCTCGTATGTTGCAAAACATACTTGGCTAATAAAGTATGATTATGGTGGAAGGCAGCAACTCTACAGCTGCGCCACCATGCCAACCCATGCCTGAATCGTGAGTAAATAACTCGTGATGCAACTAAATAAGTAGATAAGTAAATAAGTGCTGGATGAACTTGGGGGGTTCGGCAACCTCTGAAGAAATGGACAGATGACATATCGGGTCAGGCGACTTCAGACTGGAATACGGGAGAGAGCTGGAAATGAGGTGGGGGTGGGGCACTGCCTGACAGGTGATGGGTGGATACAGGTGAGTGGGTGATGGGCAGATGGGTGGAGTAAGTGACAAAGGCTGAAGGTGAAAGTGATAAAACATGTCGGACAAGGACAAGAGCTGTGAAATGTAAAGCCAGAGGGAGGTGGGGTGGGAAGGTAAAAGGGAAATATGGGACAAGGAGATGGGAGATGAGCGTACTGACGAGGGAAAACTCCTCTCCCCTTCACTCCCCACCCTGGTGTGCACATTCCCCACCACCTCACTACCACATTAACCTCACTAACCTCATTAACCTCGCTATCCCCAGTCCTTTCCTTTCTGATGTTCGCTCAGTGCTCTCCTTATTTGGCATTTTGTCCCCTTCACCTTGAGCCTTTGGCACTGACTCCATCCGTATGCTCATCACCCCTCACAACTAATCACCCATTTACTTGCTGGCTTTGTCCTGCGTGCCTCTGCCTCTTTTCACTCTCTTTCATCAGTCTGAGGGAAGTTCTTGATCTGAGGTGTCATCTGTCCATTCCACTTGTGGTCAGGCAGATTGTGCCTGAACTGCTGAATGCCTCCAGCACTTTGTGTTTAGACATAGCCATGTTCCCTGGTTAAAGTAATTGGAGTTGCCCCCCTGTTACGGGGAAAGTAGAGTTTAATATTGTGGTTAAGTCTCACCATATTATTAATCCTGCCCTTCCAAGTACTGTAGTTTTTGCAGTTGGTTTAAATCTCAGATTTGGACACATCTGCATTGCCACAATTTCCTCGCCCCTCTTCCTCTGAAGGATTGACCAATTCCTGTTAGTTTCCACCCAGTGTCTCCAAAGACTGGGTCAGGTGCTGCTAGAAATATCTGCTCTGGTTAGACAGTCTCTTCCCAATTTGCCAATGTCGGCATGTGCTGGGGCAAACTTCTTCCCCATCATTGTTATTGTGGTTTGTGGCTGATTTAACTCAAAGGATGTTTTCATTTAAAGTAGTGTCTGTGTCATGGGTGTTTTCACCAGATATTCTGAACACCCTGGATGCTCCTGTTGGTGTACAGGCTTTGATGCCCATGGTATACACCAGCAGGTGGCACAGTCACAGAACACTGTTTGTGTGAAGTGTTCGGTTTAACTGGGGTGTTGCTATGCCAGTTGATCAAGTCAATGTATTCTGCTAACCTGTAGGTTTCACTGCTGTAGTCACACACAATGAGCCCCGTGTTGGGCCCCGTGTTGTGCCTCGCGTTGCGCCCCGTGTGTTTTTAAAGTCTGTGTTAATATTCTCTGGTTTATTTTAAGTGGGGAAACATTTTTCAATATCTTGCTTTGTTTTCAAGATCGTATCTCCAGTCGCTCTGTGGCCTAACATCATGGAGCTGGCGGCCTTGCTCGAGACCGATTTTGTGACCCACAGCGGGGCCAAAGACTGGTCGCTGCCTGCGATCCCTTGCCGGGGATTGACGCTCCAACTTCGACCTGTTGACATCGAGGAGCTCGCAGTCTCCGGTAGAGACCGATGTCGGAAAGCTCCAACGAACAAGCAAGGTTCGACTAGCCGCGACCCGGGGTCCGATCGCCCGGCGTGGGGAGCTTGATCGCCCCGATGCAGAGGGCCTGACCGTCGGCTTTGGGAGCCAAGATCGCCCCGTCAACGGGAGGCTCAAGGCCCCCGACCGTGGGAGGACAAAGAAGGGAAGTGAAGTTTTGTTTTTACTTCCATCAGTGAGGAATGTGGAGGAGTCACTGGGTGGATGTTCATGTTAAAATGTATTTGTGTGTTCTGTTGCTTTTTATTGGTATGACTAAGACAAATGAAATTCCTTGTATGTTGCAAAACATACTTGTCTAATAAAGTATGATTATGGTGGAAGGCAGCAACTCTACAGCTGCGCCACCATGCCACCCCATGCTTGAATCATGAGTAAATAACTCGCGATACAAGTAAATAAGTAGATAAGTAAATAAGTGCTGGAGGAACTTGGGGGGTTCGGCAACCTCTGAAGAAATGGACAGATGACATATCGGGTCAGGAGCCTTCAGACTGGAATACGGGAGAGAGCTGGAAATGAGGTGGGGGTGGGGCACTGCCTGACAGGCGATGGGTGGATACAGGTGAGTGGGTGATGGGCAGATGGGTGGAGTAAGTGACAAAGGCTGATGGTGAAAGTGATAAAAACATGTCGGACAAGGACAAGAGCTGTGAAATGTAAAGCCAGAGGGAGGTGGGGTGGGAAGGTAAAGGGGAAATATGGGACAAGGAGATGGGAGATGAGCGTACTGACGAGGGAAAGCCCCTCTCCCCCTTCACTCCCCACCCTGGTGTGCACATTCCCCATCACCTCACTACCACATTAACCTCACTAACCTCATTAACCTCGCTAACCCTGGTCCTTTCCTTTCCGATGTACGTTCAGTTCTCTCCTTATTTGGCATTTTGTCCCTTTCACCTTGAGCCTTTGGCACTGACTCCATCCGTATGCTCATCACCCCTCACACCTATCCATCCATTTACTTGCTGGCTTTGTCCTGCGTGCCTCTGCCTCTTTTCACTCTCTTTCATCAGTCTGCGGGAAGTTCCTGATCTGAGGTGTCATCTGTCCATTCCACTTGCGGTCAGGCAGATTGTGCCTGAACTGCTGAATGCCTCCAGCACTTTGTGTTTAGACATAGCCATGTTCCCCGGTTAAAGTAATTGTAGTTGGCCCCTGTTAAGAGGAAAGTAGAGTTTAATATTGTGGCTAAGTCTCGCTACGTTATTAATCCTGCCCTTCCAAGTACTGTAGTTTTTGCAGTTGGTTTAAATCTCAGATTTGGATACATCTGCATTGCCACAATTTCCTCGCTTCTCTTCCTCTGAAGGATTGCCCAATTCCAGTTAGTTTCCGCCCAGTGTCTCCAAAGACCGGGTCATGTGGTGCTAGAAATATCTGCTGAGGTTAGACAGTCTCTTCCCAATTTGCCAATGTCGGCATGTCCTGGGGCAAACTTCTTCCCCATCATTGTTATTATGGTTCGTAGCTGATTTAATTCAAAGGATGTTTTCATTTAAAGTAGTGCCTGTCATGGGTGTGTTTTCACCAGATATTCTGAACACCCTGGATGCTGCTGTTGGTGTACAGGCTTTGATGCCCATGGTGTACACCAGCAGGTGGCACAGTCACAGAACACTGTTTGTGTGAAGGGTTTGGTTTAACTGGGGTGTTGCTGTGCCAGTTGATCAAGTCAATGTATTCTGCTAAACTGTAGAATTCACTGCTGGATTCACACCAAATGTTGCTCCTCGTGTTATGTCTCATGTATATTAAAATATGTGTTAATGTTCTCTGGTTTGTTTTATGTGGGGGGTGGGTGGGTTAGGGTTAGGGTTAGGGTTAGGGTGTGATTTGTCGGACAGTAGGCCAAAATGCCCTCTGGCGCTTAATGATCTCCCCCTGGAGATTCCTTTTTCGCCATATACTGCCACTTTAGTCTGGCCCACGGTCTCATCACCCTTGTCCAAATCTGTTCGCCTTTTAACTTGCCCTTCTGTCGATTTTTAGGAGTCAGTCAGGTTCCACCCTAAGTTTGAGTTTATGCTAGGTTCAGGCCATTGGGTTCTTTCGTCTGTAACGCTTTGATCCATAGCCTCTCTGCCCTCTTCCTACGCCCGGTTGACCAATTTACATTTGTTTCCAGACCCATGATCTCAAGGGACTGGACCCCGTGCTGTTGGAAGTGTCTGCTAATGGGGACGGACTGGTCTCCCCTCGTGATGTTGCTGATGTGTCCTGTCAGTCTGACTCTGAGGCTGTTGCCTGTTTCGCCAATGTACAGTAAGTGGCACTGCTTACATTTAATTGCATACACTACATTCTTTTGCTCGCAGGTTATTCTCTGTGCTATCTGCTTTCTCTTTCCCGTCACAGTGTTCTCTATGTTTTTGGCTATTGTCAAGTGAATGCAGGCCCGACATTGCCTTTGACCGCAGCCTGAGCTCGTTTGGAGGCTAGTACTGACCAAGATATCCTTCAGGTTTTTAGCCCTCTTGAACGCTGACATTGCTTTGTATCCCTGCAGTGTGACAAATCCTCTTTGGAATTGTTCAAAGCGGCCCTTGACTATTTTGTGGGCCTGGACGGCCATGCTACCATACCCTGTTATTAGTGGCAAGTTGCGTGTCAAGCCTGGCCTGGGTCTGGGCCCTTGCGTGCCTTTTAGGAAGTCTGCCTTAATGTGTCTTAATCTACGTCTGCAGTACCCCCTCTGCCTGAGAGTGGTGAAAAGGGTGGTGGTGGCCTGGGCAAAGTCCTCCTCCCTGGTGCATATCCGGTGAAAGCGTGTCAGTTGTGACTTGACAATACCCCTAAAGGTGTGTTTTGGGTGGTGGCTCGTGGTGTGTAAAAGGGTGTGGGTGTCTGTGGGTTTGAAAAAGACTTTGGTGGCTAGTTTTTGGACTTGGTCGTCAGCTGACGGTAGTTTAAAGACTGTAGTGTCGAGGAAGTCTACCCTCTCCCTGCTTGTCAAAGCTTTAATTTTGATGGAAGGGTGGTGGGCATTAAGTATGTCGATGAACCCCTCTAACTCCCCTTCTGAGTGTGTCCACACTCCCCAGATGTCATCTAAGAACCTGTAGTAGCACATGGGGCGCTTGGGGCATTTCAGGAAGGCCGTCTCTTCCCACTCTGCCATGTATATGTTGGCATAAGCCGGGGCAAACTTCTTCCCCATTGCCGTCCCTTTAACTTGTAGGTAGAACTCCCCGTTAAATTCAAAATCGTTCTTTGTCAATCCCAGGTAAAGTAATTTGACTAAGGCCTCGTCTGGTCTCTCCAGGTCAGGATTTCTCTGCAGGGTGTTTTTAACCGCCTCTATCCCCCTGTCTGCCTATGTTTGTGTACAGGCTTTCCACATCCATGGTAAAGAGTATCGCATCGGGTGGTATGCTAAGGGAGTTGACTATTCGAGTGAAGTGGTAGGTGTCTTTAATGTAGCTGGGGTGTTGCTGTGCCAGTGGATTGAGGTAGTGGTCAATGTACTCTGCTACCCCGTAGGATTCGCTACTGCAGTCTGACACAATGGGCCTACCTGGAGGTATTTCTCCAGGCACCGTCCACGTGTCTGGGTTTTTGTGTATCTTTGGGAGCATGTAGAATTTCCTCGCCCTGGGTTGTGCTCCTGTTAGGTATTCTACTTGTTTCTGTCGGATGTATCCTGACGTCCTAAGCTCCTCCAAGATTTCCCCTATTTCCTCTTGTGTTTCTCTATATATAGGCTCATCTAACTTGGTGTAGTGTTCTACCTTGTTCAGTTGTCTGTGCGCCTCAAACAGGTACTGTTGTCTGTCCATGATGACGATACTGCTCCCCTTGTCTGCTGGTTTGATCACTATCTCATTGTTGTCCCTCAGTTCTGCCATGGCCTCCCTCTCTTTTCTGGTGAGATTGGGCCTATCCTTTGTTCTTTTCTGGTGAGATAGGGTTAGGGTTAGGGTTAGGGTTAGGTTGTGATTTATCGGACAGTGGGACAAAATGCCCTCTGGTGCTCAATGATCTCTGCCTAGAGATTCCTTTTCACCATGTACTGCCACTTTGCTCTGGCCCACGGTCTCATCACCCTCGTACAAATCTGTTGACCTTTGCACTTGCCCTTCTGTAGATTTTTAGGAGTCAGTCAGGGTCCACCCTAAGTTTGAGTTTATGCTTGGTTGAGGCCCTTGGCCTCTCGCGTCTAACGCTTCAATCCATATCCCCTCTGCCCTCTTCCGACACCCGGTTGACCAATTTATGTTTGTTTCTAGGCCCATGATCTCTAGGGACTGGGTCCCGTGCTGCTGGGAGTGTCAACTACAGGGTATGGACTTTATGTGTTGCTGAGGTGTCCTGTCAGGCTGACTCTGAGGCTGTTACCTGTTTCGCCTATGTACAGTAAGTTACACTCCTTACATTAAACTGCATACACCCCATTATTTTGCTCACAGGTTATACTCTGTGCTGTCCGGTCTCTCCTGTCACCCTGTTCTATGTTTTTGTCTATTACCCAGTGGGAGCAGGCCCCATATTGACATTAATTTGTATCCCTACTGCTCCCCTTGTCTGCTGGTTTTATCACAATCTCATTTTTATCCCTCAGCTCTGCCATGGTCTCCCTCTCTTTTCTGGTGAGGTTTGGCCGTTCCTTTGTCATGGGCATATCACAGGCTGTTTTGGTAATGTTCATTTAAAATGTGTCGTGTTTGTTTGGCTTTACCCACGTTCCAGCATTAGAGGCCAATTTTTGCAATGTTTCCTGGGTGGGATTTGCCGGTTTTACAAATTGTGTCATTATCTCACCCTGCCTCCTGATACCCTTATGGGGTCGGCTCTGTTCTTGCAGAACCCTCAGGTGGTGCAGAGTCTGGGCCATTTTATCAACATCTTGCCCTGCTTCCTGATGCCCTTATGGGGTCGGCTCTGTTCTTGCAGAACCCTCAGGTGGTGCAGAGTCTGGGCCTTGTTATCAATATCTTAACCTGCTTCCTGATGCCTTTATGGGGTTGGCTCTGTTCTTGCAGAACCCTCAGGTGGTGCAGAGTCTGGGCCTTGTTATCAATATCTTACCCTGCTTCCTGATGCCCTTATGGGGTCGGCTCTGTTACAAAACCCTCAGGTGGTGCAGAGTCTGGGCCTTGTTATAAATATCTTACCCTGCTTCCTGATGCCCTTATGGGGTCGGCTCTGTTCTTGCAGAACCCTCAGGTGGTGCAGAGTCTGGGCCACTTTATAAATAACTCTGCCTGCGACTGCAAAGGAATCTCTCGGTCTCGGTTGACTCCTGTGCTGGTCATGATTCACATTAATACTGTTGTTAAACAATCACACTCATCCCCTCCCCTCTGCATGTAATTACTCATTTCTGGCTCAGTTAGTACAATGCAATACTACTGCAGTAAACTATAAACATCAAGTATCTCTAGTACAGTTTCTACAATGCAATACTAGTGCAGTAAACTATAAACATCAAATATCTCTAGTACAGTTTACACCCAGGTGCTCCACAAGTCTTTGGTTTTTTCCGGCTTACGGACACCACTTGCTGAACTTTTCCCTGGTGAAAGGTAGGGTAGGTACGTCATCGGGGTCATCAGGTGGGTACCCTCCTTCCTCGACGTTTCATTGATAAGCCCACAACGTCTCCAGAGGGCTCAACGGTGAAACCTGGCGTCCCAGGTACACCCCCCTCAGTTCCATACCCTCCTGTTTTAAACTTGCAGCTCAACTCGCAGCTCTACTCAACTTCTAGCCGATAAGGGGTTTTAAAGGGTAGGTTGATGTCCCTACCTTTCTGGATTTACTCCTCCCATGTGCTGAGTCCTGGGACCGGTGACTGGGTAACAAGCCTCCAGTTTCGCTCTTGCTGTAGCTTCATCAGGGAAAAATCAATAACTACTACTGGTCGGTGGGGAGTTTTAAAGGGTGGGTTGAAAATCCCTCCCTTTCTGGGTATGTCCTTTCCATCTGCTGACTTGGGACTGGTCACTTTGGTTGGGACTGTTGATGTCATCCCTATTCTTTGTGTTTGTTTGATTGTTTGTGTTCCTGGCCTCCTGCTGTTTTATCTGCTGTTAATGTTTTCAGCATTCCTCTGGCCTCCTGTCTTTATCATGTTCTGAAAGTCTTTGTTGTGAGTGAGTGGGCTTTGCAAACCTGCACCTGGTCTGTGTGGAGCTAGTGGCCGTTGTGTGGTGGTGGGGGGGTCTCTGAGGTGGGCTGAGGTGGGAGTGGGTATCGTGTTGTGAGTGTGTAAGGGTCCTATCACTCCCTTCAATTTTCCGTCTTTTCTGGGGGAGCTAGGTGTGTTCCAGGTGTGATGGGGTGGGGGGTCTCTGGGTCTAGAGGGTACTCGGATGGATCATCTATTTACAAAGGTTTAAGATCCCCTTTTGGGGGTCTTTTGGGTTGTTTGGGTAGGTCCTATGCAACCCGATGTTAGGGTTAGATTCTGTGGGTGGGGGTTATTTCCTATCTTTGTTGAGTTGAGGGTATGTGCCAAGGGTCTTTTTGGGGTGATCCAGTGCCGTTCCGTGTTAGGGTTTGGTTTGGGGGGTGGGCACATTGGCCATCTCTGGCATGCCGTCTACCTTGCTGGGGTTTGAGGGTGGGTGCCTAGGGTTTTTGGGGGACTGTTTGGGGTGGTCCGGTGCAGTCCGGTGTTAGGGTTAGGTTTATGGGTGGGAAAGGGTGCAAAGGGACCCCCTCCGGGGTGAGGGTATCATCTATCCTTGTGAGGTAGGAGTAGGTGTCAAGGGTCTTTTGGGTTGTTGGCACCCTGTGTGGTTCTCCCTGCTATTCTATCCTAAAGTTGTTTTTAAGTTTGAAGGATTGCATAAATCTGAGCCTGTGATTATTTAAATCCTCACTATCTAGGCTGGTACCCTTACATTATATTCCCCATTGGATTGGGTTTCACCCTCCTGACTCCGTTTGAATCTTTTTTGTGGCTTGCTCCTCCTGCGGTTTTGATTTGTAAAGGTGATGAGGCCCGTGTCACTGCTAAGGTTAGGTTGTGATTTATCGGACAGTGGGACAAAATGCCCTCTGGTGCTCAATGATCTCTGCCTGGAGATTCCTTTTCACCATGTACTGCCACTTTGCTCTGTCCCACGGTCTCATCACCCTCGTACAAATCTGTTGACCTTTGCACTTGCCCTTCTGTAGATTTTTAGGAGTCAGTCAGGGTCCACCCTAAGTTTGAGTTTATGCTTGGTTGAGGCCCTTGGCCTCTCGCGTCTAACGCTTCAATCCATATCCCCTCTGCCCTCTTCCGACACCTAGTTGACCAATTTATGTTTGTTTCTAGGCCCATGATCTCTAGGGACTGGGTCCCGTGCTGCTGGGAGTGTCAACTACTGGGTATGGACTTTATGTGTTGCTGAGGTGTCCTGTCAGGCTGACTCTGAGGCTGTTACCTGTTTCGCCTATGTACAGTAAGTTACACTCCTTACATTAAACTGCATACACCCCATTATTTTGCTCACAGGTTATCCTCTGTGCTGTCCGGTCTCTCCTGTCACCCTGTTCTATGTTTTTGTCTATTACCCAGTGGGAACAGGCCCCATATTGACATTAATTTGTATCCCTACTGCTCCCCTTGTATGCTGGTTTTATCACAATCTCATTTTTATCCCTCAGCTCTGCCATGGTCTCCCTCTCTTTTCTGGTGAGGTTTGGCCTTTCCTTTGTCATGGGCATATCACAGGCTGTTTTGGTAATGTTCATTTAAAATGTGTCGTGTTTGTTTGGCTTTACCCACGTTCCAGCATTAGAGGCCAATTTTTGCAATGTTTCCTGGGTGGGATTTGCCAGTTTTACAAATTGTGTCATTATCTCACCCTGCCTCCTGATACCCTTATGGGGTCGGCTCTGTTCTTGCAGAACCCTCAGGTGGTGCAGAGTCTGGGCCTTGTTATCAATATCTTACCCTGCTTCCTGATACCCTTATGGGGTCGGCTCTGTTCTTGCAGAACCCTCAGGTGGTCCAGAGTCTGGGCCACTTTATAAATAACTCTGCCTGCGACTGCAAAGGAATCTCTCGGTCTCGGTTGACTCCTGTGCTGGTCATGATTCACATTAATACTGTTGTTAAACAATCACACTCATCCCCTCCCCTCTGCATGTAATTACTCATTTCTGGCTCAGTTAGTTCAATGCAATACTACTGCAGTAAACTATAAACATCAAGTATCTCTAGTACAGTTTCTACAGTGCAATACTAGTGCAGTAAACTATAAACATCAAATATCTCTAGTACAGTGAGGGTTAAGGGTGAGGGGTGAGGGTTAAGGGTGTGTGTTAAGGGTGAAGGGTGTTGGTTAAGGGTGAGGGTTAAGTGTAAGGGTTAAGGGTGAGTGTTGAGGGTTAGAGGGTGAGGGTTAGAGGGTGAGGGTTAGAGGGTGAGGGTTAGAGGGTGAGGGTTAGAGGGTGAGGGTTAGAGGGTGAGGGTTAGAGGGTGAGGGTTAGAGGGTGAGGGTTAGAGGGTGAGGGTTAGAGGGTGAGGGTTAGAGGGTGAGGGTGTGAGGGGGTGAGGGTGTGAGGGGGTGAGGGGGTGAGGGGGTGAGGGGGGGTGTGGGGGTGAGGGGGGGTGTGGGGGTGAGGGGGGGTGTGGGGGTGAGGGGGGGTGTGAGGGGGGGTGTGAGGGTGAGGGGGGGGTGTGAGGGTGAGGGGGGGTGTGAGGGTGAGGGGGGGTGTGAGGGTGAGGGGGGGTGTGAGGGTGAGGGGGGGTGTGAGGGTGAGGGGGGGTGTGAGGGTGAGGGGGGGTGTGAGGGTGAGGGGGGGTGTGAGGGTGAGGGGGGGTGTGAGGGTGAGGGGGGGTGTGAGGGGGTGTGAGGGTGAGGGGGTGTGAGGGTGAGGGGGTGAGGGTTAGAGGGTGAGGGTTAGAGGGTGAGGGTTAAGGGTTAATGGTGAGGGTTAAGGGTGAGGATTAAGGGTGAGGGTTAAGGGTGAGGGTTAAGGGTGAGGGTTAAGGGTGAGGGTTAATGGTGATGCTTAAGGGTGAGGGTTAAGCGTGAGAATTAAGGGTAGCGGGTTAAGGGTGATGGTTAAGGGTGAGGGGTGAAGGGTGAAGGGTGAGGGGTGAAGGGTGAGGGGTGAAGGGTGAGGGGTGAAGGGTGAGGGGTGAGGGGTGAGGGGTGAAGGGTGAAGGGTGAAGGGTTGGGGGCGAGGGTTGGGGCGAGGGTTGGGGGCGAGGGTTGAGGGCTGAGGGTGAAGGGTGAGGGTTAAGGGTGATGGTTAAGGGCAAGGGTTAAGGATTAAGGGTGAGGGTTAAGGGCAAGGGTTAAGGATTAAGGTTGAGGGTTAAAGGGTGAGGGTTAAGGGTGAGGGTTAAGGGTGAGGGGTAATGGTGAGGGTTGAGGGTGAGGGTTAAGGATTAAGTGTGAGGGTTAAGAGTGAGGGTTAAGGGTGAGGGTTAAGGGTGAGGGTTAAGGGTTGAGGGTGAGGGTTGAGGGCGAGGGTTGAGGGGCGAGGGTTGAGGGGCGAGGGTTGAGGGGCGAGGGTTGAGGGGCGAGGGTTGAGGGGCGAGGGTTGAGGGGCGAGGGTTGAGGGGCGAGGGTTGAGGGGCGAGGGTTGAGGGGCGAGGGTTGAGGGGCGAGGGTTGAGGGCGAGGGTTGAGGGCGAGGGTTGAGGGCGAGGGTTGAGGGTGGAGGGTGAGGGTTGAGGGTGGAGGGTGAGGGTTGAGGGTGAAGGGTGAGGGTTAAGGGTTAAGGGTGAGGGTTAAGGGTGAGGATTAAGGGTGAGGGTTAAGGGTGAGGGTTAAGGGTGAGGGTTAATGGTGATGCTTAAGGGTGAGGGTTAAGCGTGAGAATTAAGGGTAGCGGGTTAAGGGTGAGGGTTAAGTGTGAGGGTTAAGGGTGAGGGTTAAGGGTGAGGGTTAATGATTAAGGGTGAGGGTTATGTGTGAGGGTTAAGGGTGAGGGTTAAGGGTGATGGTTAAGGGTGAGGGTTAAGGGTTAAGGATGAGGGTTAAGGATGAGGGTTAAGGGTGAGGGGTTAAGGGTGAGGGGTTAAGGGTGAAGGGTGAGGGGTGAAGGGTGAGGGGTGAAGGGTGAGGGGTGAAGGGTGAGGGGTGAGGGGTGAAGGGTGAGGGGTGAAGGGTGAGGGGTGAAGGGTGAAGGGTGAGGGGTGAGGGGTGAGGGGTGAGGGGTGAGGGGTGAAGGGTGAGGGGTGAAGGGTGAGGGGTGAAGGGTGAAGGGTGAAGGGTTGAGGGCGAGGGTTGAGGGCGAGGGTTGAGGGCGAGGGTTGAGGGCGAGGGTTAAGTGCGAGGGTTAAGGGCGAGGGTTAAGTGTTAAGGGTGAGGGTTAAGGGTGAGGGTTAAGGATTAAGGGTGAGGGTTAAGTGTGAGAGGTAATGGTGAGGGTTAAGGGTGAGGGTTAAGGGTGATGGTTAAGTGTGAGGGTTGAGGGTAAGGGGTGAGGGTTAAGGATTAAGGGTGAGGGTTAAGTGTGAGGGTTAAGGGTGAGGGTTAAGGGTGAGGGTTAAGGGTTGAGGGTGAGGGTTGAGGGTGAGGGTTGAGGGGCGAGGGTTGAGGGGCGAGGGTTGAGGGGCGAGGGTTGAGGGGCGAGGGTTGAGGGGCGAGGGTTGAGGGGCGAGGGTTGAGGGCGAGGGTTGAGGGCGAGGGTTGAGGGCGAGGGTTGAGGGCGAAGGGTGAGGGTTGAGGGTGAAGGGTGAGGGTTAAGGGTTAAGGGTGAGGGTTAAGGGTGAGGATTAAGGGTGAGGGTTAAAGGTGAGGGTTAAGGGTGAGGGTTAAGGGTGAGGGTTAATGGTGATGCTTAAGGGTGAGGGTTAAGCGTGAGAATTAAGGGTAGCGGGTTAAGGGTGAGGGTTAAGTGTGAGGGTTAAGGGTGAGGGTTAAGGGTGAGGGTTAATGATTAAGGGTGAGGGTTATGTGTGAGGGTTAAGGGTGAGGGTTAAGGGTGATGGTTAAGGGTGAGGGTTAAGGGTTAAGGATGAGGGTTAAGGATGAGGGTTAAGGGTGAGGGGTTAAGGGTGAGGGGTTAAGGGTTAAGGGTGAGGGGTGAAGGGTGAGGGGTGAAGGGTGAGGGGTGAAGGGTGAGGGGTGAGGGGTGAAGGGTGAGGGGTGAAGGGTGAGGGGTGAAGGGTGAAGGGTGAAGGGTGAGGGGTGAAGGGTGAGGGGTGAGGGGTGATGGGTGAGGGGTGAGGGGTGAAGGGTGAGGGGTGAAGGGTGAGGGGTGAAGGGTGAAGGGTGAAGGGTTGAGGGCGAGGGTTGAGGGCGAGGGTTGAGGGCGAGGGTTGAGGGCGAGGGTTGAGGGCGAGGGTTAAGGGCGAGGGTTAAGGGCGAGGGTTAAGTGTTAAGGGTGAGGGTTAAGGGTGAGGGTTAAGGGTGAGGGTTAAGGATTAAGGGTGAGGGTTAAGTGTGAGAGGTAATGGTGAGGGTTAAGGGTGAGGGTTAAGGGTGATGGTTAAGTGTGAGGGTTGAGGGTAAGGGGTGAGGGTTAAGGATTAAGGGTGAGGGTTAAGTGTGAGGGTTAAGGGTGAGTGTGAAGGGTGAGGGTTAAGTGTGAGGGTTAAGGGTTAAGGGTGAGGGTTAAGGGTGAGGGTTAAGGGTGAGAGTTAAGGGTGATGGTTAAGGGTGAGGGTTAAGCGTGAGAATTAACGGTGAGGGTTAAGGGTGAGGGTTAAGGGTGAGGGTTAAGGGTGCGGGTTAAGGGTGAGGGTTAAGGGTGAGGTTCAAGGGTGAGGTTCAAGGGTGAGGGTTATGGGTGAGGGTTATGGGTGAGTGTTAAGGGTTAAGGGTGAGTGTTAAGGGTGAGGGTTAAAGGTGAGCGTTAAAGGTGAGGGTTAATGGTGATGGTTAAGGGTGGGTGTTAAGGGTGAGGGTTAAGGGTGAGGTTGAGGGTGAGGGTTCAGGGTGAGGGTGAGGGTTAAGGGTGAGTGTTAAGGGTGAGGGTTAAGGGTGAGGGTGAGGGTTGAGGGTGAGGGTTGAGGGTTAAGGGTGAGGGTTAAGGGTGAGGGTTAAGGGTGAGGGTTAAGGGTGAGGGTTAAGGGTGAGGGTTAAGGGTGAGGGTTAAGGGTGATGGTTAAGTGAGGGTTGAGTGTGAGGGTTAAGGGCAAGGGTTAAGGATTAAAGGTGAGGGTTAAGGGTGAGGGTTAAGGGTGAGGGTTAAGGGTGAGGGTTAAGGGTGAGGGTTGAGGGTTGAGGGTGAGGGTTGAGGGTGAGGGTTGAGGGTGAGGGTTGAGGGTGAGGGTTGAGGGTGAGGGTTGAGGGTGAGGGTTGAGGGTGAGGGTTGAGGGTGAGGGTTGAGGGTGAGGGTTGAGGGTGAGGGTTGAGGTTGAGGGTGAGGGTTGAGGGTGAGGGTTGAGGGTGAGGGTTGAGGGTGAGGGTTAAGGATTAAGGGTAAGGATTAAGGGTGAGGGTTAAGTGTGAGGGTTAAGGGTGAGGGTTAAGGGTGAGGGTTAAGGGTGAGGGTTAAGGGTGAGGGTTAAGGGTGAGGGTTAAGGGTGAGGGTTAAGGGTGAGGTTTAAGGGTGAGGGTTAAGGTTGAGGGGTGAGGGTTAAGGGTGAGGGTTGAGGGTGAGGGTTGAGGGTGAGGGTTGAGGGTGAGGGTTGAGGGTGAGGGTTGAGGGTTAAGGGTGAGGGTTAAGGGCGAGGGTTAATGGCGAGGGTTAAGGGTGATGGTTAAGTGTGAGGGTTGAGGGTGAGTATTCAGGGCGAGGGTTAAGGATTAAGGGTGAGGGTTAAAGGTGAGGGTTAAAGGTGAGGGTTAAGGGTGAGGGTTATGGGTGAGGGTTAAGGGTGAGGGTTAAGGGTGAGGGTTAAGGGTGAGGGTTAAGGGTGAGGGTTAAGGGTGAGGGTTAAGGGTGAGGGGTAAGGGTGAGGGGTAAGGGTGAGGGTTAAGGGTGAGGGTTAAGGGTGAGGGTTAAGGGTGAGGGTTAAGGGTGAGGGTTAAGGGTGAGGGTTAAGGGTGAGGGTTAAGGGTGAGGGTTAAGGGTGAGGGTTAAGGGTGAGGGTTAGGGTTAAGGGTGAGGGTTAAGGGTGAGGGTTAAGGGTGAGGTTTAAGGGTGAGGGTTAAGGTTGAGGGTTAAGGGTGAGGGTTGAGGGTGAGGGTTGAGGGTGAGGGTTGAGGGTGAGGGTTGAGGGTGAGGGGTGAGGGTTAAGGGTGAGGGTTAAGGGCGAGGGTTAATGGCGAGGGTTAAGGGTGATGGTTAAGTGTGAGGGTTGAGGGTGAGTATTCAGGGCGAGGGTTAAGGATTAAGGGTGAGGGTTAAAGGTGAGGGTTAAAGGTGAGGGTTAAGGGTGAGGGTTATGGGTGAGGGTTAAGGGTGAGGGTTAAGGGTGAGGGTTAAGGGTGAGGGTTAAGGGTGAGGGTTAAGGGTGAGGGGTGAGGGTGAGGGGTGAGGGTTAAGGGTGAGGGTTAAGGGTGAGGGTTAAGGGTGAGGGTTAAGGGTGAGGGTTAAGGGTGAGGGTTAAGGGTGAGGGTTAAGGGTGAGGGTTAAGGGTGAGGGTTAAGGGTGGGGGTTAAGGGTGGGGGTTAAGGGTGGGGGTTAAGGGTGGGGGTTAAGGGTGGGGGTTAAGGGTGAGGGATATGGGTGAGAGTTGAGGGTGAAGGGTGAGGGTGAAGGGTGAGGGTTAAGGGTGAGGGTTAAGGGTGAGGGTTAAGGGTGAGGGTTAAGGGTGAGGGTTAAGGGTGAGGGTTAAGGGTGAGGGTTAAGGGTGAGGGTTAAGGGTGAGGGTTAAGGGTGAGGGTTAAGGATTAAGGGTGAGGGTTAAAGGTGAGGGTTAAGGGTAGAGGGTTAAGGGTGAGGGTTAATGGTGATGGTTAAGGGTGAGGGTTCAGCGTGAGAATTAAGGGTAGCGGGTTAAGGGTGAGGGTTAAGGGCGAGGGTTAAGGGCGAGGGTTAAGGGCGAGGGTTAAGGGCGAGGGTTAAGGGTGAGGGTTAAGGGTGAGGGTTAAGGGTGAGGGTTAATGATTAAGGGTGAGGGTTATGTGTGAGGGTTAAGGGTGAGAGTTAAGGGTGATGGTTAAGGGTTAAGGGTGAGGGTGAGGGGTGAGGGTTAAGGTTGAGGGTTAAGGGTGAGGGTTAAGGGTGAGGGTTAAGGGTGAGGGTTATTGGTGAGGGTTAAGGGTGAGGGTTAAGGGTGAGGGTTAAGGTTGAGGGTGAGGGTTGAGGGTGAGGGTTGAGGGTTGAGGGTGAGGGTTGAGGGTGAGGGTTGAGGGTGAGTGTTGAGGGTGAGGGTTGAGGGTGAGGGTTGAGGGTGAGGGTTGAGGGTTGAGGGTGAGGGGTGAGGGTGAGGGGTGAGGGGTGAGGGTGAATGGTGAGGGTGAAGGGTGAGGGTGAAGGGTGAGGGTTAAGTGTGAGGGTTAAGGATTAAGGGTGAGGGATAAAGGTGAGGGTTGAGGGTGAGGGTTGAGGGTGAGGGTTAAGGGTGAGGGTTAAGGGTGAGGGTTAAGGGTGAGGGTTATGGGGGATGGTTAAGAGTGAGGGTTAATTGTTAAGGGTGAGGGTTAAGGGTGAGGGTTAATGGTGAGGGTTAAGGGTGAGGGTTAAGGGTGATGGTTAAGTGTGAGGGTTGAGGTTAAGGGTGAGGGTTATGGATTAAGGGCGAGGGTTAAGTGTGAAGGTTAAGGGTTAAGGGTGAGTGTGAAGGGTGAGGGTTAAGGGTGAGGGTTAAGGGTGAGGGTTAAGTGTGAGGGTTAAGGGTTAAGGGTGAGGGTTAAGGGTGAGGGTTAAGGGTGAGGGTTAAGGGTGAGGGTTAAGGGTGAGGGTTAAGGGTGAGGGTTAAGGGTGAGGGTTAAGCGTGAGAATTAACGGTGAGGGTTAAGGGTGTGGGTTAAGGCTGAGGGTTAAGGGTGAGGGTTAAGGGTGAGGGTTAAGGGTGAGGGTTATGGGTGAGGGTTAAGGGTGAGGGTTAAGGGTTAAGGGTGAGTGTTAAGGGTGAGGGTTAAGGATGAGCGTTAAAGGTGAGGGTTAATGGTGATGGTTAAGGGTGGGGGTTGAGGGTGAGGGTTGAGGGTGAGGTTTGAGGGTGAGGGTTGAGGGTGTGGGTTGAGGGTGAGGGTGAGGGTTGAGGGTGATGGTTGAGGGTGATGGGTGAGGGTGAAGGGTGAGGGTGAAGGGTGAGGGGTATGGGTGAGGGTTAAGGGTGAGGGTTAAGGGAGATGGTTAAGGGTGAGGGTTAAGGGAGATGGTTAAGGGTGAGGGTTAAGGGTGAGGGTTAAGGGTGAGTGAAGGTTAAGGGTGAGGGTTAAGGGTGAGGGTTAAGGGTGAGGGTTAAGGGTGAGGGTTAAGGGTGAGGGTTGAGGGTGAGGGTTGAGGGTGAGGGTTGAGGTTGAGGGTTGAGGGTGAGGGTTGAGGGTGAGGGTTGAGGGTGAGGGTTGAGGGTGAGGGTTGAGGGTGAGGGTTGAGGGTGAGGGATGAGGGTGAGGGTTGAGGGTGAGGGTTGAGGGTGAGTGTTGAGGGTGAGTGTTGAGGGTGAGGGTTGAGGGTGAGGGTTGAGGGTGAGGGTTGAGGGTGAGGGTTGAGGGTGAGGGTTAAGGGTGAGGGTTAAGGGTGAGAGTTAAGGGTGAGGGTTAAGGGTGAGGGTTAAGGATTAAGGGTGAGAGTTAAAGGTGAGGGTTAAGGGTGAGGGTTAAGGGTGAGGGTTAAGGGTGAGGGTTAAGGATTAAGGGTGAGGGATAAAGGTGAGGGTTAAGGGTGAGGGTTAAGGGTGAGGGTTAAGGGTGAGGGTTAAGGGTGAGGGTTAAGGGTGAGAGTTAAGGGTGAGGGTTAAGGGTGAGGGTTAAGGGTGAGGGTTAAGGGTGAGGGTTAAGGGTGAGGGTTAAGGATTAAGGGTGAGGGTTAAGTGTGTGCGTTAAGGGTGAGGGTTAAGGGTGAGGGTTAAGGGTGATGGTTAAGGGTGATGGTTAGGGGTGAGGGTGAGGGTTAAGGGTGAGGGTTGAGGGTGAGGATTGAGGGTGAGGGTTGAGGGTGAGGGTTGAGGGTGAGGGTTGAGGGTGAGGGTTGAGGGTGAGGGTGAGGGTTGAGGGTGAGGGTTGAGGGTGAGGGTTGAGGGTGAGGGTTGAGGGTGAGGGTTGAGGTTGAGGGGTGAGGGTTGACGGTTGACGGTTGAGGGTGAGGGTTGAGGGTGAGGGTTGAGGGTGAGGGTTGAGGGTGAGGGTTGAGGGTGAGGGTTGAGGGTGAGGGTTGAGGGTGAGGGTTGAGGGTGAGGGTTGAGGGTTGAGGGCGAGGGTTGAGGGCGAGGGTTGAGGGCGGGGGTTGAGGGCGAGGGTTGAGGGCGAGGGTTGAGGGCGAGGGTTGAGGGCGAGGGTTAAGGGCGAGGGTTAAGTATTAAGGGTGAGGGTTAAGTGTGTGGGTTAAGGTTGAGGGTTAAGGGTGAGGGTTAAGGGTGATGGTTAAGGGTGAGTGTTAGGGGTTAAGGGTGAGGGTTAAGGGTGAGGGTTAAGGGTGAGGGTTAAGGGTGAGGGTTAAGCGTGAGAATTAAGGGTGAGGGTTATGGGTGGGGGTTAAGGGTGAGGGTTAAGGGTGAGGGTTAAGGGTGAGGGTTACGGGTGAGGGTTAAGGGTGAGGGTTATGGGTGAGGGTTAAGGGTGAGGGTTATGGGTGAGGGTTAAGGGTTAAGGGTGAGGGTTAAGGGTGAGGGTTAAGGGTGAGTGTTAAGGGTGAGGGTTAAGGTTGAGGGTTAAGGGTGAGGGTTAAGGGTGAGGGTTAATGGTGAGGGTTAAGGGTGTGGGGTAAGGGTGAGGGTTAAGGGTGAGGGTTAAGGGTGATGGTTAAGGGTGATGGTTAAGGGTTAAGGGTGAGGGTTAAGGGTGAGGGTTAAGGGTGAGGGTTAAGGGTGATGGTTAAGGGTGAGGGTTAAGGGTGAGGGTTAAGGGTGAGGGTTAAGGGTGTGGGTTAAGGGTGTGGGTTAAGGGTGAGGGATAAGGGTGAGGGATAAGGGTTAAGGGTGAGGGTTAAGGGTGAGGGTTAAGGGTGAGGTTTAAGGGTGAGGTTTAAGGGTGAGGTTTAAGGGTGAGGGTTAAGGGTGAGGGTTAAGGGTGAGGGTTAAGGGTGAGGGTTAAGGGTGAGGGTTAAGGGTGAGGGTTAAGGGTGAGGGTTAAGGATTAAGGGTGAGGGTTAAAGGTGAGGGTTAAGGGTGAGGGTTAAGGGTGAGGGTTCAGCGTGAGAATTAAGGGTAGCGGGTTAAGGGTGAGGGTTAAGGGTGAGGGTTAAGGGTGAGGGTTAAGGGTGAGGGTTAAGGGTGAGGGTTAAGTGTGAGGGTTAATGATTAAGGGTGAGGTTTATGTGTGAGGGTTAAGGGTGAGGGTTAAGGGTGAGGGTTAAGGGTGATGGTTAAGGGTTAAGGGTGAGGGTTAAGGGTGAGGGGTGAGGGTTAAGGGTGAGGGTTAAGGGTGAGGGTTAAGGGTGAGGGTTATGTGTGAGGGTTAAGGGTGAGGGTTAAGGGTGAGGGTTAAGGGTGATGGTTAAGGGTTAAGGGTGAGGGTTAAGGGTGAGGGGTGAGGGTTAAGGGTGAGGGTTAAGGGTGAGGGTTAAGGGTGAGGGTTAAGGGTGAGGGTTAATGGTGAGGGTTAAGGGTGAGGGTTGAGGGTGAGGGTTGAGGGTGAGGGTTGAGGGTGAGGGTTGAGGGTGAGGGTTGAGGGTGAGGGTTGAGGGTGAGGGGTGAGGGTTGAAGGTGAGGGTTGAGGGTGAGGGTTGAGGGTGAGGGGTGAGGGTTGAGGGTGAGGGTTGAGGGTGAGGGTTGAGGGTGAGGGTTGAGGGTGAGGGTTGAGGGTGAGGGTTGAGGGTGAGGGTTGAGGGTGAGGGTTGATGGTGAGGGTTGAGGGTGAGGCGTGAGGGTGAAGGGTGAGGGTGAAGGGTGAGGGTGAAGGGTGAGGGTTAAGTGTGAGGGTTAAGGATTAAGGGTGAGGGTTAAAGGTGAGGGTTGAGGGTGAGGGTTGAGGGTGAGGGTTAAGGGTGAGGGTTAAGGGTGAGGGTTAAGGGTGAGGGTTATGGGGGATGGTTAAGAGTGAGGGTTAAGTGTTAAGGGTGAGGGTTAAGGGTGAGGGTTAAGGGTGAGGGTTAATGGTGAGGGTTAAGGATTAAGGGTGAGGGTTAAGTGTGAGAGGTAATGGTGAGGGTTAAGGGTGAGGGTTAAGTGTGAGGGTTAAGGGTTAAGGGTGAGTGTGAAAGGTGAGGGTTAAGGGTGAGGGTTAAGGGTGAGGGTTAAGTGTGAGGGTTAAGGGTTAACGGTGAGGGTTAAGGGTGAGGGTTAAGGGTGAGGGTTAAGGGTGAGGGTTAAGGGTGAGGGTGAAGGGTGAGAATTAACGGTGAGGGTTAAGGGTGTGGGTTAAGGGTGAGGGTTAAGGGTGAGGGTTAAGGGTGAGGGTTAAGGGTGAGGGTTAAGGGTGAGGGTTAAGGGTGAGGGTTAAGGGTGAGGGTTATAGGTGAGGGTTAAGGGTGAGGGTTAAGGGTTAAGGGTGAGTGTTAAGGGTGAGGGTTAAGGGTGAGCGTTAAAGGTGAGGGTTAATGGTGATGGTTAAGGCTGGGGGTTAAGGGTGAGGGTTAAGGGTGAGTGTTAAGGGTGAGGGTTGAGGGTGAGGGTTGAGGGTGAGGGTTGAGGGTGAGGGGTGAGGGTTGAGGGTGAGGGGTGAGGGTTGAGGGTTGAGGGTTGAGGGTGAGGGTTGAGGGTGAGGGTTGAGGGTGAGGGTTGAGGGTGAGTGTTGAGGGTGATGGGTGAGGGTGAAGGGTGAGGGTGAAGGGTGAGGGGTATGGGTGAGGGTTAAGGGTGAGGGTTAAGGGAGATGGTTAAGGTTGAGGGTTAAGGGAGATGGTTAAGGGTGAGGGTTAAGGGTGAGGGTTAAAGGTGAGGGTTAAGGGTGAGTGAAGGTTAAGGGTGAGGGTTAAGGGTGAGGGTTAAGGGTGAGGGTTAAGGTTGAGGGTTAAGGGTGAGGGTTAAGGGTGAGGGTTAAGGGTGAGGGTGAAGGGTGAGGGTTATGGGTGAGGGTTGAGGGTGAAGGTTAAGGGTGAGGGTTAAGGATTAAGGGTGAGTGTTAAGTGTGTGCGTTAAGGGTGAGGGTTAAGGGTGAGGGTTAAGGGTGATGGTTAAGGGTGAGGGTTAGGGGTGAGGGTTAAGGGTTAAGGGTGAGGGTTGAGGGTGAGGGTTGAGGGTGAGGGTTGAGGGTGAGGGTTGAGGGTGAGGGTTGAGGGTGAGGGTTGAGGGTGAGGGTTGAGGGTGAGGGTTGAGGGTTTGGGTTGAGGGTTGAGGGTGAGGGTTGAGGGTGAGGGTTGAGGGTGAGGGTTGAGGGTGAGGGTTGAGGGTGAGGGTTGAGGGTGAGGGTTGAGGGTGAGGGTTGAGGGGGAGGGTTGAGGGCGAGGGTTGAGGGCGAGGGTTGAGGGCGAGGGTTGAGGGCGAGGGTTGAGGGCGAGGGTTGAGGGCGAGGGTTGAGGGCGAGGGTTGAGGGCGATGGTTGAGGGCGAGGGTTGAGGGCGAGGGTTGAGGGCGAGGGTTAAGGGCGAGGGTTAAGGATTAAGGGTGAGGGTTAAGGGTGAGGGTTAAGGGTGAGGGTTAAGGGTGAGGGTTAAGGGTGAGGGTTAAGGGTGAGAATTAAGGGTGAGGGTTATGGGTGGGGGTTAAGGGTGAGGGTTAAGGGTGAGGGTTAAGGGTGAGGGTTAAGGGTGAGGGTTAAGGGTGAGGGTTAAGGGTGAGGGTTAAGGGTGAGGGTTAAGGGTGAGGGTTAAGGGTGAGGGTTAAGGGTTAAGGGTGAGGGTTAAGGGTGAGGGTTAAGGGTGAGGGTTAAGGGTGAGGGTTAAGGTTGAGGGTTAAGGGGGAGGGTTAAGGGGGAGGGTTAAGGGGGAGGGTTAAGGGCGAGGGTTAAGGGCGAGGGTTAAGGGCGTGGGTTAAGGGCGAGGGTTAAGGGCGAGGGTTAAGGGCGAGGGTTAAGGGCGAGGGTTAAGGGTGATGGTTAAGTGAGGGTTGAGGGTGAGGGTTAAGGGCGAGGGTTAAGGATTAAGGGTGAGGGTTAAATGTGAGGGTTAAGGGTGAGGGTTAAGGTTGAGGGTTAAGGGTGAGGGTTAACGGTGAGGGTTAAGGGTTAAGGGTGAGGGTTAAGGGTGAGGGTTAAGGGTGAGGGTTAATGGTGTGGGTTAAGGGTGAGGGTTAAGGGTGATGGTTAAGTGTGAGGGTTGAGTGTGAGGTTTAAGGGTGAGGGTTAAGGATTAAGGGTGAGGGTTAAGTGTGAGGGTTAAGGGTGAGGGTTAAGGGTGAGGGTTAAGGATGATGGTTAAGGGTGAGGGTTAAGGGTTAAGGGTGAGGGTTAAGGGTGAGGGTTAAGGGTGAGGGTTAAGGGTGATGGTTAAGGGTGAGGGTTAAGGGTGAGGGTTAAGGGTGAGGGTTAAGGGTGAGGGTTAAGGGTGAGGGTTAAGGGTGAGGGTTAAGGGTGAGGGTTAAGGGTGAGGGTTAAGGGTGAGGGTTAAGTGTGAGGGTTAAGGGTGAGGGTTAAGGGTGAGGGTTAAGGGTGAGGGTTAAGGGTGAGGGTTAAAGGTGAGGGTTAAGGGTGAGGGTTAAGGGTGAGGGTTAAGGGTGAGGGTTAAGGGTGAAGGTTAAGGGTGAAGGTTAAGGGTGATGGTTGAGTGTGAGGGTTGAGGGTGAGGGTTAAGGATTAAGGGTGAGGGATAAAGGTGAGGGTTAAGGGTGAGGGTTAAGGGTGAGGGTTAAGGGTGATGGTTAAGGGTGAGGGTTAAGGGTGAGGGTTAAGGGTGAGGGTTAAGGGTGAGGGTTAAGGGTGAGGGTTAAGGGTGAGGGTTAAGGGTGAGGGTTAAGGGTGAGGGTTAAGGATTAAGGGTGAGGGTTAAGTGTGTGCGTTAAGGGTGAGTGTTAAGGGTGAGGGTTAAGGGTGATGGTTAAGGGTGAGGGTTAGGGGTGAGGGTTAAGGGTTAAGGGTGAGGGTTGAGGTTGAGGGTGAGGGTTGAGGGTGAGGGTTGAGGGTGAGGGTTGAGGGCGAGGGTTGAGGGCGAGGGTTGAGGGCGAGGGTTGAGGGCGAGGGTTGAGGGCGAGGGTTGAGGGCGAGGGTTGAGGGCGAGGGTTGAGGGCGAGGGTTGAGGGCGAGGGTTGAGGGCGAGGGTTAAGGATTAAGGGTGAGGGTTAAGTGTGTGGGTTAAGGTTGAGGGTTAAGGGTGAGGGTTAAGGGTGAGGGTTAAGGGTGAGGGTTAGGGGTTAAGGGTGAGGGTTAAGGGTGAGGGTTAAGGGTGAGGGTTAAGGGTGCGGGTTAAGGGTGAGGGTTAAGGGTGAGAATTAAGGGTGAGGGTTATGGGTGGGGGTTAAGGGTGAGGTTTAAGGGTGAGGGTTAAGGGTGAGGGTTAAGGGTGAGGGTTAAGGGTGAGGGTTAAGGGTGAGGGTTAAGGGTGAGGGTTAAGGGTGAGGGTTAAGGGTGAGGGTTAAGGGTGAGGGTTATGGGTGAGGGTTAAGGGTGAGGGTTAAGGGTGAGGGTTAAGGGTTAAGGGTGAGGGTTAAGGGTGAGGGTTAAGGGTGAGGGTTAAGGGTGAGGGTTAAGGTTGAGGGTTAAGGGGGAGGGTTAAGGGGGAGGGTTAAGGGGGAGGGTTAAGGGGGAGGGTTAAGGGGGAGGGTTAAGGGCGAGGGTTAAGGGCGAGGGTTAAGTGAGGTTTGAGGGTGAGGGTTAAGGGCGAGGGTTAAGGATTAAGGGTGAGGGTTAAATGTGAGGGTTAAGGGTGAGGGTTAAGGGTGAGGGTTAAGGTTGAGGGTTAAGGGTGAGGGTTAACGGTGAGGGTTAAGGATTAAGGGTGAGGGTTAAGGGTGAGGGTTAAGGGTGAGTGTTAATGGTGTGGGTTAAGGGTGAGGGTTAAGGGTGAGGGTTGAGGGTGAGGGTTGAGGGTGAGGGTTGAGGGTGAGGGTTGAGGGTGAGGGTTGAGGGTGAGGGTTGAGGGTGAGGTTTGAGGGTGAGGGTTGAGGGGGAGGGTTGAGGGCGAGGGTTGAGGGCGAGGGTTGAGGGCGAGGGTTGTGGGCGAGGGTTGAGGGCGAGGGTTGAGGGCGAGGGTTGAGGGCGAGGGTTGAGGGCGAGGGTTGAGGGCGAGGGTTGAGGGCGAGGGTTAAGGGCGAGGGTTAAGGATTAAGGGTGAGGGTTAAGTGTGTGGGTTAAGGTTGAGGGTTAAGGGTGAGGGTTAAGGGTGAGGGTTAAGGGTGAGGGTTAAGGGTGAGGGTTAGGGGTTAAGGGTGAGGGTTAAGGGTGAGGGTTAAGGGTGAGGGTTAAGGGTGAGGGTTAAGGGTGAGAATTAAGGGTGAGGGTTATGGGTGGGGGTTAAGGGTGAGGGTTAAGGGTGAGGGTTAAGGGTGAGGGTTAAGGGTGAGGGTTAAGGGTGAGGGTTAAGGGTGAGGGTTAAGGGTGAGGGTTAAGGGTGAGGGTTATGGGTGAGGGTTAAGGGTGAGGGTTAAGGGTGAGGGTTAAGGGTTAAGGGTGAGGGTTAAGGGTGAGGGTTAAGGGTGAGGGTTAAGGGTGAGGGTTAAGGTTGAGGGTTAAGGGGGAGGGTTAAGGGGGAGGGTTAAGGGGGAGGGTTAAGGGCGAGGGTTAGGGGCGTGGGTTAAGGGCGAGGGTTAAGGGCGAGGGTTAAGGGCGAGGGTTAAGGGCGAGGGTTAAGGGCGAGGGTTAAGGGCGAGGGTTAAGGGTGATGGTTAAGTGAGGGTTGAGGGTGAGGGTTAAGGGCGAGGGTTAAGGATTAAGGGTGAGGGTTAAATGTGAGGGTTAAGGGTGAGGGTTAAGGGTGAGGGTTAAGGTTGAGGGTTAAGGGTGAGGGTTAACGGTGAGGGTTAAGGGTTAAGGATGAGGGTTAAGGGTGAGGGTTAATGGTGTGGGTTAAGGGTGAGGGTTAAGGGTGATGGTTAAGTGTGAGGGTTGAGTGTGAGGGTTAAGGGTGAGGGTTAAGGATTAAGGGTGAGGGTTAAGTGTGAGGGTTAAGGGTGAGGGTTAAGGGTGAGGGTTAAGGATGATGGTTAAGGGTGAGGGTTAAGGGTTAAGGGTGAGGGTTAAGGGTGAGGGTTAAGGGTGAGGGTTAAGGGTGAGGGTTAAGGGTGAGGGTTAAGGGTGAGGGTTAAGTGTGAGGGTTAAGGGTGAGGGTTAAGGGTGAGGGTTTAGGGTGAGGGTTAAGGGTGAGGGTTAAGGGTGAGGGTTAAGGGTGAGGGTTAAGGGTGAGGGTTAAGGGTGAGGGTTAAGGGTGAGGGTTAAGGGTGAGGGTTAAGGGTGAAGGTTAATGGTGAAGGTTAAGGGTGATGGTTGAGTGTGAGGATTGAGGGTGAGGGTTAAGGATTAAGGGTGAGGGATAAAGGTGAGGGTTAAGGGTGAGGGTTAAGGGTGAGGGTTAAGGGTGATGGTTAAGGGTGAGGGTTAAGGGTGAGAGTTAAGGGTGAGGGTTAAGGGTGAGGGTTAAGGGTGAGGGTTAAGGGTGAGGGTTAAGGGTGAGGGTTAAGGATTAAGGGTGAGGGTTAAGTGTGAGGGTTAAGGGTGAGGGTTAAGGGTGAGGGTTAAGGTTGAGGGTTAAGGGTGAGGGTTAACGGTGAGGGTTAAGGATTAAGGGTGAGGGTTAAGGGTGAGGGTTAAGGGTGAGGGTTAATGGTGTGGGTTAAGGGTGAGGGTTAAGGGTGATGGTTAAGTGTGAGGGTTGAGTGTGAGGGTTAAGGGTGAGGGTTAAGGATTAAGGGTGAGGGTTAAGTGTGAGGGTTAAGGGTGAGGGTTAAGGGTGAGGGTTAAGGATGATGGTTAAGGGTGAGGGTTAAGGGTTAAGGGTGAGGGTTAAGGGTGAGGGTTAAGGGTGAGCGTTAAGGGTGAGGGTTAAGGGTAAGGGTTAAGGGTGAGGGTTAAGGGTGAGGGGTAAGGGTGAGAGGTATGGGTGAGGGTTATGGGTGAAGGATAAGGGTGAGGGTTAAGGGTGAGGGTTAAGGGTTAAGGGTGAGGGTTAAGGGTGAGGGTTAAGGGTGAGGGTTAAGGGTGATGGTTAAGGGTGAGGGTTAAGGGTGAGGGTTAAGGGTGAGGGTTAAGGGTGAGGGTTAAGTGTGAGGGTTAAGGGTGAGGGTTAAGGGTGAGGGTTAAGGGTGAGGGTTAAGGGTGAGGGTTAAGGGTGAGGGTTAAGGGTGAGGGTTAAGGGTGATGGTTAAGGGTGATGGTTAAGGGTGATGGTTAAGGGTGAGGGTTAAGGGTGAGAGTTAAGGGTGAGGGTTAAGGGTGAGGGTTAAGGGTGAGGGTTAAGGGTGAGGGTTAAGGATTAAGGGTGAGGGTTAAGTGTGTGCGTTAAGGGTGAGTGTTAAGGGTGAGGGTTAAGGGTGATGGTTAAGGGTGAGGGTTAGGGGTGAGGGTTAAGGGTTAAGGGTGAGGGTTGAGGGTGAGGGTTGAGGGTGAGGGTTGAGGGTGAGGGTTGAGGGTTGAGGGTGAGGGTTGAGGGTGAGGGTTGAGGGTGAGGGTTGAGGGCGAGGGTTGAGGGCGAGGGTTGAGGGCGAGGGTTGAGGGCGAGGGTTGAGGGCGAGGGTTGAGGGCGAGGGTTGAGGGCGAGGGTTGAGGGCGAGGGTTGAGGGCGAGGGTTGAGGGCGAGGGTTGAGGGCGAGGGTTAAGGATTAAGGGTGAGGGTTAAGTGTGTGGGTTAAGGTTGAGGGTTAAGGGTGAGGGTTAAGGGTGAGGGTTAAGGGTGAGGGTTAGGGGTTAAGGGTGAGGGTTAAGGGTGAGGGTTAAGGGTGAGGGTTAAGGGTGAGGGTTAAGGGTGAGGGTTATGGGTGAGGGTTAAGGGTGAGGGTTAAGGGTGAGGGTTAAGGGTTAAGGGTGAGGGTTATGTGTGAGGGTTAAGGGTGAGGGTTAAGGGTGAGGGTTAAGGTTGAGGGTTAAGGGGGAGGGTTAAGGGGGAGGGTTAAGGGGGAGGGTTAAGGGGGAGGGTTAAGGGGGAGGGTTAAGGGCGAGGGTTAAGGGCGAGGGTTAAGGTTGAGGGTTAAGAGTGAGGGTTAAGGGTGAGGGTTAAGGGTGAGGGTTAAGGGCGAGGGTTAAAGGGGAGGGTTAAGGGCGAGGGTTAAGGGCGAGGGTTAAGGATTAAGGGTGAGGGTTAAGGGTGAGGGTTAATTGTGAGGGTTAAGGGTGAGGGTTATGGGTGATGGTTAAGGGTGAGGGTTAAGGGTTAAGGGTGAGGGTTAAGGGTGAGGGTTAAGGGTGAGGGTTAAGGGTGAGGGTTACGGGTGATGGTTAAGGGTGAGGGTTAAGGGTGAGGGTTAAGGGTGAGGGTTAAGGGTGAGGGTTATGGGTGAGGGTTATGGGTGAGGGTTAAGGGTGAGGGGTAAGGGTGAGGGTTAAGGGTTAAGGGTGAGGGTTAAGGGTGAGGGTTAAGGGTGAGGGTTAAGGGTGAGGGTTAAGGGTGAGGGTTAAGGGTGAGGGTTAAGGGTGAGGGTTAAGGGTGAGGGTTAAGGGTGAGGGTTAAGGGTGAGGGTTAAGGGTGAGGGTTAAGGGTGAGGGTTAAGGGTGAGGGGTGAGGGTGAAGGGTGAGGGTTAAGGGTGAGGGTTAAGGGTGAGGGGTGAGGGGTGTGGGTTAAGGGTGTGGGTTAAGGGTGAGGGTTAAGGGTGAGGGTTAAGGGTGAGGGTTAAGGGTGAGGGTTAAGGGTGAGGGTTAAGGGTGAGGGTTAAGGGTGAGGGTTAAGGGTGAGGGTTAAGGGTGAGGGTTAAGGGTGCGGGTTAAGGGTGAGGGATATGGGTGAGAGTTAAGGGTGAGAGTTAAGGGTTAAGGGTGAGTGTTAAGGGTGATGGTTAAGGGTGATGGTTAAGGGTGAGGGTTAAGGGTGAGGGTTAAGGGTGATGGTTAAGGGTGAGGGTTAAGGGTGAGGGTTAAGGGTGATGGTTAAGGGTGAGTGTTAAGGGTGAGGGTTAAGGGTGAGGGTTAAGGGTGAGAGTAAGGGTGAGGGATAAGGGTGAGGGATATGGGTGAGGGTTAAGGGTGATGGTTAAGGGTGAGGGTTAAGGGTGATTGTTGAGGGTGAGGGTTAAGGGTGAGGGTTGAGGGTGAGGGTTGAGGATGATGGTTAAGGGTGATGGTTAAGGATGAGGGTTAAGGGTGAGGGTTAAGGGTGAGGGTTAAGGGTGAGGTTTAAGGGTGAGGGTTAAGGGTGAGGGTTAAGTTTGAGGGTTAAGGGTGAGGGTTAAGGGTGAGGGTGATGGTTAAGTGAGGGTTGAGGGTGAGGGTTAAGGGTTAAGGGTGAGGGTTAAGGGTGAGGGTTAAAGGTGAGGGTTAAGGGTGAGGGTTAAGGGTGAGGGTTAAGGGTTAAGGGTGTGTGTTAAGGGTGAGGGTTAAGGGTGAGGGTTTAGGGTAAGGGTTAAGGGTGATGGTTAAGGGTGAGGGTTAAGGGTGAGGGTTAAGGGTAAGGGTTAAGGGTGAGGGTTAAGGGTGAGGGTTAAGGGTGAGGGTTGAGGGTGAGGGTTGAGGGTGAGGGTTGAGGGTGAGGTTTGAGGGTGAGGGTTGAGGGTGAGGGTTGAGGGTGAGGGTTGAGGGTGAGGGTTGAGGGTGAGGGTTGAGGGTGAGGGTTGAGGGTTGAGGGTTGAGGGTTGAGGGTGAGGGTTGAGGGTGAGGGTTGAGGGTGAGGGTTGAGGGTGAGGGTTGAGGGTGAGGGTTGAGGGTGAGGGTTGAGGGTGAGGGTTGAGGGTTGAGGGTGAGGGTTGAGGGTGAGGGTTGAGGGTGAGGGTTGAGGGTGAGGGTTGAGGGTGAGGGTTGAGGGTGAGGGTTGAGGGTTAAGGGTGAGGTTTATGTGTGAGGGTTAAGGGTGAGGGTTAAGGGTGATGGTTAAGGGTTAAGGGTGAGGGTTAAGGGTGAGGGTTAAGGGTGAGGGTTTTGGGTGAGGGTTTTGGGTGAGGGTTTTGGGTGAGGGTTAAGGGTGAGGGTTAAGGGTGAGGGTTAAGGGTGAGGGTTAAGGGTGAGGGTTGAGGGTGAGGGTTGAGGGTGAGGGTTTAGGGTGAGGGTTGAGGGTGAGGGTTGAGGGTGAGAGTTGAGGGTGAGGGTTGAGGGTGAGGGTTGAGGGTGAGGGTTGAGGGTGAGGGTTTAAGGGCGAGGGTTTAAGGGCGAGGGTTTAAGGGCGAGGGTTTAAGGGCGAGGGTTTAGGGCGAGGGTTAAGGGCGAGGGTTAAGGGATAAGGGTGAGGGTTAAGGGTGAGGGTTAAAGGTGAGGGTTAAGGGTGAGGGTTAAGTGTGAGGGCTAAGGGTGAGGGCTAAGGGTGAGGGTTAAGGGTTAAGGGTGAGGGTTAAGGGTGAGGGTTAAGGGTGAGGGTGAGGGTTAAGGGTGAGGGTTAAGGATTAAGGGTGAGGGTTAAAGGTGAGGATTAAGGGTGAGGGTTAAGGGTGAGGGTTAAGGGTGAGGTTTAAGGGTGAGGGTTAAGGGTGAGGGTTAAGGGTGTGGGTTAAGGGTGAGGGTTAAGGGTTAAGGGTGAGGTTTAAGGGTGAGGGTTAAGCGTGAGGTTGAAGGGTGAGGGTTAAGGGTGAGGGTTAAGGGTGAGGGTTAAGGGTGAGGGTTAAAGGTGAGGGTTAAGGGTGAGGGTTAAGGGTGAGGGTTAAGGGTTTAGGGTGAGGATTAAGGGTGAGCGTTAAGGGTGAGGGTTAACGGTGAGGGTTAAGGGTTAAAGGTGAGGGTTAAGGGTGAGGGTTAAGTGTTAAGCATGAGGGTTAAGGGTGAGGGTTAAGGGTTAAGTGTGAGGGTTACGGGTGAGGGTTAAGGGTCAGGGTTAAGGGTTAAGGGTGAGGGTTAAGGGTGAGCGTTAAGGGTGAGGGTTATGGGTGAGAGTTAAGGGTGAGGGTGAAGTGTGAGGGTTAAGGGTGAGGGTTAAGTTTGCAGGTTAAGGGTGAGGGTTAAGGGTGAGGGTTAAGGGTGAGGGTTAAGGGTGAGGGTTATGGGTGAGGGTTAAGGGTGAGGGATAAGGGTGAGGGTTATGGGTGAGGGTTAAGGGAGAGGGTTAAGGGTTAAGGGTGAGTGTTAAGGGTGAGGGTTAAGGGTGAGTTTAAGGGTGAGGGTTAAGGGTGTAGGTTAAGGGTGAGGGTTAAGGGTGAGGGTTAAGGGTGATGGATAAAGGTGAGGGATAAGGGTGAGCGTTAAGGGTGAGGGTTAAGGGTGAGGGTTAAGGGTGAGGGTTAAGGGTTAAGGGTGAGGTTTAAGGGTGAGGGTTAAGCGTGAGGGTGAAGGGTGAGGGTTAAGGGTGAGGGTTAAGGGTGAGGGTTAAAGGTGAGGTTAAGGGTGAGGGTTAAGGGTGAGGGTTAAGGGTTTAGGGTGAGGATTAAGGGTGAGCGTTAAGGGTGAGGGTTAATGGTGAGGGTTAAGGGTTAAAGGTGAGGGTTAAGGGTGAGGGTTAAGTGTTAAGCGTGAGGGTTAAGGGTGAGGGTTAAGGGTTAAGTGTGAGGGTTACGGGTGAGGGTTAAGGGTCAGGGTTAAGGGTTAAGGGTGAGGGTTAAGGCTGAGGGTTAAGGGTGAGGGTTATGGGTGAGAGTTAAGGGTGAGGGTGAAGTGTGAGTGTTAAGGGTGAGGGTTAAGTTTGCAGGTTAAGGGTGAGGTTTAAGGGTGAGGGTTAAGGGTGAGAGTTAAGGGTGAGGGTTATGGGTGAGGGTTAAGGGTGAGGGATATCGGTGAGGGTTAAGGGTGAGGGTTAAGGGTTAAGGGTGAGGGTTAAGGGTGAGGGTTAAGGGTGAGGGTTAAGGGTGAGATTAGGGGTGAGGGTTAAGGGTGTAGGTTAAGGGTGAGGGTTAAGGGTGAGGGTTAAGGGTGAGGGTTAAGGGTGATGGATAAAGGTGAGGGATAAGGGTGAGCGTTAAGGGTGAGGGTTAAGGGTGAGGGTTAAGGGAGAGGGATAAGGGTGAGAGTTATGGGTGAGGGTTAAGGGTGAGGGTTAAGGGTGAGGGTTAAGGGTGAGGGTTAACGGTGAGGGTTAAGGGTTAAGGGTGAGGGTTAAGGGTGAGGGTTAAGGGTGAGGGTAAAGGTGAGGGTTAAGGGTGAGGGTTAAGGGTGATGGTTAAGGGTGAGTGTTAAGGGTGAGGGTTAAGGATTAAGGGTGAGAGTTAAAGGTGAGGGTTAAGGGTGAGGGTTAAGGGTGAGGGTTAAGGGTGAGGGTTAAGGGTGAGGGTTAAGGGTGAGGGTTAAGGGTGAGGGTTAAGGGTGAGGGTTGAGGGTGAGGGTTGAGGGTGAGGGTTTAGGGTGAGGGTTGAGGGTGAGGGTTGAGGGTGAGAGTTGAGGGTGAGGGTTGAGGGTGAGGGTTGAGGGTGAGGGTTGAGGGTGAGGGTTTAAGGGCGAGGGTTTAAGGGCGAGGGTTTAAGGGCGAGGGTTTAAGGGCGAGGGTTTAGGGCGAGGGTTAAGGGCGAGGGTTAAGGGATAAGGGTGAGGGTTAAGGGTGAGGGTTAAAGGTGAGGGTTAAGGGTGAGGGTTAAGTGTGAGGGCTAAGGGTGAGGGCTAAGGGTGAGGGTTAAGGGTTAAGGGTGAGGGTTAAGGGTGAGGGTTAAGGGTGAGGGTGAGGGTTAAGGGTGAGGGTTAAGGATTAAGGGTGAGGGTTAAAGGTGAGGATTAAGGGTGAGGGTTAAGGGTGAGGGTTAAGGGTGAGGTTTAAGGGTGAGGGTTAAGGGTGAGGGTTAAGGGTGTGGGTTAAGGGTGAGGGTTAAGGGTTAAGGGTGAGGTTTAAGGGTGAGGGTTAAGCGTGAGGTTGAAGGGTGAGGGTTAAGGGTGAGGGTTAAGGGTGAGGGTTAAGGGTGAGGGTTAAAGGTGAGGGTTAAGGGTGAGGGTTAAGGGTGAGGGTTAAGGGTTTAGGGTGAGGATTAAGGGTGAGCGTTAAGGGTGAGGGTTAACGGTGAGGGTTAAGGGTTAAAGGTGAGGGTTAAGGGTGAGGGTTAAGTGTTAAGCATGAGGGTTAAGGGTGAGGGTTAAGGGTTAAGTGTGAGGGTTACGGGTGAGGGTTAAGGGTCAGGGTTAAGGGTTAAGGGTGAGGGTTAAGGGTGAGCGTTAAGGGTGAGGGTTATGGGTGAGAGTTAAGGGTGAGGGTGAAGTGTGAGGGTTAAGGGTGAGGGTTAAGTTTGCAGGTTAAGGGTGAGGGTTAAGGGTGAGGGTTAAGGGTGAGGGTTAAGGGTGAGGGTTATGGGTGAGGGTTAAGGGTGAGGGATAAGGGTGAGGGTTATGGGTGAGGGTTAAGGGAGAGGGTTAAGGGTTAAGGGTGAGTGTTAAGGGTGAGGGTTAAGGGTGAGTTTAAGGGTGAGGGTTAAGGGTGTAGGTTAAGGGTGAGGGTTAAGGGTGAGGGTTAAGGGTGATGGATAAAGGTGAGGGATAAGGGTGAGCGTTAAGGGTGAGGGTTAAGGGTGAGGGTTAAGGGTGAGGGTTAAGGGTTAAGGGTGAGGTTTAAGGGTGAGGGTTAAGCGTGAGGGTGAAGGGTGAGGGTTAAGGGTGAGGGTTAAGGGTGAGGGTTAAAGGTGAGGTTAAGGGTGAGGGTTAAGGGTGAGGGTTAAGGGTTTAGGGTGAGGATTAAGGGTGAGCGTTAAGGGTGAGGGTTAACGGTGAGGGTTAAGGGTTAAAGGTGAGGGTTAAGGGTGAGGGTTAAGTGTTAAGCGTGAGGGTTAAGGGTGAGGGTTAAGGGTTAAGTGTGAGGGTTACGGGTGAGGGTTAAGGGTCAGGGTTAAGGGTTAAGGGTGAGGGTTAAGGGTGAGGGTTAAGGGTGAGGGTTATGGGTGAGAGTTAAGGGTGAGGGTGAAGTGTGAGTGTTAAGGGTGAGGGTTAAGTTTGCAGGTTAAGGGTGAGGTTTAAGGGTGAGGGTTAAGGGTGAGAGTTAAGGGTGAGGGTTATGGGTGAGGGTTAAGGGTGAGGGATATGGGTGAGGGTTAAGGGTGAGGGTTAAGGGTTAAGGGTGAGGGTTAAGGGTGAGGGTTAAGGGTGAGGGTTAAGGGTGAGATTAGGGGTGAGGGTTAAGGGTGTAGGTTAAGGGTGAGGGTTAAGGGTGAGGGTTAAGGGTGAGGGTTAAGGGTGATGGATAAAGGTGAGGGATAAGGGTGAGCGTTAAGGGTGAGGGTTAAGGGTGAGGGTTAAGGGAGAGGGATAAGGGTGAGAGTTATGGGTGAGGGTTAAGGGTGAGGGTTAAGGGTGAGGGTTAAGGGTGAGGGTTAACGGTGAGGGTTAAGGGTTAAGGGTGAGGGTTAAGGGTGAGGGTTAAGGGTGAGGGTAAAGGTGAGGGTTAAGGGTGAGGGTTAAGGGTGATGGTTAAGGGTGAGTGTTAAGGGTGAGGGTTAAGGATTAAGGGTGAGAGTTAAAGGTGAGGGTTAAGGGTGAGGGTTAAGGGTGAGGGTTAAGGGTGAGGGTTAAGGGTTAAAGGTGATTGTTAAGGGTGAGGGTTAAGGGTGAGGGTTAAGGTGAGGGTTAAGGGTGATGGTTAAGGGTGAGGGTTAAGGGTGTGGGTTAAGGTTGAGGGTTAAGGGCGAGGGTTAAGGGCGAGGGTTAATGGCGAAGGTTAAGGGCGAGGGTTAATGGTGAGGGTTAAGGGTGAGGGTTAAGGGTTAAGGGTGAGGGTTAAGGGTGAGGGTTAAGGGTGAGGGTTAAGGGTGAGGGTTAAGGGTGATGGTTAAGTGTGAGGGTTGAGGATGAGTGTTAAGGGTGAGGGTTAAGGATTAAGGGTGAGAGTTAAAGGTGAGGGTTAAGGGTGATGGTTAAGGGTGAAGGTTAAGGGTGAGGGTTAAGGGTGAGGGTTAAGGGTTAAGGGTGAGGGTTAAGGGTGAGGGTTAAGGGTGAGGGTTAAGGGTGAGGGTTAAGGATGATGGTTAATGGTGAGGGTTAAGGGTGAGAGTTAAGGGTGAGGGATAAGGGTGAGGGTTATGCGTGAGGGTTAAGGGTGAGGGTTAAGGGTGAGAGTTAAGGGTTAAGGGTGTGTGTTAAGGGTGAGGGTTATGGGTGAGGGTTAAGTGTGAGGGTTAAGGGTGAGAGATAAGGGTGAGGGATAAGGGTGAGAGTTAAGGGTGAGGGTTAAGGGTGAGGGTTAAGGGTGATGGTTAAGGGTGAGGGTTAAGGGTGAGGGGTAAGGGTGAGGGTTATGGGTGAGGGTTAAGGGTGAGGGTTAAGGGTGAGGGTTAAGGGTGAGTGTTAAGGGTGAGGGTTAAGGGTGAGGGTTAAGGGTTAAGGGTGTTGGTTAAGGGTGAGGGTTAAGGGTGAGGGATAAGGGTGAGGGTTATGGGTGAGAGTTAAGGGTGAGTGTTAAGGTTGAGGGTTAAGGGTTAAGGGTGAGTGGTAAGGGTGAGGGTTAAGGGTGAGGGTTAAGGGTGAGGGTTCAGGGTGATGGTTATGGGTGAGGGTTAAGGGTGAGGGTTAAGGATTAAGGGTGAGGGTTAAAGGTGAGGGTTAAGGGTGAGGGTTGAGGGTGAGGGTTAAGGGTGAGGGTTAACGGTGAGGTTTAAGGGTTAAAGGTGAGGGTTAAGGGTGAGGGTTAAGTGTTAAGCGTGAGGGTTAAGGGTGAGGGTTAAGGGTTAAGTGTGAGGGTTAAGGGTGAGGGTTAAGGGTCAGGGTTAAGGGTTAAGGGTGAGGGTTAAGGGTGAAGGTTAAGGGTTAGGGTTAAGGGTGAGGGTTACGGGTGAGGGTTACGGGTGAGGGTTAAGGGTGAGGGCTAAGTGTTAAGGGTGAGGGTTAAGGGTGAGGGTTAAGGGTGAGGTTTAAGGGTGAGGGTTAAGGGTTAAGGGTGATGGTTAAGGGTGAGGGTTAAGGGTGAGGGTTAAGGGTGATGGTTAAAGGTGAGGGATAAGGGTGAGCGTTAAGGGTGAGGGTTAAGGGTGAGGGTTAAGGGTGAGGGATAAGGGTGAGAGTTATGGGTGAGGGTTAAGGGTGAGGGTTAAGGGTGAGGGTTAAGGGTGAGGGTTAAAGGTGAGGGTTAAGGGTTAAAGGTGATTGTTAAGGGTGTGGGTTAAGGGTGAGGTTTAAGGGCGAGGGTTAAGGGCGAGGGTTAAGGGTGAAGGTTAAGGGTGAGGATTAAGGGTGAGGGTTAAGGGTGAGGGTTAAGGGTGAGGGTTAAGGGTGATGGTTAAGGGTGAGGGTTAAGGGTGAGGGGTAAGGGTGAGGGTTATGGGTGAGGGTTAAGGGTGAGGGTTAAGGGTGAGGGTTAAGGGTGAGTGTTAAGGGTGAGGGTTAAGGGTGAGGGTTAAGGGCTAAGGGTGTTGGTTAAGGGTGAGGGTTATGGGTGAGGGTTAAGGGTGAGGGTTAAGGGTGATGGTTAAGGGTGAGGGTTAAGGGTGAGGGTTAAGGGTGAGGGTTAAGGGTGAGGGTTAAGGGTGAGGGATAAGGGTGAGGGTTATGGGTGAGAGTTAAGGGTGAGTGTTAAGGTTGAGGGTTAAGGGTTAAGGGTGAGTGGTAAGGGTGAGGGTTAAGGGTGAGGGTTAAGGGTGAGGGTTAAGGGTGATGGTTAAGGGTGAGGGTTAAGGGTGAGGGTTAAGGATTAAGGGTGAGGGTTAAAGGTGAGGGTTAAGGGTGAGGGTTGAGGGTGAGGGTTAAGGGTGAGGGTTAACGGTGAGGGTTAAGGGTTAAAGGTGAGGGTTAAGGGTGAGGGTTAAGTGTTAAGCGTGAGGGTTAAGGGTGAGGGTTAAGGGTTAAGTGTGAGGGTTAAGGGTGAGGGTTAAGGGTCAGGGTTAAGGGTTAAGGGTGAGGGTTAAGGGTGAAGGTTAAGGGTTAGGGTTAAGGGTGAGGGTTACGGGTGAGGGTTACGGGTGAGGGTTAAGGGTGAGGGCTAAGGGTTAAGGGTGAGGGTTAAGGGTGAGGGTTAAGGGTGAGGGTTAAGGGTGAGTTTAAGGGTGAGGGTTAAGGGTTAAGGGTGATGGTTAAGGGTGAGGGTTAAGGGTGAGGGTTAAGGGTGATGGTTAAAGGTGAGGGATAAGGGTGAGCGTTAAGGGTGAGGGTTAAGGGTGAGGGTTAAGGGTGAGGGATAAGGGTGAGAGTTATGGGTGAGGGTTAAGGGTGAGGGTTAAGGGTGAGGGTTAAGGGTGAGGGTTAAGGGTGAGGGTTAAGGGTTAAAGGTGATTGTTAAGGGTGTGGGTTAAGGGTGAGGTTTAAGGGCGAGGGTTAAGGGCGAGGGTTAAGGGTGAAGGTTAAGGGTGAGGATTAAGGGTGAGGGTTAAGGGTGAGGGGTAATGGTGAGGGTTAAGGGTGATGGTTAAGTGTGAGGGTTGAGGGTGAGTGTTAAGGGCGAGGGTTAAGGATTAAGGGTGAGAGTTAAAGGTGAGGGTTAAGGGTGAGGGTTAAGGGTGAAGGTTAAGGGTGAGGGTTAAGGGTGAGGGTTAAGGGTTAAGGGTGAGTGTTAAGGGTGAGGGTTAAGGGTGAGGGGTAAGGGTGAGGGTTATGGGTGAGGGTTAAGGGTGAGGGTTAAGGGTGAGGGTTAAGGGTGAGGGTTAAGGGTGAGGGTTAAGGGTGAGATTAGGGGTGAGGGTTAAGGGTGTAGGTTAAGGGTGAGGGTTAAGGGTGAGGGTTAAGGGTGAGGGTTAAGGGTGATGGATAAAGGTGAGGGATAAGGGTGAGCGTTAAGGGTGAGGGTTAAGGGTGAGGGTTAAGGGAGAGGGATAAGGGTGAGAGTTATGGGTGAGGGTTAAGGGTGAGGGTTAAGGGTGAGGGTTAAGGGTGAGGGTTAACGGTGAGGGTTAAGGGTTAAGGGTGAGGGTTAAGGGTGAGGGTTAAGGGTGAGGGTAAAGGTGAGGGTTAAGGGTGAGGGTTAAGGGTGATGGTTAAGGGTGAGTGTTAAGGGTGAGGGTTAAGGATTAAGGGTGAGAGTTAAAGGTGAGGGTTAAGGGTGAGGGTTAAGGGTGAGGGTTAAGGGTGAGGGTTAAGGGTGAGGGTTAAGGGTGAGGGTTAAGGGTGAGGGTTAAGGGTGAGGGTTGAGGGTGAGGGTTGAGGGTGAGGGTTTAGGGTGAGGGTTGAGGGTGAGGGTTGAGGGTGAGAGTTGAGGGTGAGGGTTGAGGGTGAGGGTTGAGGGTGAGGGTTGAGGGTGAGGGTTTAAGGGCGAGGGTTTAAGGGCGAGGGTTTAAGGGCGAGGGTTTAAGGGCGAGGGTTTAGGGCGAGGGTTAAGGGCGAGGGTTAAGGGATAAGGGTGAGGGTTAAGGGTGAGGGTTAAAGGTGAGGGTTAAGGGTGAGGGTTAAGTGTGAGGGCTAAGGGTGAGGGCTAAGGGTGAGGGTTAAGGGTTAAGGGTGAGGGTTAAGGGTGAGGGTTAAGGGTGAGGGTGAGGGTTAAGGGTGAGGGTTAAGGATTAAGGGTGAGGGTTAAAGGTGAGGATTAAGGGTGAGGGTTAAGGGTGAGGGTTAAGGGTGAGGTTTAAGGGTGAGGGTTAAGGGTGAGGGTTAAGGGTGTGGGTTAAGGGTGAGGGTTAAGGGTTAAGGGTGAGGTTTAAGGGTGAGGGTTAAGCGTGAGGTTGAAGGGTGAGGGTTAAGGGTGAGGGTTAAGGGTGAGGGTTAAGGGTGAGGGTTAAAGGTGAGGGTTAAGGGTGAGGGTTAAGGGTGAGGGTTAAGGGTTTAGGGTGAGGATTAAGGGTGAGCGTTAAGGGTGAGGGTTAACGGTGAGGGTTAAGGGTTAAAGGTGAGGGTTAAGGGTGAGGGTTAAGTGTTAAGCATGAGGGTTAAGGGTGAGGGTTAAGGGTTAAGTGTGAGGGTTACGGGTGAGGGTTAAGGGTCAGGGTTAAGGGTTAAGGGTGAGGGTTAAGGGTGAGCGTTAAGGGTGAGGGTTATGGGTGAGAGTTAAGGGTGAGGGTGAAGTGTGAGGGTTAAGGGTGAGGGTTAAGTTTGCAGGTTAAGGGTGAGGGTTAAGGGTGAGGGTTAAGGGTGAGGGTTAAGGGTGAGGGTTATGGGTGAGGGTTAAGGGTGAGGGATAAGGGTGAGGGTTATGGGTGAGGGTTAAGGGAGAGGGTTAAGGGTTAAGGGTGAGTGTTAAGGGTGAGGGTTAAGGGTGAGTTTAAGGGTGAGGGTTAAGGGTGTAGGTTAAGGGTGAGGGTTAAGGGTGAGGGTTAAGGGTGATGGATAAAGGTGAGGGATAAGGGTGAGCGTTAAGGGTGAGGGTTAAGGGTGAGGGTTAAGGGTGAGGGTTAAGGGTTAAGGGTGAGGTTTAAGGGTGAGGGTTAAGCGTGAGGGTGAAGGGTGAGGGTTAAGGGTGAGGGTTAAGGGTGAGGGTTAAAGGTGAGGTTAAGGGTGAGGGTTAAGGGTGAGGGTTAAGGGTTTAGGGTGAGGATTAAGGGTGAGCGTTAAGGGTGAGGGTTAACGGTGAGGGTTAAGGGTTAAAGGTGAGGGTTAAGGGTGAGGGTTAAGTGTTAAGCGTGAGGGTTAAGGGTGAGGGTTAAGGGTTAAGTGTGAGGGTTACGGGTGAGGGTTAAGGGTCAGGGTTAAGGGTTAAGGGTGAGGGTTAAGGGTGAGGGTTAAGGGTGAGGGTTATGGGTGAGAGTTAAGGGTGAGGGTGAAGTGTGAGTGTTAAGGGTGAGGGTTAAGTTTGCAGGTTAAGGGTGAGGTTTAAGGGTGAGGGTTAAGGGTGAGAGTTAAGGGTGAGGGTTATGGGTGAGGGTTAAGGGTGAGGGATATGGGTGAGGGTTAAGGGTGAGGGTTAAGGGTTAAGGGTGAGGGTTAAGGGTGAGGGTTAAGGGTGAGGGTTAAGGGTGAGATTAGGGGTGAGGGTTAAGGGTGTAGGTTAAGGGTGAGGGTTAAGGGTGAGGGTTAAGGGTGAGGGTTAAGGGTGATGGATAAAGGTGAGGGATAAGGGTGAGCGTTAAGGGTGAGGGTTAAGGGTGAGGGTTAAGGGAGAGGGATAAGGGTGAGAGTTATGGGTGAGGGTTAAGGGTGAGGGTTAAGGGTGAGGGTTAAGGGTGAGGGTTAACGGTGAGGGTTAAGGGTTAAGGGTGAGGGTTAAGGGTGAGGGTTAAGGGTGAGGGTAAAGGTGAGGGTTAAGGGTGAGGGTTAAGGGTGATGGTTAAGGGTGAGTGTTAAGGGTGAGGGTTAAGGATTAAGGGTGAGAGTTAAAGGTGAGGGTTAAGGGTGAGGGTTAAGGGTGAGGGTTAAGGGTGAGGGTTAAGGGTTAAAGGTGATTGTTAAGGGTGAGGGTTAAGGGTGAGGGTTAAGGTGAGGGTTAAGGGTGATGGTTAAGGGTGAGGGTTAAGGGTGTGGGTTAAGGTTGAGGGTTAAGGGCGAGGGTTAAGGGCGAGGGTTAATGGCGAAGGTTAAGGGCGAGGGTTAATGGTGAGGGTTAAGGGTGAGGGTTAAGGGTTAAGGGTGAGGGTTAAGGGTGAGGGTTAAGGGTGAGGGTTAAGGGTGAGGGTTAAGGGTGATGGTTAAGTGTGAGGGTTGAGGATGAGTGTTAAGGGTGAGGGTTAAGGATTAAGGGTGAGAGTTAAAGGTGAGGGTTAAGGGTGATGGTTAAGGGTGAAGGTTAAGGGTGAGGGTTAAGGGTGAGGGTTAAGGGTTAAGGGTGAGGGTTAAGGGTGAGGGTTAAGGGTGAGGGTTAAGGGTGAGGGTTAAGGATGATGGTTAATGGTGAGGGTTAAGGGTGAGAGTTAAGGGTGAGGGATAAGGGTGAGGGTTATGCGTGAGGGTTAAGGGTGAGGGTTAAGGGTGAGAGTTAAGGGTTAAGGGTGTGTGTTAAGGGTGAGGGTTATGGGTGAGGGTTAAGTGTGAGGGTTAAGGGTGAGAGATAAGGGTGAGGGATAAGGGTGAGAGTTAAGGGTGAGGGTTAAGGGTGAGGGTTAAGGGTGATGGTTAAGGGTGAGGGTTAAGGGTGAGGGGTAAGGGTGAGGGTTATGGGTGAGGGTTAAGGGTGAGGGTTAAGGGTGAGGGTTAAGGGTGAGTGTTAAGGGTGAGGGTTAAGGGTGAGGGTTAAGGGTTAAGGGTGTTGGTTAAGGGTGAGGGTTAAGGGTGAGGGATAAGGGTGAGGGTTATGGGTGAGAGTTAAGGGTGAGTGTTAAGGTTGAGGGTTAAGGGTTAAGGGTGAGTGGTAAGGGTGAGGGTTAAGGGTGAGGGTTAAGGGTGAGGGTTCAGGGTGATGGTTATGGGTGAGGGTTAAGGGTGAGGGTTAAGGATTAAGGGTGAGGGTTAAAGGTGAGGGTTAAGGGTGAGGGTTGAGGGTGAGGGTTAAGGGTGAGGGTTAACGGTGAGGTTTAAGGGTTAAAGGTGAGGGTTAAGGGTGAGGGTTAAGTGTTAAGCGTGAGGGTTAAGGGTGAGGGTTAAGGGTTAAGTGTGAGGGTTAAGGGTGAGGGTTAAGGGTCAGGGTTAAGGGTTAAGGGTGAGGGTTAAGGGTGAAGGTTAAGGGTTAGGGTTAAGGGTGAGGGTTACGGGTGAGGGTTACGGGTGAGGGTTAAGGGTGAGGGCTAAGTGTTAAGGGTGAGGGTTAAGGGTGAGGGTTAAGGGTGAGGTTTAAGGGTGAGGGTTAAGGGTTAAGGGTGATGGTTAAGGGTGAGGGTTAAGGGTGAGGGTTAAGGGTGATGGTTAAAGGTGAGGGATAAGGGTGAGCGTTAAGGGTGAGGGTTAAGGGTGAGGGTTAAGGGTGAGGGATAAGGGTGAGAGTTATGGGTGAGGGTTAAGGGTGAGGGTTAAGGGTGAGGGTTAAGGGTGAGGGTTAAAGGTGAGGGTTAAGGGTTAAAGGTGATTGTTAAGGGTGTGGGTTAAGGGTGAGGTTTAAGGGCGAGGGTTAAGGGCGAGGGTTAAGGGTGAAGGTTAAGGGTGAGGATTAAGGGTGAGGGTTAAGGGTGAGGGTTAAGGGTGAGGGTTAAGGGTGATGGTTAAGGGTGAGGGTTAAGGGTGAGGGGTAAGGGTGAGGGTTATGGGTGAGGGTTAAGGGTGAGGGTTAAGGGTGAGGGTTAAGGGTGAGTGTTAAGGGTGAGGGTTAAGGGTGAGGGTTAAGGGCTAAGGGTGTTGGTTAAGGGTGAGGGTTATGGGTGAGGGTTAAGGGTGAGGGTTAAGGGTGATGGTTAAGGGTGAGGGTTAAGGGTGAGGGTTAAGGGTGAGGGTTAAGGGTGAGGGTTAAGGGTGAGGGATAAGGGTGAGGGTTATGGGTGAGAGTTAAGGGTGAGTGTTAAGGTTGAGGGTTAAGGGTTAAGGGTGAGTGGTAAGGGTGAGGGTTAAGGGTGAGGGTTAAGGGTGAGGGTTAAGGGTGATGGTTAAGGGTGAGGGTTAAGGGTGAGGGTTAAGGATTAAGGGTGAGGGTTAAAGGTGAGGGTTAAGGGTGAGGGTTGAGGGTGAGGGTTAAGGGTGAGGGTTAACGGTGAGGGTTAAGGGTTAAAGGTGAGGGTTAAGGGTGAGGGTTAAGTGTTAAGCGTGAGGGTTAAGGGTGAGGGTTAAGGGTTAAGTGTGAGGGTTAAGGGTGAGGGTTAAGGGTCAGGGTTAAGGGTTAAGGGTGAGGGTTAAGGGTGAAGGTTAAGGGTTAGGGTTAAGGGTGAGGGTTACGGGTGAGGGTTACGGGTGAGGGTTAAGGGTGAGGGCTAAGGGTTAAGGGTGAGGGTTAAGGGTGAGGGTTAAGGGTGAGGGTTAAGGGTGAGTTTAAGGGTGAGGGTTAAGGGTTAAGGGTGATGGTTAAGGGTGAGGGTTAAGGGTGAGGGTTAAGGGTGATGGTTAAAGGTGAGGGATAAGGGTGAGCGTTAAGGGTGAGGGTTAAGGGTGAGGGTTAAGGGTGAGGGATAAGGGTGAGAGTTATGGGTGAGGGTTAAGGGTGAGGGTTAAGGGTGAGGGTTAAGGGTGAGGGTTAAGGGTGAGGGTTAAGGGTTAAAGGTGATTGTTAAGGGTGTGGGTTAAGGGTGAGGTTTAAGGGCGAGGGTTAAGGGCGAGGGTTAAGGGTGAAGGTTAAGGGTGAGGATTAAGGGTGAGGGTTAAGGGTGAGGGGTAATGGTGAGGGTTAAGGGTGATGGTTAAGTGTGAGGGTTGAGGGTGAGTGTTAAGGGCGAGGGTTAAGGATTAAGGGTGAGAGTTAAAGGTGAGGGTTAAGGGTGAGGGTTAAGGGTGAAGGTTAAGGGTGAGGGTTAAGGGTGAGGGTTAAGGGTTAAGGGTGAGTGTTAAGGGTGAGGGTTAAGGGTGAGGGTTAAGGGTGAGGGTTAAGGATGATGGTTAATGGTGAGGGTTAAGGGTGAGAGTTAAGGGTGAGGGATAAGGGTGAGGGTTATGCGTGAGGGTTAAGGGTGAGGGTTAAGGGTGAGGGTTAAGGGTTAAGGGTGTGTGTTAAGGGTGAGGGTTAAGGGTGAGGGTTAAGGGTAAGGGTTAAGGGTGATGGTTAAGGGTGAGGGTTAAGGGTGAGAGTTAAGGGTGAGGGTTAAGGGTGGGGGTTAAGGGTGAGGGTTAAGGGTGAGGGGTAAGGGTGAGGGTTAAGGGTGAGGGTAAAGGGTGAGTGTTAAGGGTGAGGGTTAAGGGTGAGGGTTAAGGGTTAAGGGTGTTGGTTAAGGGTGAGGGTTAAGGGTGAGGGTTAAGGGTGATGGTGAAGGGCGAGGGTTAAGGGCGAGAGTTAAGGGTGAGGGTTAAGGGTGTGGGTTAAGGGTGATGGTTAAGGGTGAGGGTTAAGGGTGAGGGTTAAGGGTGAGGGTTAAAGGTGAGGGTTAAGGGTGAGGGTTAAGGGTGAGGGATAAGGGTGAGGGTTACGGGTGAGAGTTAAGGGTGAGTGTTAAGGTTGAGGGTTAAGGGTTAAGGGTGAGTGTTAAGGGTGAGGGTTAAGGGTGAGGGTTAAGGATGATGGTTAAGGGTGATGGTTAAGGGTGAGGATTAAGGGTGAGGGTTAAGGATTAAGGGTGAGGGTTAAAGGTGAGGGTTAAGGGTGAGGGTTGAGGGTGAGGGTTAAGGGTGAGGGTTAAGGGTGAGGGTTATGGGGGATGTTTAAGTGTGAGGGTTAAGTGTTAAGGGTGAGGGTTAAGGGTGAGGGATAAGGGTGAGTGTTAAGGGTGAGGGTTAAGGGTGAGGGCTAAGGGTGAGGGTTAAGGGTTAAGCGTGTGTGTTAAGGGTGAGGGTTAAGGGTGTGGGTTAAGAGTGAGGGTTAAGGGTGATGGTTAAGGGTAAGGGTTAAGTGTGAGGGTTAAGGGTGAGGGTTAAGGGTTAGGGTTAAGGGTGAGGGATAAGGGTGAGGGTTAAGGGTGAGGGTTAATAGTAAGGGTTAAGGTGAGGGTTAATGGTGATGGTTAAATGTGAGGGTTGAGGGTAAGGGTTAAGGGTGAGGGTTAAGGATTAAGGGTGAGGGTTAAGTGTGAGGGTTACGGGTTAAGGGTGAGTGTTAAGGGTGAGGGTTAATGGTGAGGGTTAAGGGTGAGGGTTAAGGGTGAGGGTTAAGGGTGAGGGTTAAGGGTGTGGGTTCAGGGTGACGGTTAAGGGTGAGGGTTAAGGGTGAGGGTTAAGGGCGAGGGTTAAGGGTGAGGGTTAAGGGTGAGGGTTAAGGGTGAGGGTTAAGGGTGAGGGTTAAGGCTGATGGTTAAGGATGAGGGTTAAGGGTGAGGGTTAAGGGTGAGGGTTAAAGGTGAGGTTTAAGGGTGAGGTTTAAGGGTGAGGGTTAAGGGTGAGGGTTAAGGTTGAGGGTTAAGGGTGAGGGTTAAGAGGGAGGGTTTAGGGCGAGGGTTAAGGTTGAGGGTTAATGGTGAGGTTTAAGGGTGAGGGTTAAGGGTTAAGGGTGAGGGTTAAGGGTGAGGGTTAAGGGTGAGGGTTAAGGGTGATGGTTAAGTGTGAGGGTTGAGGGTAAGTGTTAAGAGTGAGGGTTAAGGAATAAGGGTGAGGGTTAAGTGTGAGGGTTAAGGGTGAGGGTTAAGGGTGAGGGTTATGGGCGTTGGTTAAGGGTGAGGGTTAAGGGTTAAGGGTGAGGGTTAAGGGTGAGGGTTAAGGGTGAGGGTTAAGGGTGAGGGTTAAAGGTGAGGTTTAAGGGTGAGGGTTAAGGGTGAGGGTTAAGGTTGAGGGTTAAGGGTGAGGGTTAAGGGGGAGGGTTTAGGGCGAGGGTTAAGGTTGAGGGTTAAGGGTGAGGTTTAAGGGTGAGGGTTAAGGGTGAGGGTTAAGGGTTAAGGGTGAGGGTTAAGGGTGAGGGTTAAGGGTGAGGGTTAATGGTGAGGGATAAGGGTGAGGGTTAAGGGTGATGGTTAAGTGTGAGGGTTGAGGGTAAGTGTTAAGAGTGAGGGTTAAGGAATAAGGGTGAGGGTTAAGTGTGAGGGTTAAGGGTGAGGGTTAAGGGTGAGGGTTAAGGGTGATGGTTAAGGGGAGGGTTAAGGGTTAAGGGTGAGGGTTAAGGGTGTGGGTTATGGGTGAGGGTTAAGGGTGAGGGTTAAGGTGAGGGTTGAGGGTGATGGTTAAGGGTGAGGGTTATGCGTGAGGGTTAAGGGTGAGGGTTAAGGGTGAGGGTTAAGGGTGAGGGTTAAGGGTGAGCGTTAAGTGTGAGGGTTAAGGGTGAGGGGTAAGGGTGAGGGTTATGGGTGAGGGTTAAGGGTGAGGGTTAAGGGTGAGGGTTAAGGGTGAGGGTTAAGGGTGAGGGTTAAGGGTGAGGGTTGTGAGGGTTAAGGGTGAGGGTTAAGGGTGAGGGTTATGGGTGAGGGTTAAGGGTGAGGGTTAAGGGTGAAGGTTAAGGGTGAGGGTTAAGGGTGAGGGTTAAGGGTGAGGGTTGTGAGGGTTAAGGGTGAGGGTTAAGGGTGAGGGTTAAGGGTGAGGGTTAAGGGTGAGGGTTAAGGGTGAGGGTTAAGGGTGAGGGTTAAGGGTGAGGGTTAAGGGTGAGGGTTAAGGGTGAGGGTTAAGGGTGAGGGTTAAGGTTGAGGGTTAAGGTTGAGGGTTAAGGGGGAGGGTTAAGGGGGAGGGTTAAGGGGGATGGTTAAGGGCGAGCGTTAAGGGTTAAGGGTGAGCGTTAAGGGTGAGGGTTAATGGTGAGGGTTAAGGGTGAGGGTTAAGGGTGATGGTTAAGTGAGGGTTGAGGGTGAGGGTTAAGGGCGAGGGTTAAGGATTAAGGGTGAGGGTTAAAGGTGAGGGTTAAGGGTGAGGGTTAAGGGTGAGGGTTAAGGTTGAGGGTTAAGGGTGAGTGTTAAGGGTGAGGGTTAAGGGTGAGGGTTAAGGGTTAAGGGTTAGGGTTAAGGGTGAGGGTTACGGGTGAGGGTTAATGGTGAGGGTTAAGGGTGAGGGTTAAGGGTGATGGTTAATTGTGAGGGTTGAGGGTGAGGGTTAAGGGTGAGGGTTAAGGATTAAGGGAGAGGGTTAAGTGTGAGGGTTAAGGGTGAGGGTTAAGGGTGAGGGTTAATTATGATGGTTAAGGGTGAGGGTTAAGGGTTAAGGGTGAGGGTTAAGGGTGAGGGTTAAGGGTGAGGGTTAAGGGTGAGGGTTAAGGGTGATGGTTAAGGGTGAGGGTTAAGGGTGAGAGTTAAGGGTGAGGGTTAAGGGTGAGGGTTAAGGGTTAAGGGTGAGGGTTAAGGGTGAGGGTTAAGGGTGAGGGTTAAGGGTTAAGGGTGATTGTTAAGGGTGAGGGTTACGGGTGAGGGTTAAGGATGATGGTTAAGGGTGAGGGTTAAGAGTGAGGGATAAGGGTGAGGGATATGGGTGAGAGTTAAGGGTGAGGGTTAAGGGTGAGGGTTAAGGGTTATGGGTTAAGGGTGAGGGTTAAGGGTGAGGGTTAAGGGTGAGGGTTAAGGGTGAGGGTTAAGGGTGAGGGTAAAGGGTTAAGGGTGAGGGTTAAGGGTTAAGGGTGAGGGTTAAGGGTGAGGGTTAAGGGTGAGGGTTAAGGGTGAGGGTTAAAGGTGAGGGTTAATGGTGAAGGTTAAGGGTGATGGTTAAGTGTGAGGGTTGAGGGTGAGGGATAAGGGCGAGGGTTAAGGATTAAGGGTGAGGGTTAAAGGTGAGGGTTAAGGGTGAGGGTTAAGGGTGAGGGTTAAGGGTGATGGTTAAGGGTGAGGGTTAAGCGTGAGAATTAAGGGTGAGGGTTAAGGGTGAGGGTTAAGGGTGAGGGTTATGGGTGAGGGTTAAGGGTGAGGGTTAAGGGTGAGGGTTAAGGGTGAGGGTTAAGGATTAAGGGTGAGGGTTAAGTGTGAGGGTTAAGGGTGAGGGTTAAGGGTGAGGGTTAAGGGTGATTGTTAAGGGTGAGGGTTAATGGTTAAGGGTGAGGGTTAAGGGTGAGGGTTAAGGGTGAGGGTTAACGGTGAGGGTTAAGGGTGATGGTTAAGGGTGAGGGTTAAGGGTTAAGGGTGAGGGTTAAGGGTGAGGGTTAAGGGTGAGGGTTAAGGGTGAGGGTTAAGGGTGAGGGTTAAGGGAGATGGTTAAGGGTGAGGGTTAAGGGTGAGAGTTAAGGGTGAGGGTCAAGGGTGAGGGTTAAGGGTGAAGGTTAAGGGTGAGGGTTAAGGGTGAGGGGTAAGGGTGAGGGTTAAGGGTGAGGGTTAAGGGTGAGGGTTAAGGGTGAGGGTTAAGGGTTAAGGGTGAGTGTTAAGGGTGAGGGTTAAGGGTGAGGGTTAAGGATGATGGTTAAGGGTGAGTGTTAAGGGTGAGGGTTAAGGGTGATGGTTAAGGGTGAGAGTTAAGGGTGATGGTTAAGGGTGAGGGTTAAGGGTGAGGGTTAAGGGTGAGGGTTAAGGGTGAGGGTTAAGGGTGAGGGATAAGGGTGAGGGATATGGGTGAGAGTTAAGGGTGAGGGTTAAGGGTGAGGGTTATGGGTTAAGGGTGAGTGTTAAGGGTGAGGGTTAAGGGTGAGGGTTAAGGGTGAGGGTTAAGGGTGATGGTTAAGGATGAGGGTTGAGGGTGAGGGTTAAGGGCGAGGGTTAAGGATTAAGGGTGAGGGTTAAAGGTGAGGGTTAAGGGTGAGGGTTAAGGGTGAGGGATAAGGGTGAGGGATATGGGTGAGAGTTAAGGGTGAGGGTTAAGGGTTAAGGGTGAGGGTTAAGGGTGAGGGTTAAGGGTGATGGTTAAGGATGAGGGTTAAGGGTGAGGGTTAAGGGTGAGGGTTAAGGGTGTGGTTTAAGGGTGAGGGTTAAGGGTGAGGGTTAAGGTTGAGGGTTAAGGGTGAGGGTTAAGGGTGAGGGTTAAGGGTGAGGGTTAAAGGTGAGGGTTAAGGGTGAGGGTTAAGGGGTGAGGGTTAAGGGTTAAGGGTGAGGGTTAAGGGTGAGGGTTAAGGGTGAGGGTTAAAGGTGAGGGTTAATGGTGAAGGTTAAGGGTGATGGTTAAGTGTGAGGGTTGAGGGTGAGGGATAAGGGCGAGGGTTAAGGATTAAGGGTGAGGTTTAAAGGTGGGGGTTATGGGTGAGGGTTAAGGGTGAGGGTTAAGGGTGATGGTTAAGGGTGAGGGTTAAGCGTGAGAATTAAGGGTGAGGGTTAAGGGTGAGGGTTACGGGTGAGGGTTAAGGGTGAGGTTTAAGGGTGAGGGTTAAGGGTGAGGGTTAAGGGTGAGGGTTAAGGGTGATGGTTAAGGGTGAGGGTTAAGCGTGAGAATTAAGGGTGAGGGTTAAGGTTGAGGGTTAAGGGTGAGGGTTAAGGGTGAGGGTTAAGGGTGAGGGTTAAGGGTGAGGGTTAAGGGTGAGGGTTAAGGGTGAGGGTTAAAGGTGAGGGTTAATGGTGAAGGTTAAGGGTGATGGTTAAGTGTGAGGGTTGAGGGTGAGGGATAAGGGCGAGGGTTAAGGATTAAGGGTGAGGGTTAAAGGTGAGGGTTAAGGGTGAGGGTTAAGGGTGAGGGTTAAGGGTGATGGTTAAGGGTGAGGGTTAAGCGTGAGAATTAAGGGTGAGGGTTAAGGGTGAGGGTTAAGGGTGAGGGTTATGGGTGAGGGTTAAGGGTGAGGGTTAAGGGTGAGGGTTAAGGGTGAGGGTTAAGGATTAAGGGTGAGGGTTAAGTGTGAGGGTTAAGGGTGAGGGTTAAGGGTGAGGGTTAAGGGTGAGGGTTAAGGGTGATGGTTAAGGATGAGGGTTGAGGGTGAGGGTTAAGGGCGAGGGTTAAGGATTAAGGGTGAGGGTTAAAGGTGAGGGTTAAGGGTGAGGGTTAAGGGTGAGGGATAAGGGTGAGGGATATGGGTGAGAGTTAAGGGTGAGGGTTAAGGGTTAAGGGTGAGTGTTAAGGGTGAAGGTTAAGGGTGAGGGTTAAGGGTGAAGGTTAAGGGTGAGGGTTAAGGGTGATGGTTAAGGATGAGGGTTAAGTGTGAGGGTTAAGGGTGAGGGTTAAGGGTGTGGTTTAAGGGTGAGGGTTAAGGGTGAGGGTTAAGGTTGAGGGTTAAGGGTGAGGGTTAAGGGTGAGGGTTAAGGGTGAGGGTTAAGGGTGAGGGTTAAGGGGTGAGGGTTAAGAGTTAAGGGTGAGGGTTAAGGGTGAGGGTTAAGGGTGAGGGTTAAAGGTGAGGGTTAATGGTGAAGGTTAAGGGTGATGGTTAAGTGTGAGGGTTGAGGGTGAGGGATAAGGGCGAGGGTTAAGGATTAAGGGTGAGGTTTAAAGGTGGGGGTTAAGGGTGAGGGTTAAGGGTGAGGGTTAAGGGTGATGGTTAAGGGTGAGGGTTAAGCGTGAGAATTAAGGGTGAGGGTTAAGGGTGAGGGTTACGGGTGAGGGTTAAGGGTGAGGGTTAAGGGTGAGGGTTAAGGGAGAGGGTTAAGGGTGAGGGTTAAGGGTGATGGTTAAGGGTGAGGGTTAAGCGTGAGAATTAAGGGTGAGGGTTAAGGTTGAGGGTTAAGGGTGAGGGTTAAGGGTGAGGGTTAAGGGTGAGGGTTAAGGGTGAGGGTTAAAGGTGAGGGTTAATGGTGAAGGTTAAGGGTGATGGTTAAGTGTGAGGGTTGAGGGTGAGGGATAAGGGCGAGGGTTAAGGATTAAGGGTGAGGGTTAAAGGTGAGGGTTAAGGGTGAGGGTTAAGGGTGAGGGTTAAGGGTGATGGTTAAGGGTGAGGGTTAAGCGTGAGAATTAAGGGTGAGGGTTAAGGGTGAGGGTTAAGGGTGAGGGTTATGGGTGAGGGTTAAGGGTGAGGGTTAAGGGTGAGGGTTAAGGGTGAGGGTTAAGGATTAAGGGTGAGGGTTAAGTGTGAGGGTTAAGGGTGAGGGTTAAGGGTGAGGGTTAAGGGTGATTGTTAAGGGTGAGGGTTAATGGTTAAGGGTGAGGGTTAAGGGTGAGGGTTAAGGGTGAGTGTTAACGGTGAGGGTTAAGGGTGATGGTTAAGGGTGAGGGTTAAGGGTTAAGGGTGAGGGTTAAGGGTGAGGGTTAAGGGTGAGGGTTAAGGGTGAGGGTTAAGGGTGAGGGTTAAGGGAGATGGTTAAGGGTGAGGGTTAAGGGTGAGAGTTAAGGGTGAGGGTCAAGGGTGAGGGTTAAGGGTGAAGGTTAAGGGTGAGGGTTAAGGGTGAGGGGTAAGGGTGAGGGTTAAGGGTGAGGGTTAAGGGTGAGGGTTAAGGGTGAGGGTTAAGGGTGAGGGTTAAGGGTTAAGGGTGAGTGTTAAGGGTGAGGGTTAAGGGTGAGGGTTAAGGATGATGGTTAAGGGTGAGTGTTAAGGGTGAGGGTTAAGGGTGATGGTTAAGGGTGAGAGTTAAGGGTGATGGTTAAGGGTGAGGGTTAAGGGTGAGGGTTAAGGGTGAGGGTTAAGGGTGAGGGTTAAGGGTGAGGGATAAGGGTCAGGGATATGGGTGAGAGTTAAGGGTGAGGGTTAAGGGTGAGGGTTATGGGTTAAGGGTGAGTGTTAAGGGTGAGGGTTAAGGGTGAGGGTTAAGGGTGAGGGTTAAGGGTGATGGTTAAGGATGAGGGTTGAGGGTGAGGGTTAAGGGCGAGGGTTAAGGATTAAGGGTGAGGGTTAAAGGTGAGGGTTAAGGGTGAGGGTTAAGGGTGAGGGATAAGGGTGAGGGATATGGGTGAGAGTTAAGGGTGAGGGTTAAGGGTTAAGGGTGAGTGTTAAGGGTGAAGGTTAAGGGTGAGGGTTAAGGGTGAGGGTTAAGGGTGAGGGTTAAGGGTGAGGGTTAAGGGTGTGGTTTAAGGGTGAGGGTTAAGGGTGAGGGTTAAGGTTGAGGGTTAAGGGTGAGGGTTAAGGGTGAGGGTTAAGGGTGAGGGTTAAAGGTGAGGGTTAAGGGTGAGGGTTAAGGGGTGAGGGTTAAGGGTTAAGGGTGAGGGTTAAGGGTGAGGGTTAAGGGTGAGGGTTAAAGGTGAGGGTTAATGGTGAAGGTTAAGGGTGATGGTTAAGTGTGAGGGTTGAGGGTGAGGGATAAGGGCGAGGGTTAAGGATTAAGGGTGAGGTTTAAAGGTGAGGGTTAAGGGTGAGGGTTAAGGGTGAGGGTTAAGGGTGATGGTTAAGGGTGAGGGTTAAGCGTGAGAATTAAGGGTGAGGGTTAAGGGTGAGGGTTACGGGTGAGGGTTAAGGGTGAGGGTTAAGGGTGAGGGTTAAGGGTGAGGGTTAAGGGTGAGGGTTAAGGGTGATGGTTAAGGGTGAGGGTTAAGCGTGAGAATTAAGGGTGAGGGTTAAGGTTGAGGGTTAAGGGTGAGGGTTAAGGGTGAGGGTTAAGTGAGAGGGTAAGGGTGAGGGTTATGGGTGAGGGTTAAGGGTGAGGGTTAAGGGTGAGGGTTAAGGGTGAGAGTTAAGGGTGAGGGTTAAGGGTGAGGGTTAAGGGTGAGGGTTATGGGTGAGGGTTAAGGGTGATGGTTAAGGGTGAGGGTTAAGGGTGAGGGGTAAGGGTGAGGGTTATGGGTGAGGGTTAAGGGTGAGGGTTAAGGGTGAGGGTTAAGGGTGAGGGTTAAGGGTTAAGGGTGAGTGTTAAGGGTGAGGGTTAAGGGTGAGGGTTAAGGGTTAAGGGTGAGGGTTAAGGGTGAGGGTTAAGGGTGAGGGTTAAGGGTGAGGGTTAAAGGTGAGGGTTAATGGTGAAGGTTAAGGGTGATGGTTAAGTGTGAGGGTTGAGGGTGAGGGATAAGGGCGGGGGTTAAGGATTAAGGGTGAGGGTTAAAGGTGAGGGTTAAGGGTGAGGGTTAAGGGTTAAGGGTTAGGGTTAAGGGTGAGGGTTACGGGTGAGGGTTAATGGTGAGGTTTAAGGGTGAGGGTTAAGGGTGATGGTTAATTGTGAGGGTTGAGGGTGAGGGTTAAGGGTGAGGGTTAAGGATTAAGGGAGAGGGTTAAGTGTGAGGGTTAAGGGTGAGGGTTAAGGGTGAGGGTTAATTATGATGGTTAAGGGTGAGGGTTAAGGGTTAAGGGTGAGGGTTAAGGGTGAGGGTTAAGGGTGAGGGTTAAGGGTGAGGGTTAAGGGTGATGGTTAAGGGTGAGGGTTAAGGGTGAGAGTTAAGGGTGAGGGTTAAGGGTGAGGGTTAAGGGTTAAGGGTGAGGGTTAAGGGTGAGGGTTAAGGGTGAGGGTTAAGGGTTAAGGGTGATTGTTAAGGGTGAGGGTTACGGGTGAGGGTTAAGGATGATGGTTAAGGGTGAGGGTTAAGGGTGAGGGATAAGGGTGAGGGATATGGGTGAGAGTTAAGGGTGAGGGTTAAGGGTGAGGGTTAAGGGTTAAGGGTTAAGGGTGAGGGTTAAGGGTGAGGGTTAAGGGTGAGGGTTAAGGGTGAGGGTTAAGGGTGAGGGTTAAGGGTTAAGGGTGAGGGTTAAGGGTTAAGGGTGAGGGTTAAGGGTGAGGGTTAAGGGTGAGGGTTAAGGGTGAGGGTTAAAGGTGAGGGTTAATGGTGAAGGTTAAGGGTGATGGTTAAGTGTGAGGGTTGAGGGTGAGGGATAAGGGCGAGGGTTAAGGATTAAGGGTGAGGGTTAAAGGTGAGGGTTAAGGGTGAGGGTTAAGGGTGAGGGTTAAGGGTGATGGTTAAGGGTGAGGGTTAAGCGTGAGAATTAAGGGTGAAGGTTAAGGGTGAGGGTTAAGGGTGAGGGTTATGGGTGAGGGTTAAGGGTGAGGGTTAAGGGTGAGGGTTAAGGGTGAGGGTTAAGGATTAAGGGTGAGGGTTAAGTGTGAGGGTTAAGGGTGAGGGTTAAGGGTGAGGGTTAAGGGTGATTGTTAAGGGTGAGGGTTAATGGTTAAGGGTGAGGGTTAAGGGTGAGGGTTAAGGGTGAGGGTTAACGGTGAGGGTTAAGGGTGATGGTTAAGGGTGAGGGTTAAGGGTTAAGGGTGAGGGTTAAGGGTGAGGGTTAAGGGTGAGGGTTAAGGGTGAGGGTTAAGGGTGAGGGTTAAGGGAGATGGTTAAGGGTGAGGGTTAAGGGTGAGAGTTAAGGGTGAGGGTCAAGGGTGAGGGTTAAGGGTGAAGGTTAAGGGTGAGGGTTAAGGGTGAGGGGTAAGGGTGAGGGTTAAGGGTGAGGGTTAAGGGTGAGGGTTAAGGGTGAGGGTTAAGGGTTAAGGGTGAGTGTTAAGGGTGAGGGTTAAGGGTGAGGGTTAAGGATGATGGTTAAGGGTGAGTGTTAAGGGTGAGGGTTAAGGGTGATGGTTAAGGGTGAGAGTTAAGGGTGATGGTTAAGGGTGAGGGTTAAGGGTGAGGGTTAAGGGTGAGGGTTAAGGGTGAGGGTTAAGGGTGAGGGTTAAGGGTGATGGTTAAGGGTGAGGGTTAAGGGTGAGAGTTAAGGGTGAGGGTTAAGGGTGAGGGTTAAGGGTTAAGGGTGAGCGTTAAGGGTGAGGGTTAAGGGTGAGGGTTAAGGGTTAAGGGTGATTGTTAAGGGTGAGGGTTACGGGTGAGGGTTAAGGATGATGGTTAAGGGTGAGGGTTAAGGGTGAGGGATAAGGGTGAGGGATATGGGTGAGAGTTAAGGGTGAGGGTTAAGGGTGAGGGTTAAGGGTTAAGGGTTAAGGGTGAGGGTTAAGGGTGAGGGTTAAGGGTGAGGGTTAAGGGTGAGGGTTAAGGGTGAGGGTTAAGGGTTAAGGGTGAGGGTTAAGGGTTAAGGGTGAGGGTTAAGGGTGAGGGTTAAGGGTGAGGGTTAAGGGTGAGGGTTAAAGGTGAGGGTTAATGGTGAAGGTTAAGGGTGATGGTTAAGTGTGAGGGTTGAGGGTGAGGGATAAGGGCGAGGGTTAAGGATTAAGGGTGAGGGTTAAAGGTGAGGGTTAAGGGTGAGGGTTAAGGGTGAGGGTTAAGGGTGATGGTTAAGGGTGAGGGTTAAGCGTGAGAATTAAGGGTGAAGGTTAAGGGTGAGGGTTAAGGGTGAGGGTTATGGGTGAGGGTTAAGGGTGATGGTTAAGGGTGAGGGTTAAGGGTGAGGGTTAAGGATTAAGGGTGAGGGTTAAGTGTGAGGGTTAAGGGTGAGGGTTAAGGGTGAGGGTTAAGGGTGATTGTTAAGGGTGAGGGTTAATGGTTAAGGGTGAGGGTTAAGGGTGAGGGTTAAGGGTGAGGGTTAACGGTGAGGGTTAAGGGTGATGGTTAAGGGTGAGGGTTAAGGGTTAAGGGTGAGGGTTAAGGGTGAGGGTTAAGGGTGAGGGTTAAGGGTGAGGGTTAAGGGTGAGGGTTAAGGGAGATGGTTAAGGGTGAGGGTTAAGGGTGAGAGTTAAGGGTGAGGGTCAAGGGTGAGGGTTAAGGATTAAGGGTGAGGGTTAAGTGTGAGGGTTAAGGGTGAGGGTTAAGGGTGAGGGTTAAGGGTGATTGTTAAGGGTGAGGGTTAATGGTTAAGGGTGAGGGTTAAGGGTGAGGGTTAAGGGTGAGGGTTAACGGTGAGGGTTAAGGGTGATGGTTAAGGGTGAGGGTTAAGGGTTAAGGGTGAGGGTTAAGGGTGAGGGTTAAGGGTGAGGGTTAAGGGTGAGGGTTAAGGGTGAGGGTTAAGGGAGATGGTTAAGGGTGAGGGTTAAGGGTGAGAGTTAAGGGTGAGGGTCAAGGGTGAGGGTTAAGGGTGAAGGTTAAGGGTGAGGGTTAAGGGTGAGGGTTAAGGGTTAAGGGTGAGGGTTAAGGGTGAGGGTTAAGGGTGAGGGTTAAGGGTTAAGGGTGAGTGTTAAGGGTGAGGGTTAAGGGTGAGGGTTAAGGATGATGGTTAAGGGTGAGTGTTAAGGGTGAGGGTTAAGGGTGATGGTTAAGGGTGAGAGTTAAGGGTGATGGTTAAGGGTGAGGGTTAAGGGTGAGGGTTAAGGGTGAGAGTTAAGGGTGAGGGTTAAGGGTGAGGGTTAAGGGTGATGGTTAAGGGTGAGGGTTAAGGGTGAGAGTTAAGGGTGAGGGTTAAGGGTGAGGGTTAAGGGTTAAGGGTGAGGGTTAAGGGTGAGGGTTAAGGGTGAGGGTTAAGGGTTAAGGGTGATTGTTAAGGGTGAGGGTTACGGGTGAGGGTTAAGGATGATGGTTAAGGGTGAGGGTTAAGGGTGAGGGATAAGGGTGAGGGATATGGGTGAGAGTTAAGGGTGAGGGTTAAGGGTGAGGGTTAAGGGTTAAGGGTTAAGGGTGAGGGTTAAGGGTGAGGGTTAAGGGTGAGGGTTAAGGGTGAGGGTTAAGGGTGAGGGTTAAGGGTTAAGGGTGAGGGTTAAGGGTTAAGGGTGAGGGTTAAGGGTGAGGGTTAAGGGTGAGGGTTAAGGGTGAGGGTTAAAGGTGAGGGTTAATGGTGAAGGTTAAGGGTGATGGTTAAGTGTGAGGGTTGAGGGTGAGGGATAAGGGCGAGGGTTAAGGATTAAGGGTGAGGGTTAAAGGTGAGGGTTAAGGGTGAGGGTTAAGGGTGAGGGTTAAGGGTGATGGTTAAGGGTGAGGGTTAAGCGTGAGAATTAAGGGTGAAGGTTAAGGGTGAGGGTTAAGGGTGAGGGTTATGGGTGAGGGTTAAGGGTGAGGGTTAAGGGTGAGGGTTAAGGGTGAGGGTTAAGGATTAAGGGTGAGGGTTAAGTGTGAGGGTTAAGGGTGAGGGTTAAGGGTGAGGGTTAAGGGTGATTGTTAAGGGTGAGGGTTAATGGTTAAGGGTGAGGGTTAAGGGTGAGGGTTAAGGGTGAGGGTTAACGGTGAGGGTTAAGGGTGATGGTTAAGGGTGAGGGTTAAGGGTTAAGGGTGAGGGTTAAGGGTGAGGGTTAAGGGTGAGGGTTAAGGGTGAGGGTTAAGGGTGAGGGTTAAGGGAGATGGTTAAGGGTGAGGGTTAAGGGTGAGAGTTAAGGGTGAGGGTCAAGGGTGAGGGTTAAGGGTGAAGGTTAAGGGTGAGGGTTAAGGGTGAGGGGTAAGGGTGAGGGTTAAGGGTGAGGGTTAAGGGTGAGGGTTAAGGGTGAGGGTTAAGGGTTAAGGGTGAGTGTTAAGGGTGAGGGTTAAGGGTGAGGGTTAAGGATGATGGTTAAGGGTGAGTGTTAAGGGTGAGGGTTAAGGGTGATGGTTAAGGGTGAGAGTTAAGGGTGATGGTTAAGGGTGAGGGTTAAGGGTGAGGGTTAAGGGTGAGGGTTAAGGGTGAGGGTTAAGGGTGAGGGTTAAGGGTGATGGTTAAGGGTGAGGGTTAAGGGTGAGGGTTAAGGGTGAGGGTTAAGGGTGAGGGTTAAGGGTTAAGGGTGAGGGTTAAGGGTGAGGGTTAAGGGTGAGGGTTAAGGGTGATTGTTAAGGGTGAGGGTTACGGGTGAGGGTTAAGGATGTTGGTTAAGGGTGAGGGTTAAGGGTGAGGGATAAGGGTGAGGGATATGGGTGAGAGTTAAGGGTGAGGGTTAAGGGTGAGGGTTAAGGGTTAAGGGTTAAGGGTGAGGGTTAAGGGTGAGGGTTAAGGGTGAGGGTTAAGGGTGAGGGTTAAGGGTGAGGGTTAAGGGTTAAGGGTGAGGGTTAAGGGTTAAGGGTGAGGGTTAAGGGTGAGGGTTAAGGGTGAGGGTTAAGGGTGAGGGTTAAAGGTGAGGGTTAATGGTGAAGGTTAAGGGTGATGGTTAAGTGTGAGGGTTGAGGGTGAGGGATAAGGGCGAGGGTTAAGGATTAAGGGTGAGGGTTAAAGGTGAGGGTTAAGGGTGAGGGTTAAGGGTGAGGGTTAAGGGTGATGGTTAAGGGTGAGGGTTAAGCGTGAGAATTAAGGGTGAGGGTTAAGGGTGAGGGTTAAGGGTGAGGGTTATGGGTGAGGGTTAAGGGTGAGGGTTAAGGGTGAGGGTTAAGGGTGAGGGTTAAGGATTAAGGGTGAGGGTTAAGTGTGAGGGTTAAGGGTGAGGGTTAAGGGTGAGGGTTAAGGGTGATTGTTAAGGGTGAGGGTTAATGGTTAAGGGTGAGGGTTAAGGGTGAGGGTTAAGGGTGAGGGTTAAGGGTGAGGGTTAAGGGTTAAGGGTTAGGGTTAAGGGTGAGGGTTACGGGTGAGGGTTAATGGTGAGGGATAAGGGTGAGGGTTAAGGGTGATGGTTAATTGTGAGGGTTGAGGGTGAGGGTTAAGGGTGAGGGTTAAGGATTAAGGGAGAGGGTTAAGTGTGAGGGTTAAGGGTGAGGGTTAAGGGTGAGGGTTAATTATGATGGTTAAGGGTGAGGGTTAAGGGTTAAGGGTGAGGGTTAAGGGTGAGGGTTAAGGGTGAGGGTTAAGGGTGAGGGTTAAGGGTGATGGTTAAGGGTGAGGGTTAAGGGTGAGAGTTAAGGGTGAGGGTTAAGGGTGAGGGTTAAGGGTTAAGGGTGAGGGTTAAGGGTGAGGGTTAAGGGTGAGGGTTAAGGGTTAAGGGTGATTGTTAAGGGTGAGGGTTACGGGTGAGGGTTAAGGATGATGGTTAAGGGTGAGGGTTAAGGGTGAGGGTTAAGGGTGAGGGTTAAGGGTGAGGGTTAAGGGTGAGGGTTAAGGGTTAAGGGTGAGGGTTAAGGGTTAAGGGTGAGGGTTAAGGGTGAGGGTTAAGGGTGAGGGTTAAGGGTGAGGGTTAAAGGTGAGGGTTAATGGTGAAGGTTAAGGGTGATGGTTAAGTGTGAGGGTTGAGGGTGAGGGATAAGGGCGAGGGTTAAGGATTAAGGGTGAGGGTTAAAGGTGAGGGTTAAGGGTGAGGGTTAAGGGTGAGGGTTAAGGGTGATGGTTAAGGGTGAGGGTTAAGCGTGAGAATTAAGGGTGAGGGTTAAGGGTGAGGGTTAAGGGTGAGGGTTATGGGTGAGGGTTAAGGGTGAGGGTTAAGGGTGAGGGTTAAGGGTGAGGGTTAAGGATTAAGGGTGAGGGTTAAGTGTGAGGGTTAAGGGTGAGGGTTAAGGGTGAGGGTTAAGGGTGATTGTTAAGGGTGAGGGTTAATGGTTAAGGGTGAGGGTTAAGGGTGAGGGTTAAGGGTGAGGGTTAAGGGTGAGGGTTAAGGGTTAAGGGTTAGGGTTAAGGGTGAGGGTTACGGGTGAGGGTTAATGGTGAGGGTTAAGGGTGAGGGTTAAGGGTGATGGTTAATTGTGAGGGTTGAGGGTGAGGGTTAAGGGTGAGGGTTAAGGATTAAGGGAGAGGGTTAAGTGTGAGGGTTAAGGGTGAGGGTTAAGGGTGAGGGTTAATTATGATGGTTAAGGGTGAGGGTTAAGGGTTAAGGGTGAGGGTTAAGGGTGAGGGTTAAGGGTGAGGGTTAAGGGTGAGGGTTAAGGGTGATGGTTAAGGGTGAGGGTTAAGGGTGAGAGTTAAGGGTGAGGGTTAAGGGTGAGGGTTAAGGGTTAAGGGTGAGGGTTAAGGGTGAGGGTTAAGGGTGAGGGTTAAGGGTTAAGGGTGATTGTTAAGGGTGAGGGTTACGGGTGAGGGTTAAGGATGATGGTTAAGGGTGAGGGTTAAGGGTGAGGGTTAAGGGTGATGGTTAAGGGTGAGAGTTAAGGGTGATGGTTAAGGGTCAGGGTTAAGGGTGAGGGTTAAGGGTGAGGGTTAAGGGTGAGGGTTAAGGGTGAGGGTTAAGGGTGAGGGATAAGGGTGAGGGATATGGGTGAGAGTTAAGGGTGAGGGTTAAGGGTGAGGGTTAAGGGTTAAGGGTTAAGGGTGAGGGTTAAGGGTGAGGGTTAAGGGTGAGGGTTAAGGGTGAGGGTTAAGGGTGAGGGTTAAGGGTTAAGGGTGAGGGTTAAGGGTTAAGGGTGAGGGTTAAGGGTGAGGGTTAAGGGTGAGGGTTAAGGGTGAGGGTTAAAGGTGAGGGTTAATGGTGAAGGTTAAGGGTGATGGTTAAGTGTGAGGGTTGAGGGTGAGGGATAAGGGCGAGGGTTAAGGATTAAGGGTGAGGGTTAAAGGTGAGGGTTAAGGGTGAGGGTTAAGGGTGAGGGTTAAGGGTGATGGTTAAGGGTGAGGGTTAAGCGTGAGAATTAAGGGTGAGGGTTAAGGGTGAGGGTTAAGGGTGAGGGTTATGGGTGAGGGTTAAGGGTGAGGGTTAAGGGTGAGGGTTAAGGGTGAGGGTTAAGGATTAAGGGTGAGGGTTAAGTGTGAGGGTTAAGGGTGAGGGTTAAGGGTGAGGGTTAAGGGTGATTGTTAAGGGTGAGGGTTAATGGTTAAGGGTGAGGGTTAAGGGTGAGGGTTAAGGGTGAGGGTTAACGGTGAGGGTTAAGGGTGATGGTTAAGGGTGAGGGTTAAGGGTTAAGGGTGCGGGTTAAGGGTGAGGGTTAAGGGTGAGGGTTAAGGGTGAGGGTTAAGGGTGAGGGTTAAGGGAGATGGTTAAGGGTGAGGGTTAAGGGTGAGAGTTAAGGGTGAGGGTCAAGGGTGAGGGTTAAGGGTGAAGGTTAAGGGTGAGGGTTAAGGGTGAGGGGTAAGGGTGAGGGTTAAGGGTGAGGGTTAAGGGTGAGGGTTAAGGGTGAGGGTTAAGGGTGAGGGATAAGGGTGAGGGATATGGGTGAGAGTTAAGGGTGAGGGTTAAGGGTGAGGGTTATGGGTTAAGGGTGAGTGTTAAGGGTGAGGGTTAAGGGTGAGGGTTAAGGGTGAGGGTTAAGGGTGATGGTTAAGGATGAGGGTTGAGGGTGAGGGTTAAGGGCGAGGGTTAAGGATTAAGGGTGAGGGTTAAAGGTGAGGGTTAAGGGTGAGGGTTAAGGGTGAGGGATAAGGGTGAGGGATATGGGTGAGAGTTAAGGGTGAGGGTTAAGGGTTAAGGGTGAGTGTTAAGGGTGAAGGTTAAGGGTGAGGGTTAAGGGTGAGGGTTAAGGGTGAGGGTTAAGGGTGATGGTTAAGGATGAGGGTTAAGGGTGAGGGTTAAGGGTGAGGGTTAAGGGTGTGGTTTAAGGGTGAGGGTTAAGGGTGAGGGTTAAGGTTGAGGGTTAAGGGTGAGGGTTAAGGGTGAGGGTTAAGGGTGAGGGTTAAAGGTGAGGGTTAAGGGTGAGGGTTATGGGGTGAGGGTTAAGGGTTAAGGGTGAGGGTTAAGGGTGAGGGTTAAGGGTGAGGGTTAAAGGTGAGGGTTAATGGTGAAGGTTAAGGGTGATGGTTAAGTGTGAGGGTTGAGGGTGAGGGATAAGGGCGAGGGTTAAGGATTAAGGGTGAGGTTTAAAGGTGAGGGTTAAGGGTGAGGGTTAAGGGTGAGGGTTAAGGGTGATGGTTAAGGGTGAGGGTTAAGCGTGAGAATTAAGGGTGAGGGTTAAGGGTGAGGGTTACGGGTGAGGGTTAAGGGTGAGGGTTAAGGGTGAGGGTTAAGGGTGAGGGTTAAGGGTGAGGGTTAAGGGTGATGGTTAAGGGTGAGGGTTAAGCGTGAGAATTAAGGGTGAGGGTTAAGGTTGAGGGTTAAGGGTGAGGGTTAAGGGTGAGGGTTAAGTGAGAGGGTAAGGGTGAGGGTTATGGGTGAGGGTTAAGGGTGAGGGTTAAGGGTGAGGGTTAAGGGTGAGAGTTAAGGGTGAGGGTTAAGGGTGAGGGTTAAGGGTGAGGGTTATGGGTGAGGGTTAAGGGTGATGGTTAAGGGTGAGGGTTAAGGGTGAGGGGTAAGGGTGAGGGTTATGGGTGAGGGTTAAGGGTGAGGGTTAAGGGTGAGGGTTAAGGGTGAGGGTTAAGGGTTAAGGGTGAGTGTTAAGGGTGAGGGTTAAGGGTGAGGGTTAAGGGTTAAGGGTTAGGGTTAAGGGTGAGGGTTACGGGTGAGGGTTAATGGTGAGGGTTAAGGGTGAGGGTTAAGGGTGATGGTTAATTGTGAGGGTTGAGGGTGAGGGTTAAGGGTGAGGGTTAAGGATTAAGGGTGAGGGTTAAGGGTGAGGGTTAAGGGTGAGGGTTAAGGGTTAAGGGTGAGGGTTAAGGGTGAGGGTTAAGGGTGAGGGTTAAGGGTGAGGGTTAAGGGTGAGGGTTAAGGGTGATGGTTAAGGGTGAGGGTTAAGGGTGAGAGTTAAGGGTGAGGGTCAAGGGTGAGGGTCAAGGGTGAAGGTTAAGGGTGAGGGTTAAGGGTGAGGGGTGAGGGTTATGGGTGAGGGTTAAGGGTGAGGGTTAAGGGTGAGGGTTAAGGGTTAAGGGTGAGTGTTAAGGGTGAGGGTTACGGGTGAGGGTTAAGGATGATGGTTAAGGGTGAGGGTTAAGGGTGAGGGTTAAGGGTGATGGTTAAGGGTGAGAGTTAAGGGTGATGGTTAAGGGTCAGGGTTAAGGGTGAGGGTTAAGGGTGAGGGTTAAGGGTGAGGGTTAAGGGTGAGGGTTAAGGGTGAGGGATAAGGGTGAGGGATATGGGTGAGAGTTAAGGGTGAGGGTTAAGGGTGAGGGTTAAGGGTTAAGGGTTAAGGGTGAGGGTTAAGGGTGAGGGTTAAGGGTGAGGGTGAAGGGTGAGGGTTAAGGGTGAGGGTTAAGGGTGAGGGTTAAGGGTTAAGGGTGAGGGTTAATGGTGAGGGTTAAGGGTGAGGGTTAAAGGTGAGGGTTAATGGTGAAGGTTAAGGGTGATGGTTAAGTGTGAGGGTTGAGGGTGAGGGATAAGGGCGAGGGTTAAGGATTAAGGGTGAGGGTTAAAGGTGAGGGTTAAGGGTGAGGGTTAAGGGTGAGGGTTAAGGGTGATGGTTATGGGTGAGGGTTAAGCGTGAGAATTAAGGGTGAGGGTTAAGGGTGAGGGTTAAGGGTGAGGGTTATGGGTGAGGGTTAAGGGTGAGGGTTAAGGGTGAGGGTTAAGCGTGAGAATTAAGGGTGAGGGTTAAGGGTGAGGGTTACGGGTGAGGGTTAAGGGTGAGGGTTAAGGGTGAGGGTTAAGGGTGAGGGTTAAGGGTGAGGGTTAAGGGTGATGGTTAAGGGTGAGGGTTAAGCGTGAGAATTAAGGGTGAGGGTTAAGGTTGAGGGTTAAGGGTGAGGGTTAAGGGTGAGGGTTAAGTGAGAGGGGTAAGGGTGAGGGTTATGGGTGAGGGTTAAGGGTGAGGGTTAAGGGTGAGGGTTAAGGGTGAGAGTTAAGGGTGAGGGTTAAGGGTGAGTGTTAAGGGTGAGGGTTATGGGTGAGGGTTAAGGGTGATGGTTAAGGGTGAGGGTTAAGGGTGAGGGGTAAGGGTGAGGGTTATGGGTGAGGGTTAAGGGTGAGGGTTAAGGGTGAGGGTTAAGGGTGAGGGTTAAGGGTTAAGGGTGAGTGTTAAGGGTGAGGGTTAAGGGTGAGGGTTAAGGGTTAAGGGTTAGGGTTAAGGGTGAGGGTTACGGGTGAGGGTTAATGGTGAGGGTTAAGGGTGAGGGTTAAGGGTGATGGTTAATTGTGAGGGTTGAGGGTGAGGGTTAAGGGTGAGGGTTAAGGATTAAGGGTGAGGGTTAAGGGTGAGGGTTAAGGGTGAGGGTTAAGGGTTAAGGGTGAGGGTTAAGGGTGAGGGTTAAGGGTGAGGGTTAAGGGTGAGGGTTAAGGGTGATGGTTAAGGGTGAGGGTTAAGGGTGAGAGTTAAGGGTGAGGGTCAAGGGTGAGGGTCAAGGGTGAAGGTTAAGGGTGAGGGTTAAGGGTGAGGGGTGAGGGTTATGGGTGAGGGTTAAGGGTGAGGGTTAAGGGTGAGGGTTAAGGGTTAAGGGTGAGTGTTAAGGGTGAGGGTTACGGGTGAGGGTTAAGGATGATGGTTAAGGGTGAGGGTTAAGGGTGAGGGTTAAGGGTGATGGTTAAGGGTGAGAGTTAAGGGTGATGGTTAAGGGTCAGGGTTAAGGGTGAGGGTTAAGGGTGAGGGTTAAGGGTGAGGGTTAAGGGTGAGGGTTAAGGGTGAGGGATAAGGGTGAGGGATATGGGTGAGAGTTAAGGGTGAGGGTTAAGGGTGAGGGTTAAGGGTTAAGGGTTAAGGGTGAGGGTTAAGGGTGAGGGTTAAGGGTGAGGGTGAAGGGTGAGGGTTAAGGGTGAGGGTTAAGGGTGAGGGTTAAGGGTTAAGGGTGAGGGTTAATGGTGAGGGTTAAGGGTGAGGGTTAAAGGTGAGGGTTAATGGTGAAGGTTAAGGGTGATGGTTAAGTGTGAGGGTTGAGGGTGAGGGATAAGGGCGAGGGTTAAGGATTAAGGGTGAGGGTTAAAGGTGAGGGTTAAGGGTGAGGGTTAAGGGTGAGGGTTAAGGGTGATGGTTATGGGTGAGGGTTAAGCGTGAGAATTAAGGGTGAGGGTTAAGGGTGAGGGTTAAGGGTGAGGGTTATGGGTGAGGGTTAAGGGTGAGGGTTAAGGGTGAGGGTTAAGGGTGAGGGTTAAGGATTAAGGGTGAGGGTTAAGTGTGAGTGTTAAGGGTCAGGGTTAAGGGTGAGGGTTAAGGGTGATGGTTAAGCATGAGGGTTAAGGGTTAAGGGTGAGGGTTAAGGGTGAGGGTTAAGGGTGAGGGTTAACGGTGAGGGTTAAGGGTGATGGTTAAGGGTGAGGGTTAAGGGTTAAGGGTGACGGTTAAGGGTGAGGGTTAAGGGTGAGGGTTAAGGGTGAGGGTTAAGGGTGAGGGTTAAGGGAGATGGTTAAGTGTGAGGGTTGAGGGTGAGGGATAAGGGCGAGGGTTAAGGATTAAGGGTGAGGATTAAAGGTGAGGGTTAAGGGTGATGGTTAAGGGTGAGGGTTAAGCGTGAGAATTAAGGGTGAGGGTTAAGGGTGAGGGTTACGGGTGAGGGTTAAGGGTGAGGGTTAAGGGTGAGGGTTAAGGGTGAGGGTTAAGGGTGAGGGTTAAGGGTGATGGTTAAGGGTGAGGGATAAGCGTGAGAATTAAGGGTGAGGGTTAAGGTTGAGGGTTAAGGGTGAGGGTTAAGGGTGAGGGTTAAGTGTGAGGGGTAAGGGTGAGGGTTATGGGTGAGGGTTAAGGGTGAGGGTTAAGGGTGAGGGTTAAGGGTGAGAGTTAAGGGTGAGGGTTAAGGGTGAGGGTTAAGGGTGAGGGTTATGGGTGAGGGTTAAGGGTGATGGTTAAGGGTGAGGGTTAAGGGTGAGGGGTAAGGGTGAGGGTTATGGGTGAGGGTTAAGGGTGAGGGTTAAGGGTGAGGTTTAAGGGTGAGGGTTAAGGGTTAAGGGTGAGTGTTAAGGGTGAGGGTTAAGGGTGAGGGTTAAGGATGATGGTTAAGGGTGAGAGTTAAGGGTGATGGTTAAGGGTGATGGTTAAGGATGAGGGTTAAGGGTGAGGGTTAAGGGTGAGGGTTAAGGGTGAGGGTTAAGGGTGAGGGTTAAGGGTGAGGGTTAAGGGTGAGGGTTAAGGGTGAGGGTTAAGGGTGAGGGTTAAGGGTGAGGGTTAAGGGTGAGGGTTAAGGGTGAGGGTTAAGGGTGAGGGTTAAGGGTTAAGGGTGAGGGTTAAGGGTGAGGGTTAGGGTGAGGGTTAAAGGTGAGGGTTAATGGTGAAGGTTAAGGGTGATGGTTAAGTGTGAGGGTTGAGGGTGAGGGTTAAGGGTGAGGTTTAAGGGTGAGGGTTAAGGGTGAGTGTTGAGGTTGAGGGTTAAGGGTGAGGGTTAAGGGTGAGGGCTAAGGGTGAGGGTTAAGGGGGAGGGTTAAGGGTGAGGGTTAAGGATTAAGGGTGAGGGTTAAGTGTGAGGGTTAAGGGTGAGGGTTAAGGTTGAGGGTTAAGGGTGAGGGTTAAGGGTGAGGGTTAAGGGTGAGGGTTAAGGGTGAGGGTTAAGGGTGAGGGTTAAGGGGTGAGGGTTAAGGGTTAAGGGTGAGGGTTAAGGGTGAGGGTTAAGGGTGAGGTTTAAAGGTGAGGGTTAATGGTGAAGGTTAAGGGTGATGGTTAAGTGTGAGGGTTGAGGGTGAGGGATAAGGGCGAGGGGTAAGGATTAAGGGTGAGGGTTAAAGGTGAGGGTTAAGGGTGAGGGTTAAGGGTGAGGGTTAAGGGTGATGGTTAAGGGTGAGGGTTAAGCGTGAGAATTAAGGGTGAGGGTTAAGGGTGAGGGTTAAGGGTGAGGGTTAAGGGTGAGGGTTAAGGGTGAGGGTTAAGGGTGAGGGTTAAGGATTAAGGGTGAGGGTTAAGTGTGAGGGTTAAGGGTTAGGGTTAAGGATGAGGGTTAAGTGTGATGGTTAAGGGTGAGGTTTAAGGGTTAAGGGTGAGGGTTAAGGGTGAGGGTTAAGGGTGAGGGTTAAGGGTGAGGGTTAAGGGTGAGGGTTAAGAGTGAGGGTTAAGGGTGAGTGATAAGGGTGAGGGATATGGGTGAGAGATAAGGGTGAGGGTTAAGGGTGAGGGTTAAGGGTTAAGGGTGAGTGTTAAGGGTGAGGGTTATGGGTGAGGGTTAAGGGTGAGGGTTAAGGGTGAGGGTTAAGGGTTAAGGGTGAGTGTTAAGGGTGAGGGTTAAGGGTGAGCGTTAAGGGTGAGCGTTAAGGGTGAGGGTTAAGGGTGATGGTTAAGGGTGAGGGTTAAGGGTGAGGGTTAAGTGTGAGGGTTAAGGGTGAGGGTTAAGGGTGAGGGTTAAGGGTGAGGGTTAAGGGTGAGGGTTAAGGGTGAGGGTTAAGGTTGAGGGTTAAGGGTGAGGGTTAAGGGGGAGGGTTAAGGGCGAGGGTTAAGGGTGAGTGTTAAGGGTGAGCGTTAAGGGTGAGGGTTAAGGGTTAAGGGTGAGGGTTAAGGGTGAGGGTTAAGGATTAAGGGTGAGGGTTAAGTGTGAGGGTTAAGGGTGAGGGTTAAGGGTGAGGGTTAAGGGTGATGGTTAAGGGTGAGGTTTAAGGGTTAAGGGTGAGGGTTAAGGGGGAGGGTTAAGGGTGAGGGTTAAGGGTGAGGGTTAAGGGTGAGGGTTAAGGGTGATGGTTAAGGGTGAGGGTTAAGCGTGAGAATTAAGGGTGAGGGTTAAGGGTGAGGGTTAAGGGTGAGGGTTAATGGTGAGGGTTAAGGGTGAGGGTTAAGGGTGAGGGTTAAGGGTGAGGGTTAATGATTAAGGGTGAGGGTTAAGTGTGAGGGTTAAGGGTGAGGGTTAAGGGTGAGGGTTAAGAGTGATGGTTAAGGGTGAGGATTTAGGGTTAAGGGTGAGGGTTAAGGGTGAGGGTTAAGGGTGAGGGTTAAGGGTGAGGGTTAAGGGTGAGGGTTAAGAGTGATGGTTAAGGGTGAGGGTTAAGCGTGAGAATTAAGGGTGAGGTTTAAGGGTGAGGGTTAAGGGTGAGGGTTAAGGGTGAGGGTTAAGGGTGAGGGTTATGGGTGAGGGTTAAGGGTGAGGGTTAAGGGCGAGGGTTAAGGGCGAGGGTTAAGAGTGAGGGTTAAGGGTTAAGGGTGAGGGTTAAGGGTGAGGGTTAATGGTGAGGGTTAAGGGTGATGGTTATGTGTGAGGGTTGAGGGTGAGGGTTAAGGGCGAGGGTTAAGGATTAAGGGTGAGGGTTAAAGGTGAGGGTTAAGGGTGAGGGTTGAGTGTGAGGGTTAAGTGTGAGGGGTAAGGGTGAGGGTTAAGGGTGAGGGTTATGGGGGATGTTTAAGTGTGAGGGTTAAGTGTTAAGGGTGAGGGTTAAGGGTGAGGGTTAAGGGTGAGGGTTAAGGGTGAGGGTTAAGGGTGAGGGTTAATGGTGAGTGTTAAGGATTAAGGGTGAGGGTTAAGTGTGAGAGTTAATGGTGAGGGTTAAGGGTGAGGGTTAAGGGTGATGGTTAAGTGTGAGGGTTGAGGGTAAGGGTTAAGGGTGAGGGTTAAGGATTAAGGGTGAGGGTTAAGTGTGAGGGTTAAGGGTTAAGGGTGAGTGTTAAGGGTGAGGGTTAAGGGTGTGGGTTAAGTGTGAAGGTTAAGGATGAGGGTTAATGGTGATGGTTAAGGGTGAGGGTTAAGGGTGATGGTTAAGGGTGAGGGTTAAGCGTGAGAATTAAGGGTGAGGGTTAAGGGTGAGGGTTGAGGGTGAGGGATAAGGGCGAGGGTTAAGGATTAAGGGTGAGGGTTAAAGGTGAGGGTTAAGGGTGAGGGTTAAGGGTGAGGGTTAAGGGTGATGGTTAAGGGTGAGGGTTAAGCCTGAGAATTAAGGGTGAGGGTTAAGGGTGAGGGTTAAGGGTGAGGGTTAAGGGTGAGGGTTAAGGGTGAGGGTTAAGGGTGAGGGTTAAGGGTGATGGTTAAGGGTGAGGTTTAAGGGTTAAGGGTGAGGGTTAAGGGTGAGGGTTAAGGGTGAGGGTTAAGGGTGAGGGTTAAAGGTGAGGGTTAAGGGTGATGGTTAAGGGTGAGGGTTAAGCGTGAGAATTAAGGGTGAGGGTTAAGGGTGAGGGTTAAGGGTGAGGGTTAAGGGTGAGGGTTAAGGGTGAGGGTTAAGGGTGATGGTTAAGGGTGAGGGTTAAGGGTGAGGGGTAAGGGTGAGGGTTATGGGTGAGGGTTAAGGGTGAGGGTTAAGGGTGAGGGTTAAGGGTGAGGGTTAAGGGTTAAGGGTGAGTGTTAAGGGTGAGGGTTAAGGGTGAGGGTTAAGGATGATGGTTAAGGGTGAGGGTTAAGGGTGATGGTTAAGGGTGATGGTTAAGGATGAGGGTTAAGGGTGAGGGTTAAGGGTGAGGGTTAAGGGTGAGGTTTAAGGGTGAGGGTTAAGGGTGAGGGTTAAGGTTGAGGGTTAAGGGTGAGGGTTAAGCATGAGGGTTAAGGGTGAGGGTTAAGGGTGAGGGTTAAGGGTTAAGGGTGAGGGTTAAGGGTGAGGGTTAAGGGTGAGGGTTAAAGGTGAGGGTTAATGGTGAAGGTTAAGGGTGATGGTTAAGTGTGAGGGTTGAGGGTGAGGGTTAAGGGTGAGGTTTAAGGGAGAGGGTTAAGGGTGAGTGTTGAGGATGAGGGTTAAGGGTGAGGGTTAAGGGTGAGGGCTAAGGGTGAGGGATAAGGGTGAGGGTTAAGGGTGAGGGTTAAGGATGAGGGTTAAGGGTGAGGGTTAAGGGTGAGGGTTAAGGGTGAGGGTTAAGGATTAAGGGTGAGGGTTAAGTGTGAGGGTTAAGGGTGAGGGTTAAGGGTGAGGGTTAAGGGTGATGGTTAAGGGTGAGGTTTAAGGGTTAAGGGTGAGGGTTAAGGGTGAGGGTTAAGGGTGAGGGTTAAGGGTGATGGTTAAGGGTGAGGGTTAAGCGTGAGAATTAAGGGTGAGGGTTAAGGGTGAGGGTTAAGGGTGAGGGTTAAGGGTGAGGGTTAAGGGTGAGGGTTAAGGGTGAGGGTTAAGGGTGAGGGTTAAGGGTGAGGGTTAAGGGTGAGGGTTAATGATTAAGGGTGAGGGTTAAGTGTGAGGGTTAAGGGTGAGGGTTAAGGGTGAGGGTTAAGAGTGATGGTTAAGGGTGAGGGTTAAGGGTTAAGGGTGAGGGTTAAGGGTGAGGGTTAAGGGTGAGGGTTAAGGATTAAGGGTGAGGGTTAAGTGTGAGGGTTAAGGGTGAGGGTTAAGGTTGAGGGTTAAGGGTGAGGGTTAAGAGTGATGGTTAATGGTGAGGGTTAAGCGTGAGAATTAATAGTGAGGGTTAAGGGTGAGGGTTAAGGGTGAGTGTTGAGGTTGAGGGTTAAGGTTGAGGGTTAAGGGTGAGGGCTAAGGGTGAGGGTTAAGGGGGAGGGTTAAGGGTGAGGGTTAAAGGTGAGGGTTAAGGGTGAGGGTTAAGGGTGAGGGTTAAGGATTAAGGGTGAGGGTTAAGTGTGAGGGTTAAGGGTGAGGGTTAAGGTTGAGGGTTAAGGGTGAGGGTTAAGGGTGAGGGTTAAGGGTGAGGGTTAAGGGTGAGGGTTAAGGGTGAGGGTTAAGGGGTGAGGGTTAAGGGTTAAGGGTGAGGGTTAAGGGTGAGGGTTAAGGGTGAGGGTTAAAGGTGAGGGTTAATGGTGAAGGTTAAGGGTGATGGTTAAGTGTGAGGGTTGAGGGTGAGGGATAAGGGCGAGGGTTAAGGATTAAGGGTGAGGGTTAAAGGTGAGGGTTAAGGGTGAGGGTTAAGGGTGATGGTTAAGGGTGATGGTTAAGGGTGAGGGTTAAGCGTGAGAATTAAGGGTGAGGGTTAAGGGTGAGGGTTAAGGGTGAGGGTTAAGGGTGAGGGTTAAGGGTGAGGGTTAAGGATTAAGGGTGAGGGTTAAGTGTGAGGGTTAAGGGTGAGGGTTAAGGATGAGGGTTAAGGGTGATGGTTAAGGGTGAGGTTTAAGGGTTAAGGGTGAGGGTTAAGGGTGATGGTTAAGGGTGAGGGTTAAGGGTGAGGGTTAAGGGTGAGGGTTAAGGTTATGGTTAAGGGTGAGGGTTAAGCGTGAGAATTAAGGGTGAGGGTTAAGGGTGAGGGTTAAGGGTGAGGGTTAAGGGTGAGGGTTAAGTGTGAGGGGTAAGTGTGAGGGTTATGGGTGAGGGTTAAGGGTGAGGGTTAAGGGTGAGAGTTAAGGGTGAGGGTTAAGGGTGAGGGTTAAGGGTGAGGGTTATGGGTGAGGGTTAAGGGTGATGGTTAAGGGTGAGGGTTAAGGGTGAGGGGTAAGGGTGAGGGTTATGGGTGAGGGTTAAGGGTGAGGGTTAAGGGTGAGGGTTAAGGGTGAGGGTTAAGGGTTAAGGGTGAGTGTTAAGGGTGAGGGTTAAGGGTGAGGGTTAAGGATGATGGTTAAGGGTGAGGGTTAAGGGTGATGGTTAAGGGTGATGGTTAAGGATGAGGGTTAAGGGTGAGGGTTAAGGGTGAGGGTTAAGGGTGAGGTTTAAGGGTGAGGGTTAAGGGTGAGGGTTAAGGTTGAGGGTTAAGGGTGAGGGTTAAGGGTGAGGGTTAAGGGTGAGGGTTAAGGGTGAGGGTTAAGGGTGAGGGTTAACGGTGAGGGTTAAGGGTTAAGGGTGAGGGTTAAGGGTGAGGGTTAAGGGTGAGGGTTAATGGTGAGGGTTAAGGGTGAGGGTTAAGGGTGATGGTTAAGTGAGGGTTGAGGGTGAGGGTTAAGTGCGAGGGTTAAGGATTAAGGGTGAGGGTTAAAGGTGAGGGTTAAGGGTGAGGGTTAAGGGTGAGTGTTAAGGGTGAGCGTTAAGGGTGAGGGTTAAGGGTGATGGTTAAGGGTGAGTGTTAAGGGTGAGAGTTAAGGGTGAGGGTTAAGGGTGAGGGTTAAGGGTGAGGGTTAAGGGTGAGGGTTAAGGGTGAGGGTTAAGGGTGAGGGTTAAGGTGAGGGTTAAGGGTGAGGGTTAAGGGTTAAGGGTGAGGGTTAAGGGTGAGGGTTAAGGGTGAGGGTTAAGGGTGAGGGTTAAGAGTGAGGGTTAAGGGTGAGGGATAAGGGTGAGGGATATGGGTGAGAGATAAGGGTGAGGGTTAAGGGTGAGGGTTAAGGGTTAAGGGTGAGTGTTAAGGGTGAGGGTTATGGGTGAGGGTTAAGGGTGAGGGTTAAGGGTGAGGGTTAAGGGTTAAGGGTGAGTGTTAAGGGTGAGGGTTAAGGGTGAGCGTTAAGGGTGAGCGTTAAGGGTGAGGGTTAAGGGTGATGGTTAAGGGTGAGGGTTAAGGGTGATGGTTAAGGGTGAGGGTTAAGGGTGAGGGTTAAGGGTGAGGGTTAAGGGTGAGGGTTAAGGGTGAGGGTTAAGGTTGAGGGTTAAGGGTGAGGGTTAAGGGGGAGGGTTAAGGTCGAGGGTTAAGGGTGAGTGTTAAGGGTGAGCGTTAAGGGTGAGGGTTAAGGGTTAAGGGTGAGGGTTAATGGTGAGGGTTAAGGATTAAGGGTGAGGGTTAAGTGTGAGGGTTAAGGGTGAGGGTTAAGGGTGAGGGTTAAGGGTGATGGTTAAGGGTGAGGTTTAAGGGTTAAGGGTGAGGGTTAAGGGTGAGGGTTAAGGGTGAGGGTTAAGGGTGAGGGTTAAGGGTGATGGTTAAGGGTGAGGGTTAAGCGTGAGAATTAAGGGTGAGGGTTAAGGGTGACGGTTAAGGGTGAGGGTTAATGGTGAGGGTTAAGGGTGAGGGTTAAGGGTGAGGGTTAAGGGTGAGGGTTAATGATTAAGGGTGAGGGTTAAGTGTGAGGGTTAAGGGTGAGGGTTAAGGGTGAGGGTTAAGAGTGATGGTTAAGGGTGAGGGTTAAGGGTTAAGGGTGAGGGTTAAGGGTGAGGGTTAAGGGTGAGGGTTAAGGGTGAGGGTTAAGGGTGAGGGTTAAGAGTGATGGTTAAGGGTGAGGGTTAAGCGTGAGAATTAAGGGTGAGGGTTAAGGGTGAGGGTTAAGGGTGAGGGTTAAGGATGAGGGTTAAGGGTGAGGGTTATGGGTGAGGGTTAAGGGTGAGGGTTAAGGGCGAGGGTTAAGGGCGAGGGTTAAGGGTGAGGGTTAAGGGTTAAGGGTGAGGGTTAAGGGTGAGGGTTAATGGTGAGGGTTAAGGGTGATGGTTACGTGTGAGGGTTGAGGGTGAGGGTTAAGGGCGAGGGTTAAGGATTAATGGTGAGGGTTAAAGGTGAGGGTTAAGGGTGAGGGTTGTGTGTGAGGGTTAAGTGTGAGGGGTAAGGGTGAGGGTTAAGGGTGAGGGTTATGGGGGATGTTTAAGTGTGAGGGTTAAGTGTTAAGGGTGAGGGTTAAGGGTGAGGGTTAAGGGTGAGGGTTAAGGGTGAGGGTTAAGGGTGAGGGTTAATGGTGAGTGTTAAGGATTAAGGGTGAGGGTTAAGTGTGAGAGTTAATGGTGAGGGTTAAGGGTGAGGGTTAAGGGTGATGGTTAAGTGTGAGGGTTGAGGGTAAGGGTTAAGGGTGAGGGTTAAGGATTAAGGGTGAGGGTTAAGTGTGTGGGTTAAGGGTTAAGGGTGAGTGTTAAGGGTGAGGGTTAAGGGTGTGGGTTAAGTGTGAGGGTTAAGGATGAGGGTTAATGGTGATGGTTAAGGGTGAGGGTTAAGGGTGATGGTTAAGGGTGAGGGTTAAGCGTGAGAATTAAGGGTGAGGGTTAAGGGTGAGGGTTGAGGGTGAGGGATAAGGGCGAGGGTTAAGGATTAAGGGTGAGGGTTAAAGGTGAGGGTTAAGGGTGAGGGTTAATGGTGAGGGTTAAGGGTTAAGGGTGAGTGTTAAGGGGGAGGGTTAAGGGTGAGGGTTAAGGATGATGGTTAAGGGTGAGGGTTAAGGGTGATGGTTAAGGGTGATGGTTAAGGATGAGGGTTAAGGGTGAGGGTTAAGGGTGAGGGTTAAGGGTGAGGTTTAAGGGTGAGGGTTAAGGGTGAGGGTTAAGGTTGAGGGTTAAGGGTGAGGGTTAAGGGTGAGGGTTAAGGGTGAGGGTTAAGGGTGAGGGTTAAGGGTTAAGGGTGAGGGTTAAGGGTGAGGGTTAAGGGTGAGGGTTAAAGGTGAGGGTTAATGGTGAAGGTTAAGGGTGATGGTTAAGTGTGAGGGTTGAGGGTGAGGGTTAAGGGTGAGGTTTAAGGGAGAGGGTTAAGGGTGAGTGTTGAGGTTGAGGGTTAAGGGTGAGGGTTAAGGGTGAGGGCTAAGGGTGAGGGCTAAGGGTGAGGGTTAAGGGTGAGGGTTAAGGGTGAGGGTTAAGGGTGAGGGTTAAGGGTGAGGGTTAAGGGTGAGGGTTATGGATTAAGGGTGAGGGTTAAGTGTGAGGGTTAAGGGTGAGGGTTAAGGGTGAGGGTTAAGGGTGATGGTTAAGGGTGAGGTTTAAGGGTTAAGGGTGAGGGTTAAGGGTGAGGGTTAAGGGTGAGGGTTAAGGGTGATGGTTAAGGGTGAGGGTTAAGCGTGAGAATTAAGGGTGAGGGTTAAGGGTGAGGGTTAAGGGTGAGGGTTAAGGGTGAGGGTTAAGGGTGAGGGTTAAGGGTGAGGGTTAAGGGTGAGGGTTAATGATTAAGGGTGAGGGTTAAGTGTGAGGGTTAAGGGTGAGGGTTAAGGGTGAGGGTTAAGAGTGATGGTTAAGGGTGAGGGTTAAGGGTTAAGGGTGAGGGTTAAGGGTGAGGGTTAAGGGTGAGGGTTAAGGGTGAGGGTTAAGGGTGAGGGTTAAGAGTGATGGTTAAGGGTGAGGGTTAAGCGTGAGAATTAAGAGTGAGGGTTAAGGGTGAGGGTTAAGGGTGACGGTTAAGGGTGAGGGTTAAGGGTGAGGGTTAAGGGTGAGGGGTAAGTGTGAGGGTTATGGGTGAGGGTTAAGGGTGAGGGTTAAGGGCGAGGGTTAAGGGTGAGTGTTAAGGGTGAGGGTTAAGGGTTAAGGGTGAGGGTTAAGGGTGAGGTTTAATGGTGAGGGTTAAGGGTGATGGTTAAGTGTGAGGGTTGAGGGTGAGGGTTAAGGGCGAGGGTTAAGGATTAAGGGTGAGGGTTAAAGGTGAGGGTTAAGGGTGAGGGTTGAGTGTGAGGGTTAAGTGTGAGGGTTAAGGGTGAGGGTTAAGGGTGAGGGTTATGGGGGATGTTTAAGTGTGAGGGTTAAGTGTTAAGGGTGAGGGTTAAGGGTGAGGGTTAAGGGTGAGGGTTAAGGGTGAGGGTTAAGGGTGAGGGTTAATGGTGAGTGTTAAGGATTAAGTGTGAGGGTTAAGTGTGAGAGTTAATGGTGAGGGTTAAGGGTGAGGGTTAAGGGTGATGGTTAAGTGTGAGGGTTGAGGGTAAGGGTTAAGGGTGAGGGTTAAGGATTAAGGGTGAGGGTTAAGTGTGAGGGTTAAGGGTTAAGGGTGAGTGTTAAGGGTGATGGTTAAGGGTGTGGGTTAAGTGTGCGGGTTAAGGATGAGGGTTAATGGTGATGGTTAAGGGTGAGGGTTAAGGGTGATGGTTAAGGGTGAGGGTTAAGCGTGAGAATTAAGGGTGAGGGTTAAGGGTGAGGGTTAAGGGTGAGGGTTAAGGGTGAGGGGTAAGGGTGAGGGTTATGGGTGAGTGTTAAGGGTGAGGGTTAAGGGTGAGGGTTAAGGGTTAAGGGTGAGTGTTAAGGGTGAGGGTTAAGGGTGAGCGTTAAGGGTGAGGGTTAAGGGTGATGGTTAAGGGTGAGGGTTAAGGGTGAGGGTTAAGGGTGAGGGTTAAGCGTGAGGGTTAAGGGTGATGGTTAAGGGTGAGGGTTAAGGGTGAGAGTTAAGGGTGAGGGTTAAGGGTGAGTGAAGGTTAAGGGTGAGGGTTAAGGGTGAGGGTTAAGGGTGAGGGTTAAGGGTGAGGGTTAAGGGTGAGGGTTAAGGGTGAGGGATAAAGATGAGGGATATGGGTGAGAGTTAAGGGTGAGGGTTAAGGGTTAAGGGTGAGTGTTAAAGGTGAGGGTTAAGGGTGAGGGTTAAGGGTGAGGGTTAAGGGTGATGGTTAAGGGTGATGGTTAAGGGTGAGGGTTAAGGGTGAGGGTTAAGGGTGAGGGTTAAGGGTGAGGGTTAAGGGTGAGGGTTAAGGGTGAGGTTTAAGGGTTAAGGGTGAGTGTTAAGGGTGAGGGTTAAGGGTGAGATTTAAGGGTGAGGGTTAAGGGTGAGGGTTAAGGGTGAGGGTTAAGGGTGAGGGTTAAGGGTGAGGGTTAAGGGTGAGGGTTAAGGATTAAGGGTAAGGGTTAAGTGTGTGGGTTAAGGGTGAGGGTTAAGGGTGAGGGTTAAGGGTGATGGTTAAGGGTGAGGGTTAAGGGTTAAGGGTGAGGGTTAAGGGTGAGGGTTAAAGGTGAGGGTTAAGGGTGAGGGTTAAGGGTGATGGTTAAGGGTGAGGGTTAAGCGTGAGAATTAAGGGTGAGGGTTAAGGGTGAGGGTTAAGGGTGAGGGTTAAGGGTGAGGGTTAAGGGTGAGGGTTAAGGGTGAGGGTTAAGGGTGAGGGTTAAGGGTGAGGGTTATGGGTGAGGGTTAAGGGTGATGGTTAAGGGTGAGGGTTAAGGGTTAATGGTGAGTGTTAAGGGTGAGGGTTAAGGGTGAGGGTTAAGGGTGAGGGTTAAGGGTGATGGTTAAGGGTGAGGGTTAAGGGTGAGGGTTAAGGGTGAGGGTTAAGGGTGAGGGTTAAGGGTGAGGGTTAAGGGTGAGGGTTAAGGGTGAGGGTTAAGGGTGAGGGTTAAGGGTGAGGGTTAAGGGTGAGGGTTAAGGGTGAGGGTTAAGGGTGAGGGTTAAGGGCGAGGGTTAAGGGCGAATGTTAAGGGCGAGTGTTAAGGGTGAGGTTTAAGGGTGAGGGTTAAGGGTTAAGGATGAGGGTTAAGGGCGAGGGTTAAGGATTAAGGGTGAGGGTTAAAGGTGAGGGTTAAGGGTGAGGGTTAAGGGTGAGGGTTAAGGTTGAGGGTTAAGGGTGAGGGTTAACGGTGAGGGTTAAGGGTTAAGGGTGAGGGTTAAGGGTGAGGGTTAAGGGTGAGGGTTATTGGTGAGGGTTAAGGGTGAGGGTTAAGGGTGAGGGATAAGGGTGAGGGATATGGGTGAGAGTTAAGGGTGAGGGTTAAGGGTGAGGGTTAAGGGTTAAGGGTGAGTGTTAAGGGTGAGGGTTAAGGGTGAGGGTTAAGGGTGAGGGTTAAGGGTGAGGGTTAAGGGTGAGGGTTAAGGGTGAGGGTTAAGGGTGATGGTTAATGGTGATGGTTAAGGGTGAAGGTTAATGGTGAAGGTTAAGGGTGATGGTTATGTGTGAGGGTTGAGGGTGAGGGTTAAGGGCGAGGGTTAACGATTAAGTGTGAGGGTTAAAGGTGAGGGATAAGGGTGAGGGTTAAGGGTGAGGGTTAAGGGTGAGAGTTAAGGTTGAGGGTTAAGGGTGAGGGTTAAGGGTGAGGGTTAAGGGTGAGGGTTAAGGGTGAGTGTTAAGGGTGAGGGTTAAGGATTAAGGGTGAGGGATAAGTGTGTGGGTTAAGGGTGAGGGTTAAGGGTGAGGGTTAAGGGTGATGGGTAAGGGTGAGGGTTACGGGTTAAGGGTGAGGGTTAACGGTGAGGGTTAAGGGTGAGGGTTAAGGGTGAGGGTTAAGGGTGAGGGTTAAGGTTGGTGGTTAAGGGTGAGGGTTACGCGTGAGAATTAAGGGTGAGGGTTAAGGGTGAGGGTTAAGCGTGAGGGTTAAGGGTGAGGGTTAAGGGTGAGGGTTAAGGGTGAGGGTTAAGGGTGAGGGGTAAGGGTGAGGGGTAAGGGTGAGGGTTAAGGTTGAGGGTTAAGGGTGAGGGTTAAGGTTGGTGGTTAAGGGTGAGGGTTACGCGTGAGAATTAAGGGTGAGGGTTAAGGGTGAGGGTTAAGCGTGAGGGTTAAGGGTGAGGGTTAAGGGTGAGGGTTAAGGGTGAGGGTTAAGGGTGAGGGGTAAGGGTGAGCGGTAAGGGTGAGGGTTAAGGGTGAGGGTTAAGGGTGAGGGTTAAGGGTTAAGGGTGAGTGTTAAGGGTGAGGGTTAAGGGTGAGGGTTAAGGGTGAGGGTTAAGGGTGAGGGTTAAGGGTGAGGGTTAAGGGTGAGGGTTAAGGCTGAGGGTTAAGGCTGAGGGTTAAGGGTGAGGGTTAAGGGTGAGGGTTAAGGGTGAGGGTTAAGGTTGAGGGTTAAGGGTGAGCGTTAAGGGGGAGGGTTAAGGGCGAGGGTTAAGGGCGAGTGTTAAGGGCGAGGGTTAAGGGCGAGGGTTAAGGGCGAGGGTTAAGGTCGAGGGTTAAGGGCGAGGGTTAAGGGCGAGGGTTAAGGGCGAGGGTTAAGGGCGAGGGTTAAGGGCGAGGGTTAAGGGCGAGGGTTAAGGGTGAGGGTTATGGGTGAGGGTTATGGGTGAGGGTTAAGGGTGAAGGTTAATGGTGAAGGTTAAGGGTGATGGTTATGTGTGAGGGTTGAGGGTGAGGGTTAAGGGCGAGGGTTAACGATTAAGTGTGAGGGTTAAAGGTGAGGGTTAAAGGTGAGGGTTAAGGGTGAGGGTTAAGGGTGATGGTTAAGGGTGAGGGTTAAGGGTGAGAGTTAAGGTTGAGGGTTAAGGGTGAGGGTTAAGGGTGAGGGTTAAGGGTGAGGGTTAAGGGTGAGGGTTAAGGGTGAGGGTTAAGGATTAAGGGTGAGGGTTAAGTGTGTGGGTTAAGGGTGAGGGTTAAGGGTGAGGGTTAAGGGTGATGGTTAAGGGTGAGGGTTAAGGGTTAAGGGTGAGGGTTAAGGGTGAGGGTTAAGGGTGAGGGTTAAGGGTGAGGGTTAAGGGTGAGGGTTAAGGGTGAGGGTTAAGGGTGAGGGTTAAGGGTGAGGGTTATGGGTGAGGGTTAAGGGTGAAGGTTAATGGTGAAGGTTAAGGGTGATGGTTATGTGTGAGGGTTGAGGGTGAGGGTTAAGGGCGAGGGTTAACGATTAAGTGTGAGGGTTAAAGGTGAGGGTTAAAGGTGAGTGTTAAGGGTGAGGGTTAAGGGTGATGGTTAAGGGTGAGGGTTAAGGGTGAGAGTTAAGGTTGAGGGTTAAGGGTGAGGGTTAAGGGTGAGGGTTAAGGGTGAGGGTTAAGGGTGAGGGTTAAGGGTGAGGGTTAAGGATTAAGGGTGAGGGTTAAGTGTGTGGGTTAAGGGTGAGGGTTAAGGGTGAGGGTTAAGGGTGATGGTTAAGGGTGAGGGTTAAGGGTTAAGGGTGAGGGTTAAGGGTGAGGGTTAAGGGTGAGGGTTAAGGGTGAGGGTTAAGGGTGGTGGTTAAGGGTGAGGGTTAATCGTGAGAATTAAGGGTGAGGGTTAAGGGTGAGGGTTAAGGGTGAGGGTTAAGGGTGAGGGTTAAGGGTGAGGGTTAAGGGTGAGGGTTAAGGGTGAGGGGTAAGGGTGAGGGTTAAGGGTGAGGGTTAAGGGTGAGGGTTAAGGGTTAAGGGTGAGTGTTAAGAGTGAGGGTTAAGGGTGAGGGTTAAGGGTGATGGTTAAGGGTGAGGGTTAAGGGTGAGGGTTAAGGTTGAGGGTTAAGGGTGAGGGTTAAGGGGGAGGGTTAAGGGCGAGGGTTAAGGGCGAGTGTTAAGGGCGAGGGTTAAGGGCGAGGGTTAAGGGCGAGGGTTAAGTGTTAAGGGTGAGGGTTAAGGGTGAGGGTTAAGGGTGAGGTTTAAGGGTGAGGGTTAATGGTGAGGGTTAAGGGTGAGGGTTAAGGGTGATGGTTAAGTGAGGGTTGAGGGTGAGGGTTAAGGGCGAGGGTTAAGTATTAAGGGTGAAGGTTAAAGGTGAGGGTTAAGGGTGAGGGTTAACGGTGAGGGTTAAGGGTTAAGGGTGAGGGTTAAGTGTGAGGGTTAAGGGTGAGGGTTAATGGTGAGGGTTAAGGGTGAGGGTTAAGGGTGATGGTTAAGTGTGAGGGTTGAGGGTGAGGGTTAAGGGTGAGGGTTAAGGATTAAGGGTGAGGGTTAAGTGTGAGGGTTAAGGGTGAGGGTTAAGGGAGAGGGTTAAGGATGATGGTTAAGGGTGAGGGTTAAGGGTTAAGGGTGAGGGTTAAGGGTGAGGGTTAAGGTTGAGGGTTAAGGGTGAGGGTTAAGGGTGATGGTTAAGGGTGAGGGTTAAGGGTGAGAGTTAAGGGTGAGGGTTAAGGGTGAGGGTTAAGGGTGAGGGTTAAGGGTGAGGGTTAAGGGTGATGGTTAAGGGTGAGGGTTAAGGGTGAGGTGTAAGGGTGAGGTGTAAGGGTGAGGGTTATGTGTGAGGGTTAAGGGTGAGGGTTAAGGGTTAAGGGTGAGTGTTAAGGGTGAGGGTTAAGGGTGAGGGTTAAGGGTGAGGGTTAAGGGTGATGGTTAAGGGTGAGGGTTAAGCGTGAGGGTTAAGGGTGATGGTTAAGGGTGAGGGTTAAGGGTGAGGGTTAAGGGTGAGGGTTAAGGGTGAGGGTTTAAGGTGAGGGTTAAGGGTGAGGGTTAAGGGTGAGGGTTAAGGGTGAGGGTTAAGGGTGAGGGTTAAGGGTGAGGGATATGGGTGAGAGTTAAGGGTGAGGGTTAAGGGTGAGGGTTAAAGGTTAAGGGTGAGGGATAAGTGTGTGGGTTAAGGGTGAGGGTTAAGGGTGAGGGTTAAGGGTGATGGGTAAGGGTGAGGGTTACGGGTTAAGGGTGAGGGTTAACGGTGAGGGTTAAGGGTGAGGGTTAAGGGTGAGGGTTAAGGGTGAGGGTTAAGGTTGGTGGTTAAGGGTGAGGGTTAAGCGTGAGAATTAAGGGTGAGGGTTAAGGGTGAGGGTTAAGCGTGAGGGTTAAGGGTGAGGGTTAAGGGTGAGGGTTAAGGGTGAGGGTTAAGGGTGAGGGGTAAGGGTGAGGGGTAAGGGTGAGGGTTAAGGGTGAGGGTTAAGGGTGAGGGTTAAGGGTTAAGGGTGAGTGTTAAGGGTGAGGGTTAAGGGTGAGGGTTAAGGGTGAGGGTTAAGGGTGAGGGTTAAGGGTGAGGGTTAAGGGTGAGGGTTAAGGGTGAGGGTTAAGGGTGAGTGTTAAGGCTGAGGGTTAAGGCTGAGGGTTAAGGGTGAGGGTTAAGGGTGAGGGTTAAGGGTGAGGGTTAAGGTTGAGGGTTAAGGGTGAGCGTTAAGGGGGAGGGTTAAGGGCGAGGGTTAAGGGCGAGTGTTAAGGGCGAGGGTTAAGGGCGAGGGTTAAGGGCGAGGGTTAAGGTCGAGGGTTAAGGGCGAGGGTTAAGGGCGAGGGTTAAGGGCGAGGGTTAAGGGCGAGGGTTAAGGGCGAGGGTTAAGGGCGAGGGTTAAGGGTGAGGGTTAAGGGTGAGGGTTATGGGTGAGGGTTAAGGGTGAAGGTTAATGGTGAAGGTTAAGGGTGATGGTTATGTGTGAGGGTTGAGGGTGAGGGTTAAGGGCGAGGGTTAACGATTAAGTGTGAGGGTTAAAGGTGAGGGTTAAAGGTGAGGGTTAAGGGTGAGGGTTAAGGGTGATGGTTAAGGGTGAGGGTTAAGGGTGAGAGTTAAGGTTGAGGGTTAAGGGTGAGGGTTAAGGGTGAGGGTTAAGGGTGAGGGTTAAGGGTGAGGGTTAAGGGTGAGGGTTATGGGTGAGGGTTAAGGGTGAAGGTTAATGGTGAAGGTTAAGGGTGATGGTTATGTGTGAGGGTTGAGGGTGAGGGTTAAGGGCGAGGGTTAACGATTAAGTGTGAGGGTTAAAGGTGAGGGTTAAAGGTGAGTGTTAAGGGTGAGGGTTAAGGGTGATGGTTAAGGGTGAGGGTTAAGGGTGAGAGTTAAGGTTGAGGGTTAAGGGTGAGGGTTAAGGGTGAGGGTTAAGGGTGAGGGTTAAGGGTGAGGGTTAAGGGTGAGGGTTAAGGATTAAGGGTGAGGGTTAAGTGTGTGGGTTAAGGGTGAGGGTTAAGGGTGAGGGTTAAGGGTGATGGTTAAGGGTGAGGGTTAAGGGTTAAGGGTGAGGGTTAAGGGTGAGGGTTAAGGGTGAGGGTTAAGGGTGAGGGTTAAGGGTGGTGGTTAAGGGTGAGGGTTAATCGTGAGAATTAAGGGTGAGGGTTAAGGGTGAGGGTTAAGGGTGAGGGTTAAGGGTGAGGGTTAAGGGTGAGGGTTAAGCGTGAGGGTTAAGGGTGAGGGGTAAGGGTGAGGGTTAAGGGTGAGGGTTAAGGGTGAGGGTTAAGGGTTAAGGGTGAGTGTTAAGAGTGAGGGTTAAGGGTGAGGGTTAAGGGTGATGGTTAAGGGTGAGGGTTAAGGGTGAGGGTTAAGGTTGAGGGTTAAGGGTGAGGGTTAAGGGGGAGGGTTAAGGGCGAGGGTTAAGGGCGAGTGTTAAGGGCGAGGGTTAAGGGCGAGGGTTAAGGGCGAGGGTTAAGTGTTAAGGGTGAGGGTTAAGGGTGAGGGTTAAGGGTGAGGTTTAAGGGTGAGGGTTAATGGTGAGGGTTAAGGGTGAGGGTTAAGGGTGATGGTTAAGTGAGGGTTGAGGGTGAGGGTTAAGGGCGAGGGTTAAGTATTAAGGGTGAAGGTTAAAGGTGAGGGTTAAGGGTGAGGGTTAACGGTGAGGGTTAAGGGTTAAGGGTGAGGGTTAAGGGTGAGGGTTAAGGGTGAGGGTTAATGGTGAGGGTTAAGGGTGAGGGTTAAGGGTGATGGTTAAGTGTGAGGGTTGAGGGTGAGGGTTAAGGGTGAGGGTTAAGGATTAAGGGTGAGGGTTAAGTGTGAGGGTTAAGGGTGAGGGTTAAGGGAGAGGGTTAAGGATGATGGTTAAGGGTGAGGGTTAAGGGTTAAGGGTGAGGGTTAAGGGTGAGGGTTAAGGTTGAGGGTTAAGGGTGAGGGTTAAGGGTGAGGGTTAAGGGTGAGGGTTAAGGGTGAGGGTTAAGGGTGAGGGTTAAGGGTGAGGGTTAAGGGTGAGGGTTATGGGTGAGGGTTAAGGGTGAAGGTTAATGGTGAAGGTTAAGGGTGATGGTTATGTGTGAGGGTTGAGGGTGAGGGTTAAGGGCGAGGGTTAACGATTAAGTGTGAGGGTTAAAGGTGAGGGTTAAAGGTGAGTGTTAAGGGTGAGGGTTAAGGGTGATGGTTAAGGGTGAGGGTTAAGGGTGAGAGTTAAGGTTGAGGGTTAAGGGTGAGGGTTAAGGGTGAGGGTTAAGGGTGAGGGTTAAGGGTGAGGGTTAAGGGTGAGGGTTAAGGATTAAGGGTGAGGGTTAAGTGTGTGGGTTAAGGGTGAGGGTTAAGGGTGAGGGTTAAGGGTGATGGTTAAGGGTGAGGGTTAAGGATTAAGGGTGAGGGTTAAGGGTGAGGGTTAAGGGTGAGGGTTAAGGGTGAGGGTTAAGGGTGGTGGTTAAGGGTGAGGGTTAATCGTGAGAATTAAGGGTGAGGGTTAAGGGTGAGGGTTAAGGGTGAGGGTTAAGGGTGAGGGTTAAGGGTGAGGGTTAAGCGTGAGGGTTAAGGGTGAGGGGTAAGGGTGAGGGTTAAGGGTGAGGGTTAAGGGTGAGGGTTAAGGGTTAAGGGTGAGTGTTAAGAGTGAGGGTTAAGGGTGAGGGTTAAGGGTGATGGTTAAGGGTGAGGGTTAAGGGTGAGGGTTAAGGTTGAGGGTTAAGGGTGAGGGTTAAGGGGGAGGGTTAAGGGCGAGGGTTAAGGGCGAGTGTTAAGGGCGAGGGTTGAGGGCGAGGGTTAAGGGCGAGGGTTAAGTGTTAAGGGTGAGGGTTAAGGGTGAGGGTTAAGGGTGAGGTTTAAGGGTGAGGGTTAATGGTGAGGGTTAAGGGTGAGGGTTAAGGGTGATGGTTAAGTGAGGGTTGAGGGTGAGGGTTAAGGGCGAGGGTTAAGTATTAAGGGTGAAGGTTAAAGGTGAGGGTTAAGGGTGAGGGTTAACGGTGAGGGTTAAGGGTTAAGGGTGAGGGTTAAGGGTGAGGGTTAAGGGTGAGGGTTAATGGTGAGGGTTAAGGGTGAGGGTTAAGGGTGATGGTTAAGTGTGAGGGTTGAGGGTGAGGGTTAAGGGTGAGGGTTAAGGATTAAGGGTGAGGGTTAAGTGTGAGGGTTAAGGGTGAGGGTTAAGGGAGAGGGTTAAGGATGATGGTTAAGGGTGAGGGTTAAGGGTTAAGGGTGAGGGTTAAGGGTGAGGGTTAAGGTTGAGGGTTAAGGGTGAGGGTTAAGGGTGATGGTTAAGGGTGAGGGTTAAGGGTGAGAGTTAAGGGTGAGGGTTAAGGGTGAGGGTTAAGGGTGAGGGTTAAGGGTGAGGGTTAAGGGTGATGGTTAAGGGTGAGGGTTAAGGGTGAGGTGTAAGGGTGAGGTGTAAGGGTGAGGGTTATGTGTGAGGGTTAAGGGTGAGGGTTAAGGGTTAAGGGTGAGTGTTAAGGGTGAGGGTTAAGGGTGAGGGTTAAGGGTGAGGGTTAAGGGTGATGGTTAAGGGTGAGGGTTAAGCGTGAGGGTTAAGGGTGATGGTTAAGGGTGAGGGTTAAGGGTGAGGGTTAAGGGTGAGGGTTAAGGGTGAGGGTTTAAGGTGAGGGTTAAGGGTGAGGGTTAAGGGTGAGGGTTAAGGGTGAGGGTTAAGGGTGAGGGTTAAGGGTGAGGGATATGGGTGAGAGTTAAGGGTGAGGGTTAAGGGTGAGGGTTAAAGGTTAAGGGTGAGGGATAAGGGTGAGGGTTAAGGGTGAGGGTTAAGGGTGAGGGTTAAGGGTGAGGGTTAAGCGTGAGGGTTAAGGGTGATGGTTAAGGGTGAGGGTTAAGGGTGAGAGTTAAGGGTGAGGGTTAAGGGTGAGTGAAGGTTAAGGGTGAGGGTTAAGGGTGAGGGTTAAGGGTGAGGGTTAAGGGTGAGGGTTAAGGGTGAGGGTTAAGGGTGAGGGATAAAGATGAGGGATATGGGTGAGAGTTAAGGGTGAGGGTTAAGGGTTAAGGGTGAGGGTTAAGGGTGAGGGTTAAGGGTGAGGGTTAAGGGTGAGGGTTAAGGGTGAGGGATAAAGATGAGGGATATGGGTGAGAGTTAAGGGTGAGGGTTAAGGGTGAGTGAAGTTTAAGGGTGAGGGTTAAGGGTGAGGGTTAAGGGTGAGGGTTAAGGGTGAGGGTTAAGGGTGAGGGTTAAGGGTGAGGGATAAAGATGAGGGATATGGGTGAGAGTTAAGGGTGAGGGTTAAGGGTTAAGGGTGAGTGTTAAAGGTGAGGGTTAAGGGTGAGGGTTAAGGGTGAGGGTTAAGGGTGATGGTTAAGGGTGATGGTTAAGGGTGAGGGTTAAGGGTGAGGGTTAAGGGTGAGGGTTAAGGGTGAGGGTTAAGGGTGAGGGTTAAGGGTGAGGTTTAAGGGTTAAGGGTGAGTGTTAAGGGTGAGGGTTAAGGGTGAGATTTAAGGGTGAGGGTTAAGGGTGAGGGTTAAGGGTGAGGGTTAAGGGTGAGGGTTAAGGGTGAGGGTTAAGGGTGAGGGTTAAGGATTAAGGGTAAGGGTTAAGTGTGTGGGTTAAGGGTGAGGGTTAAGGGTGAGGGTTAAGGGTGATGGTTAAGGGTGAGGGTTAAGGGTTAAGGGTGAGGGTTAAGGGTGAGGGTTAAAGGTGAGGGTTAAGGGTGAGGGTTAAGGGTGATGGTTAAGGGTGAGGGTTAAGCGTGAGAATTAAGGGTGAGGGTTAAGGGTGAGGGTTAAGGGTGAGGGTTAAGGGTGAGGGTTAAGGGTGAGGGTTAAGGGTGAGGGTTAAGGGTGAGGGTTAAGGGTGAGGGTTATGGGTGAGGGTTAAGGGTGATGGTTAAGGGTGAGGGTTAAGGGTTAATGGTGAGTGTTAAGGGTGAGGGTTAAGGGTGAGGGTTAAGGGTGAGGGTTAAGGGTGATGGTTAAGGGTGAGGGTTAAGGGTGAGGGTTAAGGGTGAGGGTTAAGGGTGAGGGTTAAGGGTGAGGGTTAAGGGTGAGGGTTAAGGGTGAGGGTTAAGGGTGAGGGTTAAGGGTGAGGGTTAAGGGTGAGGGTTAAGGGTGAGGGTTAAGGGTGAGGGTTAAGGGCGAGGGTTAAGGGCGAATGTTAAGGGCGAGTGTTAAGGGTGAGGTTTAAGGTTGAGGGTTAAGGGTTAAGGATGAGGGTTAAGGGCGAGGGTTAAGGATTAAGGATGAGGGTTAAAGGTGAGGGTTAAGGGTGAGGGTTAAGGTTGAGGGTTAAGGGTGAGGGTTAACGGTGAGGGTTAAGGGTTAAGGGTGAGGGTTAAGGGTGAGGGTTAAGGGTGAGGGTTAATGGTGAGGGTTAAGGGTGAGGGTTAAGGGTGAGGGATAAGGGTGAGGGATATGGGTGAGAGTTAAGGGTGAGGGTTAAGGGTGAGGGTTAAGGGTTAAGGGTGAGTGTTAAGGGTGAGGGTTAAGGGTGAGGGTTAAGGGTGAGGGTTAAGGGTGAGGGTTAAGGGTGAGGGTTAAGGGTGAGGGTTAAGGGTGATGGATAATGGTGATGGTTAAGGGTGAAGGTTAATGGTGAAGGTTAAGGGTGATGGTTATGTGTGAGGGTTGAGGGTGTGGGTTAAGGGCGAGGGTTAACGATTAAGTGTGAGGGTTAAAGGTGAGGGATAAGGGTGAGGGTTAAGGGTGAGGGTTAAGGGTGAGAGTTAAGGTTGAGGGTTAAGGGTGAGGGTTAAGGGTGAGGGTTAAGGGTGAGGGTTAAGGGTGAGTGTTAAGGGTGAGGGTTAAGGATTAAGGGTGAGGGATAAGTGTGTGGGTTAAGGGTGAGGGTTAAGGGTGAGGGTTAAGGGTGATGGGTAAGGGTGAGGGTTACGGGTTAAGGGTGAGGGTTAACGGTGAGGGTTAAGGGTGAGGGTTAAGGGTGAGGGTTAAGGGTGAGGGTTAAGGTTGGTGGTTAAGGGTGAGGGTTACGCGTGAGAATTAAGGGTGAGGGTTAAGGGTGAGGGTTAAGCGTGAGGGTTAAGGGTGAGGGTTAAGGGTGAGGGTTAAGGGTGAGGGTTAAGGGTGAGGGGTAAGGGTGAGGGGTAAGGGTGAGGGTTAAGGGTGAGGGTTAAGGGTGAGGGTTAAGGGTTAAGGGTGAGTGTTAAGGGTGAGGGTTAAGGGTGAGGGTTAAGGGTGAGGGTTAAGGGTGAGGGTTAAGGGTGAGGGTTAAGGGTGAGGGTTAAGGGTGAGGGTTAAGGGTGAGGGTTAAGGCTGAGGGTTAAGGCTGAGGGTTAAGGGTGAGGGTTAAGGGTGAGGGTTAAGGGTGAGGGTTAAGGTTGAGTGTTAAGGGTGAGCGTTAAGGGGGAGGGTTAAGGGCGAGGGTTAAGGGCGAGTGTTAAGGGCGAGGGTTAAGGGCGAGGGTTAAGGGCGAGGGTTAAGGTCGAGGGTTAAGGGCGAGGGTTAAGGGCGAGGGTTAAGGGCGAGGGTTAAGGGCGAGGGTTAAGGGCGAGGGTTAAGGGTGAGGGTTAAGGGTGAGGGTTATGGGTGAGGGTTAAGGGTGAAGGTTAATGGTGAAGGTTAAGGGTGATGGTTATGTGTGAGGGTTGAGGGTGAGGGTTAAGGGCGAGGGTTAACGATTAAGTGTGAGGGTTAAAGGTGAGGGTTAAAGGTGAGGGTTAAGGGTGAGGGTTAAGGGTGATGGTTAAGGGTGAGGGTTAAGGGTGAGAGTTAAGGTTGAGGGTTAAGGGTGAGGGTTAAGGGTGAGGGTTAAGGGTGAGGGTTAAGGGTGAGGGTTAAGGGTGAGGGTTAAGGATTAAGGGTGAGGGTTAAGTGTGTGGGTTAAGGGTGAGGGTTAAGGGTGAGGGTTAAGGGTGATGGTTAAGGGTGAGGGTTAAGGGTTAAGGGTGAGGGTTAAGGGTGAGGGTTAAGGGTGAGGGTTAAGGGTGAGGGTTAAGGGTGAGGGTTAAGGGTGAGGGTTAAGGGTGAGGGTTAAGGGTGAGGGTTAAGGGTGAGGGTTATGGGTGAGGGTTAAGGGTGAAGGTTAATGGTGAAGGTTAAGGGTGATGGTTATGTGTGAGGGTTGAGGGTGAGGGTTAAGGGCGAGGGTTAACGATTAAGTGTGAGGGTTAAAGGTGAGGGTTAAAGGTGAGTGTTAAGGGTGAGGGTTAAGGGTGATGGTTAAGGGTGAGGGTTAAGGGTGAGAGTTAAGGTTGAGGGTTAAGGGTGAGGGTTAAGGGTGAGGGTTAAGGGTGAGGGTTAAGGGTGAGGGTTAAGGGTGAGGGTTAAGGATTAAGGGTGAGGGTTAAGTGTGTGGGTTAAGGGTGAGGGTTAAGGGTGAGGGTTAAGGGTGATGGTTAAGGGTGAGGGTTAAGGATTAAGGGTGAGGGTTAAGGGTGAGGGTTAAGGGTGAGGGTTAAGGGTGAGGGTTAAGGGTGGTGGTTAAGGGTGAGGGTTAATCGTGAGAATTAAGGGTGAGGGTTAAGGGTGAGGGTTAAGGGTGAGGGTTAAGGGTGAGGGTTAAGGGTGAGGGTTAAGCGTGAGGGTTAAGGGTGAGGGGTAAGGGTGAGGGTTAAGGGTGAGGGTTAAGGGTGAGGGTTAAGGGTTAAGGGTGAGTGTTAAGAGTGAGGGTTAAGGGTGAGGGTTAAGGGTGATGGTTAAGGGTGAGGGTTAAGGGTGAGGGTTAAGGTTGAGGGTTAAGGGTGAGGGTTAAGGGGGAGGGTTAAGGGCGAGGGTTAAGGGCGAGTGTTAAGGGCGAGGGTTAAGGGCGAGGGTTAAGGGCGAGGGTTAAGTGTTAAGGGTGAGGGTTAAGGGTGAGGGTTAAGGGTGAGGTTTAAGGGTGAGGGTTAATGGTGAGGGTTAAGGGTGAGGGTTAAGGGTGATGGTTAAGTGAGGGTTGAGGGTGAGGGTTAAGGGCGAGGGTAAAGTATTAAGGGTGAAGGTTAAAGGTGAGGGTTAAGGGTGAGGGTTAACGGTGAGGGTTAAGGGTTAAGGGTGAGGGTTAAGGGTGAGGGTTAAGGGTGAGGGTTAATGGTGAGGGTTAAGGGTGAGGGTTAAGGGTGATGGTTAAGTGTGAGGGTTGAGGGTGAGGGTTAAGGGTGAGGGTTAAGGATTAAGGGTGTGGGTTAAGTGTGAGGGTTAAGGGTGAGGGTTAAGGGAGAGGGTTAAGGATGATGGTTAAGGGTGAGGGTTAAGGGTTAAGGGTGAGGGTTAAGGGTGAGGGTTAATGTTGAGGGTTAAGGGTGAGGGTTAAGGGTGATGGTTAAGGGTGAGGGTTAAGGGTGAGAGTTAAGGGTGAGGGTTAAGGGTGAGGGTTAAGGGTGAGGGTTAAGGGTGAGGGTTAAGGGTGATGGTTAAGGGTGAGGGTTAAGGGTGAGGTGTAAGGGTGAGGTGTAAGGGTGAGGGTTATGTGTGAGGGTTAAGGGTGAGGGTTAAGGGTTAAGGGTGAGTGTTAAGGGTGAGGGTTAAGGGTGAGGGTTAAGGGTGAGGGTTAAGGGTGATGGTTAAGGGTGAGGGTTAAGCGTGAGGGTTAAGGGTGATGGTTAAGGGTGAGGGTTAAGGGTGAGGGTTAAGGGTGAGGGTTAAGGGTGAGGGTTTAAGGTGAGGGTTAAGGGTGAGGGTTAAGGGTGAGGGTTAAGGGTGAGGGTTAAGGGTGAGGGTTAAGGGTGAGGGATATGGGTGAGAGTTAAGGGTGAGGGTTAAGGGTGAGGGTTAAAGGTTAAGGGTGAGGGATAAGGGTGAGGGTTAAGGGTGAGGGTTAAGGGTGAGGGTTAAGGGTGATGGTTAAGGGTGATGGTTAAGGGTGAGGGTTAAGGCTGAGGGATAAGGGTGAGGGTTAAGGCTGAGGGATAAGGGTGAGGGTTAAGGCTGAGGTTTGAGGCTGAGGTTTAAGGTTGAGGGTTAAGGGTGTGGGTTAAGGTTGAGGGTTAAGGGTGAGGGTGAAGGGTGAGGGTGAAGGGTGATGGTTAAGGGTGAGGGATAAGGGTGAGGGTTAACGGTGAGGGTTAAGGGTGAGGGTTTAAGGGATAAGGGTGAGGGTTAAGGGTGAGGGTTAAGGTTGAGGGTTAAGGGTGAGGGTTAAGGGTGATGGTTAAGGGTGAGGATTAAGGGTGAGAGTTAAGGGTGAGGGTTAAGGGTGAGGGTTAAGGGTGAGGGTTAAGGGTGAGGGTTAAGGGTGATGGTTAAGGGTGAGGGTTAAGGGTGAGGTGTAAGGGTGAGGTGTAAGGGTGAGGGTTATGAGTGAGGGTTAAGGGTGAGGGTTAAGGGTGAGTGTTAAGGGTGAGGGTTAAGGGTGAGGGTTAAGGGTGAGGGTTAAGGGTGATGGTTAAGGGTGAGGGTTAAGCGTGAGGGTTAAGGGTGATGGTTAAGGGTGAGGGTTAAGGGTGAGGGTTAAGGGTGAGGGTTAAGGGTGAGGGTTAAGGGTGAGGGTTAAGGGTGAATGTTAAGGGTGAGGGTTAAGGGTGAGGGTTAAGGGTGAGGGATATGGGTGAGAGTTAAGGGTGAGGGTTAAGGGTGAGGGTTAAAGGTTAAGGGTGAGGGATAAGGGTGAGGGTTAAGGGTGAGGGTTAACGGTGAGGGTTAAGGGTGATGGTTAAGGGTGATGGTTAAGGGTGAGGGTTAAGGCTGAGGGATAAGGGTGAGGGTTAAGGCTGAGGGATAAGGGTGAGGGTTAAGGCTGAGGTTCGAGGCTGAGGTTTAAGGGTGAGGGTTAAGGGTGAGGGTTAAGGTTGAGGGTTAAGGGTGAGGGTTAAGGGTGAGGGTTAAGGGTGAGGGTTAAGGGTGAGGGATAAGGGTGAGGGTTAACGGTGAGGTTTAAGGGTGAGGGTTTAAGGGTGAGGGTTAAGCGTGAGGGTTAAGGGTTAAGGGTGAGGGTTAAGGGTGAGGGTTAAGGGTGAGGGTTAAGGGTGAGGGTTAATGGTGAAGGTTAAGGGTGATGGTTAAGTGTGAGGGTTGAGGGTGAGGGTTAAGGGCGAGGTTTAAGGATTAAGGGTGAGGGTTAAAGGTGAGGGTTAAGGGTGAGGGTTAAGGTTGAGGGTAAAGGGTGAGGGTTAAGGGTGAGGGTTGAGGGTGAGGTTTAAGGGCGAAGGTTAAGGATTAAGGGTGAGGGTTAAGGGTGAGGGTTAAGGGTGAGGGTTAAGGGTGAGGGTTAAGGGTGAGGGTTAAGGGTGAGGGGTAAGGGTGAGGGTTATGGGTGAGGGTTAAGGGTGAGGGTTAAGGGCGATGGTTAAGGGTGAGGGTTAAGGGTGAGGGTTAAGGGTTAAGGGTGAGGGTTAAGGGTGAGGGTTAATGGTGAGGGTTAAGGGTGATGGTTAAGTGTGAGGGTTGAGGGTGAGGGTTAAGGTCGAGGGTTAAGTGTTAAGGGTGAGGGTTAAGGGTGAGGGTTAAGGGTGAGGGTTAAGGGTGAGGGTTAAGGGTGAGGGTTAATGGTGAGTGTTGAGGATTAAGGGTGAGGGTTAAGTGTGAGAGTTAATGGTGAGGGTTAAGGGTGAGGGTTAAGGGTGAAGGTTAAGTGTGAGGGTTGAGGGTAAGGGTTAAGGGTGAGGGTTAAGGATTAAGGGTGTGGGTTAAGTGTGAGGGTTATGGGTTAAGGGTGAGTGTTAAGGGTGAGGGTTAAGGGTGAGGGTTAAGGGTGATGGTTAAGGGTGAGGGTTAAGCGTGAGGGTTAAGGGTGAGGGTTAAGCGTGAGGGTTAAGGGTGATGGTTAAGGGTGAGGGTTAAGGGTGAGAGTTAAGGGTGAGGGTTTAGGGTGACGGTTAAGGGTGAGGGTTAAGGGTGAGGGTTAAGGGTGATGGTTAAGGGTGAGGGTTAAGGGTGAGGGGTAAGGGTGAGGGTTATGGGTGAGGGTAAGGGTGAGGGTTAAGGGTGAGAGTTAAGGGTGAGTGTTAAGGGTGAGTGAAGGTTAAGGGTGAGGGTTAAGGGTGAGGGTTAAGGGTGAGGGTTAAGGGTGAGGGTTAAGGTGAGGGTTAAGGGTGAGGGATAAAGGTGAGGGATATGGGTGAGAGTTAAGGGTGAGGGTTAAGGGTGGGGGTTAAGGGTTAAGGGTGAGTGTTAAAGGTGAGGGTTAAGGGTGAGGGTTAAGGGTGAGGGTTAAGGGTGATGGTTAAGGGTGATGGTTAAGGGTGAGGGTTAAGTGTGAGGGTTAAGTGTGAGGGTTAAGGGTGAGGGTTAAGGGTGAGGGTTAAGGGTGAGGGTTAAGGGTGAGGGTTAAGGGTTAAGGGTGAGTGTTAAGGGTGAGGGTTAAGGGTGAGATTTATGGGTGAGGGTTAAGGGTGAGGGTTAAGGGTGAGTGTTAAGGGTGAGGGTTAAGGGTGAGGGTTAAGGGTGAGGGTTAAGGATTAAGGGTAAGGGTTAAGTGTGTGGGTTAAGGGTGAGGGTTAAGGGTGAGGGTTAAGGGTGATGGTTAAGGGTGAGGGTTAAGGGTTAAGGGTGAGGGTTAAGGGTGAGTGTTAAAGGTGAGGGTTAAGGGTGAGGGTTAAGGGTGATGGTTAAGGGTGAGGGTTAAGCGTGAGAATTAAGGGTGAGGGTTAAGGGTGAGGGTTAAGGGTGAGGGTTAAGGGTGAGAGTTAAGGGTGAGGGTTAAGGGTGAGGGTTAAGGGTGAGGGTTAAGGGTGAGGGTTATGGGTGAGGGTTAAGGGTGATGGTTAAGGTGAGGGTTAAGGGTTAATGGTGAGTGTTAAGGGTGAGGGTTAAGGGTGAGGGTTAAGGGTGAGGGTTAAGGGTGATGGTTAAGGGTGAGGGTTAAGGGTGAGGGTTAAGGGTGAGGGTTAAGGGTGAGGGTTAAGGGTGAGGGTTAAGGGTGAGGGTTAAGGGTGAGGGTTAAGGGTGAGGGTTAAGGGTGAGGGTTAAGGATTAAGGGTGAGGGTTAAGTGTGTGGGTTAAGGGTGAGGGTTAAGGGTGAGGGTTAAGAGTGATGGTTAAGGGTGAGGGTTACGGGTTAAGGGTGAGGGTTAACGGTGAGGGTTAAGGGTGAGGGTTAAGGGTGAGGGTTAAGGGTGAGGGTTAAGGGTGAAGGTTAAGGGTGAGGGTTAAGGGTGAGGGTTAAGGGTGAGGGTTAAGGGTGAGGGTTAAGGGTGAGGGTTAAGGGTGAGGGTTAAGGGTGAGGGTTAAGGGTGAGGGTTAAGGGTGAGGGGTAAGGGTGAGGGTTAAGGGTGAGGGTTAAGGGTGAGGGTTAAAGGGTTAAGGGTGAGTGTTAAGGGTGAGGGTTAAGGGTGAGGGTTAAGGGTGATGGTTAAGGGTGAGGGTTAAGGGTGAGGGTTAAGGGTGAGGGTTAAGGGTGAGGGTTAAGGGTGAGGGTTAAGGGTGAGGGTTAAGGTTGAGGGTTAAGGGTGAGCGTTAAGGGGGAGGGTTAAGGGCGAGGGTTAAGGGCGAGTGTTAAGGGTGAGGGTTAAGGGTGAGGGTTAAGGGTGAGGGTTAAGGGTGAGGGTTAAGGGTGAGGGGTAAGGGTGAGGGTTAAGGGTGAGGGTTATGGGTGAGGGTTAAGGGTGAAGGTTAAGGGTGAAGGTTAAGGGTGATGGTTATGTGTGAGGGTTGAGGGTGAGGGTTAAGGGCGAGGGTTAACGATTAAGTGTGAGGGTTAAAGGTGAGGGTTAAGGGTGAGGGTTAAGGGTGAGGGTTAAGGGTGATGGTTAAGGGTGAGGGTTAAGGGTGAGAGTTAAGGTTGATGGTTAAGGGTGAGGGTTAAGGGTGAGGGTTAAGGGTGAGGGTTAAGGGTGAGGGTTAAGGGTGAGGGTTAAGGATTAAGGGTGAGGGTTAAGTGTGTGGGTTAAGGGTGAGGGTTAAGGGTGAGGGTTAAGGGTGATGGTTAAGGGTGAGGGTTAAGGGTTAAGGGTGAGGGTTAAGGGTGAGGGTTAAGGGTGAGGGTTAAGGGTGAGGGTTAAGGGTGAGGGTTAAGGGTGGTGGTTAAGGGTGAGGGTTAATCGTGAGAATTAAGGGTGAGGGTTAAGGGTGAGGGTTAAGGGTGAGGGTTAAGGGTGAGGGTTAAGGGTGAGGGTTAAGGGTGAGGGTTAAGGGTGAGGGGTAAGGGTGAGGGTTAAGGGTGAGGGTTAAGGGTGAGGGTTAAGGGTTAAGGGTGAGTGTTAAGGGTGAGGGTTAAGGGTGAGGGTTAAGGGTGAGGGTTAAGGGTGATGGTTAAGGGTGAGGGTTAAGGGTGAGGGTTAAGGTTGAGGGTTAAGGGTGAGGGTTAAGGGGGAGGGTTAAGGGCGAGGGTTAAGGGCGAGTGTTAAGGGCGAGGGTTAAGGGCGAGGGTTAAGGGCGAGGGTTAAGGGTTAAGGGTGATGGTTAAGGGTGAGGGTTAAGGGTGAGGGTTAAGGGTGAGGGTTAAGGGTGAGGGTTAAGGGTGAGGGTTAAGGGTGAGGGTTAAGGTTGAGGGTTAAGGGTGAGCGTTAAGGGGGAGGGTTAAGGGCGAGGGTTAAGGGCGAGTGTTAAGGGCGAGGGTTAAGGGCGAGGGTTAAGGGCGAGGGTTAAGGTCGAGGGTTAAGGGTGAGGGTTAAGGGTGAGGGTTAAGGGTGAGGGTTAAGGGTGAGGGTTAAGGGTGAGGGTTAAGGGTGAGGGTTAAAGGTGAGGGTTAAGGGTGAGGGTTAAGGGTGAGGGTTATGGGTGAGGGTTAAGGGTGAAGGTTAATGGTGAAGGTTAAGGGTGATGGTTATGTGTGAGGGTTGAGGGTGAGGGTTAAGGGCGAGGGTTAACGATTAAGTGTGAGGGTTAAAGGTGAGGGTTAAGGGTGAGGGTTAAGGGTGAGGGTTAAGGGTGATGGTTAAGGGTGAGGGTTAAGGGTGAGAGTTAAGGTTGAGGGTTAAGGGTGAGGGTTAAGGGTGAGGGTTAAGGGTGAGGGTTAAGGGTGAGGGTTAAGGGTGAGGGTTAAGGGTGAGGGTTAAGGGTGAGGGTTAAGGGTGAGGGTTAAGGGTGGTGGTTAAGGGTGAGGGTTAATCGTGAGAATTAAGGGTGAGGGTTAAGGGTGAGGGTTAAGGGTGAGGGTTAAGGGTGAGGGTTAAGGGTGAGGGTTAAGGGTGAGTGTTAAGGGTGAGGGGTAAGGGTGAGGGTTAAGGGTGAGGGTTAAGGGTGAGGTTTAAGGGTTAAGGGTGAGTGTTAAGGGTGAGGGTTAAGGGTGATGGTTAAGGGTGAGGGTTAAGGGTGAGGGTTAAGGGTGAGGTTTAAGGGTGAGGGTTAATGGTGAGGGTTAAGGGTGAGGGTTAAGGGTGATGGTTAAGTGAGGGTTGAGGGTGAGGGTTAAGGGCGAGGGTTAATTATTAAGGGTGAAGGTTAAAGGTGAGGGTTAAGGGTGAGGGTTAAGGGTGAGCGTTAAGGTTGAGGGTTAAGGGTGAGGGTTAATGGTGAGGGTTAAGGGTTAAGGGTGAGGGTTAAGGGTGAGGGTTAAGGGTGAGGGTTAATGGTGAGTGTTAAGGGTGAGGGTTAAGGGTGATGGTTAAGTGTGAGGGTTGAGGGTGAGGGTTAAGGGTGAGGGTTAAGGATTAAGGGTGAGGGTTAAGTGTGAGGGTTAAGGGTGAGGGATAAGGGAGAGGGTTAAGGATGATGGTTAAGGGTGAGGGTTAAGGGTTAAGGGTGAGGGATAAGGGTGAGAGTTAAGGTTGAGGGTTAAGGGTGAGGGTTAAGGGTGATGGTTAAGGGTGAGGGTTAAGGGTGAGAGTTAAGGGTGAGGGTTAAGGGTGAGGGTTAAGGGTGAGGATTAAGGGTGAGGGTTAAGGGTGATGGTTAAGGGTGAGGGTTAAGGGTGAGGTGTAAGGGTGAGGTGTAAGGGTGAGGGTTATGTGTGAGGGTTAAGGGTGAGGGTTAAGGGTGAGGGTTAAGGTTAAGGGTGAGTGTTAAGGGTGAGGGTTAAGGGTGAGGGTTAAGGGTGAGGGTTAAGGGTGATGGTTAAGGGTGAAGGTTAAGCGTGAGGGTTAAGGGTGATGGTTAAGGGTGAGGGTTAAGGGTGAGAGTTAAGGGTGAGGGTTAAGGGTGAGGGTTAAGGGTGAGGGTTAAGGGTGAGGGTTAAGGGTGAGGGTTAAGGGTGAGGGTTAAGGGTGAGGGTTAAGGGTGAGGGATAAGGGTGAGGGATATGGGTGAGAGTTAAGGGTGAGGGTTAAGGGTGAGGGTTAAAGGTTAAGGGTGAGGGATAAGGGTGAGGGTTAAGGGTGAGGGTTAAGGGTGTGGGTTAAGGGTGATGGTTAAGGGTGATGGTTAAGGGTGAGGGTTAAGGCTGAGGGATAAGGGTGAGGGTTAAGGCTGAGGGATAAGGGTGAGGGTTAAGGCTGAGGTTTAAGGCTGAGGTTTAAGGGTGAGGGTTAAGGGTGAGGGTTAAGGTTGAGGGTTAAGGGTGAGGGTTAAGGGTGAGGGTTAAGGGTGAGGGTTAAGGGTGAGGGATAAGGGTGAGGGTTAACGGTGAGGGTTAAGGGTGAGGGTTTAAGGGTGAGGGTTAAGCGTGAGGGTTAAGGGTTAAGGGTGAGGGTTAAGGGTGAGGGTTAAGGGTGAGGGTTAAGGGTGAGGGTTAATGGTGAAGGTTAAGGGTGATGGTTAAGTGTGAGGGTTGAGGGTGAGGGTTAAGGGCGAGGGTTAAGGATTAAGGGTGAGGGTTAAAGGTGAGGGTTAAGGGTGAGGGTTAAGGTTGAGAGTTAAGGGTGAGGGTTAAGGGTGAGGGTTAAGTGTGAGTGTTAAGGGTGAGGGTTAAGGGTGAGGGTTATGGTGATGGTTAAGTGTGAGGGTTGAGGGTTAGTGTTAAGGGTGAGGGTTAAGGATTAATGGTGAGGGTTAAGTGTGAGGGTTAAAGGTGAGGGTTGTGGGTGATGGATAAGGGTGAGGGTTAAGGGTGAGGGTTAAGGGTGAGGGTTAAGGGTGAGGGTTAAGGGTGAGGGTTAAGGGTGAGGGTTAAGGGTTAAGGGTGAGGGTTAAGGGTGAGGGTTAAGGGTGAGGGTTAAGGGTGAGGGTTAAGGGTGAGGGTTAAGGGTGAGGGTTAAGGGTGAGGGTTAAGGGTGAGGGTTAAGGGTGAGGGTTAAGGGTGAGGGTTAAGGGTGAGGGTTAAGGGTGAGGGTTAAGGGTGGTGGTTAAGGGTGAGGGTTAATCGTGAGAATTAAGGGTGAGGGTTAAGGGTGAGGGTTAAGGGTGAGGGTTAAGGGTGAGGGTTAAGGGTGAGGGTTAAGGGTGAGTGTTAAGGGTGAGGGGTAAGGGTGAGGGTTAAGGGTGAGGGTTAAGGGTGAGGTTTAAGGGTTAAGGGTGAGTGTTAAGGGTGAGGGTTAAGGGTGATGGTTAAGGGTGAGGGTTAAGGGTGAGGGTTAAGGGTGAGGTTTAAGGGTGAGGGTTAATGGTGAGGGTTAAGGGTGAGGGTTAAGGGTGATGGTTAAGTGAGGGTTGAGGGTGAGGGTTAAGGGCGAGGGTTAATTATTAAGGGTGAAGGTTAAAGGTGAGGGTTAAGGGTGAGGGTTAAGGGTGAGCGTTAAGGTTGAGGGTTAAGGGTGAGGGTTAATGGTGAGGGTTAAGGGTTAAGGGTGAGGGTTAAGGGTGAGGGTTAAGGGTGAGGGTTAATGGTGAGTGTTAAGGGTGAGGGTTAAGGGTGATGGTTAAGTGTGAGGGTTGAGGGTGAGGGTTAAGGGTGAGGGTTAAGGATTAAGGGTGAGGGTTAAGTGTGAGGGTTAAGGGTGAGGGATAAGGGAGAGGGTTAAGGATGATGGTTAAGGGTGAGGGTTAAGGGTTAAGGGTGAGGGATAAGGGTGAGAGTTAAGGTTGAGGGTTAAGGGTGAGGGTTAAGGGTGATGGTTAAGGGTGAGGGTTAAGGGTGAGAGTTAAGGGTGAGGGTTAAGGGTGAGGGTTAAGGGTGAGGATTAAGGGTGAGGGTTAAGGGTGATGGTTAAGGGTGAGGGTTAAGGGTGAGGTGTAAGGGTGAGGTGTAAGGGTGAGGGTTATGTGTGAGGGTTAAGGGTGAGGGTTAAGGGTGAGGGTTAAGGTTAAGGGTGAGTGTTAAGGGTGAGGGTTAAGGGTGAGGGTTAAGGGTGAGGGTTAAGGGTGATGGTTAAGGGTGAAGGTTAAGCGTGAGGGTTAAGGGTGATGGTTAAGGGTGAGGGTTAAGGGTGAGAGTTAAGGGTGAGGGTTAAGGGTGAGGGTTAAGGGTGAGGGTTAAGGGTGAGGGTTAAGGGTGAGGGTTAAGGGTGAGGGTTAAGGGTGAGGGTTAAGGGTGAGGGATAAGGGTGAGGGATATGGGTGAGAGTTAAGGGTGAGGGTTAAGGGTGAGGGTTAAAGGTTAAGGGTGAGGGATAAGGGTGAGGGTTAAGGGTGAGGGTTAAGGGTGTGGGTTAAGGGTGATGGTTAAGGGTGATGGTTAAGGGTGAGGGTTAAGGCTGAGGGATAAGGGTGAGGGTTAAGGCTGAGGGATAAGGGTGAGGGTTAAGGCTGAGGTTTAAGGCTGAGGTTTAAGGGTGAGGGTTAAGGGTGAGGGTTAAGGTTGAGGGTTAAGGGTGAGGGTTAAGGGTGAGGGTTAAGGGTGAGGGTTAAGGGTGAGGGATAAGGGTGAGGGTTAACGGTGAGGGTTAAGGGTGAGGGTTTAAGGGTGAGGGTTAAGCGTGAGGGTTAAGGGTTAAGGGTGAGGGTTAAGGGTGAGGGTTAAGGGTGAGGGTTAAGGGTGAGGGTTAATGGTGAAGGTTAAGGGTGATGGTTAAGTGTGAGGGTTGAGGGTGAGGGTTAAGGGCGAGGGTTAAGGATTAAGGGTGAGGGTTAAAGGTGAGGGTTAAGGGTGAGGGTTAAGGTTGAGAGTTAAGGGTGAGGGTTAAGGGTGAGGGTTAAGTGTGAGTGTTAAGGGTGAGGGTTAAGGGTGAGGGTTATGGTGATGGTTAAGTGTGAGGGTTGAGGGTTAGTGTTAAGGGTGAGGGTTAAGGATTAATGGTGAGGGTTAAGTGTGAGGGTTAAAGGTGAGGGTTGTGGGTGATGGATAAGGGTGAGGGTTAAGGGTGAGGGTTAAGGGTGAGGGTTAAGGGTGAGGGTTAAGGGTGAGGGTTAAGGGTGAGGGTTAAGGGTTAAGGGTGAGGGTTAAGGGTGAGGGTTAAGGGTGAGGGTTAAGGGTGAGGGTTAAGGGTGAGGGTTAAGGGTGAGGGTTAAGGGTGAGGGTTAAGGGTGAGGGTTAAGGGTGAGGGTTAAGGGTGAGGGTTAAGGGTGAGGGTTAAGGGTGAGGGTTAAGGGTGAGGGTTAAGGGTGAGGGGTAAGGGTGAGGGTTATGTGTGAGGGTTAAGGGTGAGGGTTAAGGGTGAGTGTTAAGGTTGAGGGTTAAGGGTGATGGTTAAGGGTGATGGTTAAGGGCGAGGGTTAAGGGTGAGGGTTAAGGGTGAGGGTTAAGGGTGAGGGTTAAGGGTGAGGTTTAAGGTTGAGGGTTAAGGGTGAGGGTTAAGGATGAGAGTTAAGGGTGAGGGTTAAGGGTGAGGGTTAAGGGTGAGGGTTAAGGGTGAGGGTTAAGGGTGGGGGTTAAGGGTTAAGGGTGAGGGTTAAGGGTGAGGGTTAAGGGTGAAGGTTAAGGGTGAGGGTTAATGGTGAAGGTTAAGGGTGATGGTTAAGTGTGAGGGTTGAGGGTGAGGGTTAAGAGCGAGGGTTAAGGATTAAGGGTGAGGGTTAAAGGTGAGGGTTAAGGGTGAGGGTTAAGGTTGAGGGTTAAGGGTGAGGGTTAAGGGTGAGGGTTAAGTGTGAGGGTTAAGGGTGAGGGTTAATGGTGTGGGTTATGGGGTGATGGTTAAGTGTGAGGGTTAAGGGTTAAGGGTGAGGGTTAAGGGTGAGGGTTAAGGGTGAGCGTTAAGGGTGAGGGTTAAGGATGATGGTTAAGGGTGAGGGTTAAGGGTGAGAGTTAAGGGTGAGGGATAAGGGTGAGGGTTATGGGTGAGTGTTAAGGGGAGGGTTAAGGGTGAGGGTTAAGGGTTAAGGGTGTGTGTTAAGGGTGAGGGTTAAGGGTGAGGGTTAAGGGTGAGGGTTAAGGGTGAGGGTTAAGGGTGAGGGTTAAGGATTAGGGTTAAGGGTGAGGGATAAGGGTGAGGGTTAAGGGTGAGGGTTAATAGTGAGGGTTAAGGGCGAGGTTTAAGGGTGATGGTTAAATGTGAGGGTTGAGGGTAAGGGTTAAGGATTGAGGGTTAAGGATTAAGGGTGAGGGTTAAGTGTGAGGGTTAAGGGTTAAGGGTGAGTGTTAAGGGTGAGGGTTAAGGGTGAGGGTTAATGGTGAGGGTTAAGGGTGATGGTTAAGGGTGAGGGTTAAGGGTGAGGGGTATGGGTGAGGGTTATGGGTGAGGGTTAAGGGTGTGGGTTAAGGGTGAGGGTTAAGGGTGAGGGTTAAGGGTTAAGGGTGAGTGTTATGGGTGAGGGTTAAGGGTGAGGGTTAAGTGTGAGGGTTAAGGGTTAAGGGTGAGTGTTAAGTGTGAGGGTTAAGGGTGAGGGTTAAGGGTGAGGGTTAAGGGTGAGGTTTAAGGTTGAGGGTTATGGGTGAGGGTTAAGGGTGAGGGTTAAGGGTGAGGGTTAAGGGTGAGGGTTAAGGGTTAAGGGTGAGGGTTAAGGGTGAGGGTTAAGGGTGAGGGTTAAGGGTGAGGGTTAATGGTGAAGGTTAAGGGTGATGGTTAAGTGTGAGGGTTGAGGGTGAGGGTTAAGGGCGAGGGTTAAGGATTAAGGGTGAGGGTTAAAGGTGAGGGTTAAGGGAGAGGGTTAAGGGTGAGGGTTAATAGTGAGGGTTAAGGGTGAGTGTTAATGGTGATGGTTAAATGTGAGGGTTGAGGGTAAGGGTTAAGGGTGAGGGTTAAGGATTAAGGGTGAGGGTTAAGTGTGAGGATTAAGGGTTAAGGGTGAGTGTTACGGGTGAGGGTTAAGGGTGAGGGTTAAGGGTGAGTGTTAATGGTGATGGTTAAATGTGAGGGTTGAGGGTAAGGGTTAAGGGTGAGGGTTAAGGATTAAGGGTGAGGGTTAAGTGTGAGGATTAAGGGTTAAGGGTGAGTGTTACGGGTGAGGGTTAAGGGTGAGGGTTAAGGGTGAGGGTTAAGGGTGATGGTTAAGGGTGAGGGTTAAGGGTGAGGGTTAAGGGTGAGGGTTAAGGGTGAGGGTGAAGGGTGAGGGTTAATGGTGAGGGTTAAGGGTGAGGGTTAAGGGTGATGGTTAAGTGTGAGGGTTGAGGGTAAGTGTTAAGGGTGAGGGTTAAGTGTGAGGGTTAAGGGTGAGGGTTAAGGGTGATGGTTAAGGGTGAGGGTTAAGGGTTAAGGGTGAGGGTTAAGGGTGAGGGTTAAGGGTGAGGGTTAAGGGTGAGGGTTAAGGGTGAGGGTTAAGGGTGAGGGTTAAGGGTGAGAGTTAAGGGTGAGGGTTAAGGGTGAGGGTTAAGGGTGAGGGTTAAGGGTGAGGGTTAAGGGTGAGGGTTAAGGATGAGGGTTAAGGGTGAGGGTTATGTGTGAGGGTTAAGGGTGAGTGTTATGGGTGAGGGTTTAGGGGAGGGTTAAGGGTGAATGTTAAGGGTTAAGCGTGTGTGTTAAGGGTGAGGGTTAAGGGTGAGGGTTAAGGGTGAGGGTTAAGGGTGATGGTTGAGGGTTAAGGGTGAGGGTTAAGGGTGAGGGTTAAGGGTGAGGGTTAAGGGTGAGGGATAAGGGTGAGGGTTAAGGGTGAGGGTTAATAGTGAGGGTTAAGGGTGAGTGTTAATGGTGATGGTTAAATGTGAGGGTTGAGGGTAAGGGTTAAGGGTGAGGGTTAAGGATTAAGGGTGAGGGTTAAGTGTGAGGATTAAGGGTTAAGGGTGAGTGTTACGGGTGAGGGTTAAGGGTGAGGGTTAAGGGTGAGGGTTAAGGGTGATGGTTAAGGGTGAGGGTTAAGGGTGAGGGTTAAGGGTGAGGGTTAAGGGTGAGGGTGAAGGGTGAGGGTTAATGGTGAGGGTTAAGGGTGAGGGTTAAGGGTGATGGTTAAGTGTGAGGGTTGAGGGTAAGTGTTAAGGGTGAGGGTTAAGTGTGAGGGTTAAGGGTGAGGGTTAAGGGTGATGGTTAAGGGTGAGGGTTAAGGGTTAAGGGTGAGGGTTAAGGGTGAGGGTTAAGGGTGAGGGTTAAGGGTGAGGGTTAAGGGTGAGGGTTAAGGGTGAGGGTTAAGGGTGAGAGTTAAGGGTGAGGGTTAAGGGTGAGGGTTAAGGGTGAGGGTTAAGGGTGAGGGTTAAGGGTGAGGGTTAAGGGTGAGGGTTAAGGGTGAGGGTTAAGGGTGAGGGGTAAGGGTGAGGGTTATGGATGAGGGTTAAGGGTGAGGGTTAAGGGTGAGGGTTAAGGGTTAAGGGTGAGGGTTAAGGGTGAGCGTTAAGGTTGACGGTTAAGGGTGAGGGTTAAGGGGGAGGGTTCAGGGCGAGGGTTAAGGGCGAGTGTTAAGGGTGAGGGTTAAGGGTGAGGGTTAAGGGTGAGGGTTATGGGTGAGGGTTAAGGGTGAGGGTTAAGGGTGAGGGTTAAGGGTTAAGGGTCAGGGTTAAGGGTGAGGGTTAAGGGTGAGGGTTAATGGTGAGGGTTAAGGGTGAGGGTTAAGGGTAATGGTTAAGTGAGGGTTGAGGGTGAGGGTTAAGTGCGAGGGTTAAGGATTAAGGGTGAGGGTTAAAGGTGAGGGTTAAGGGTGAGGGTTAAGTGTTAAGGATGAGGGTTAAGGGTGAGGGTTAAGGGTGAGGGTTAAGGGTGAGGGTTAATGTTGAGAGTTAAGGGTGAGGGTTAAGGGTGATGGTTAAGTGAGGGTTGAGGGTGAGGGTTATGTGCGAGGGTTAAGGATTAAGGGTGAGGGTTAAAGGTGAGTGTTAAGGGTTAGGGTTAAGGGTGAGGGTTAGGGTGAGGGTTAAGGGTGAGGGTTAAGGGATAAGGGTGAGGTTTAAGGGTGAGGGTTAAGGGTGAGGGTTACGGGTGAGGGTTAAGGGGGAGGGTTAAGGGCGAGGGTTAAGGGCGAGTGTAAAGGGTGAGGGTTAAGGGTGAGGGTTAAGTGTGAGGGTTATGGGTGAGGGTTAAGGGTGAGGGTTAAGGGTGAGGGTTAAGGGTTAAGGGTCAGGGTTAAGGGTGAGGGTTAAGGGTGAGGGTTAATGGTGAGGGTTAAGGGTGAGGGTTAAGGGTAATGTTTAAGTGAGGGTTGAGGGTGAGGGTTAAGTGCGAGGGTTAAGGATTAAGGGTGAGGGTTAAAGGTGAGGGTTAAGGGTGAGGGTTAAGGGTTAAGGGTGAGGGTTAAGGGTGAGGGTTAAGGGTGAGGGTTAAGGGTGAGGGTTAATGTTGAGAGTTAAGGGTGAGGGTTAAGGGTGATGGTTAAGTGAGGGTTGAGGGTGAGGGTTAAGTGCGAGGGTTAAGGATTAAGGGTGAGGGTTAAAGGTGAGGGTTAAGGGTTAGGGTTAAGGGTGAGGGTTAGGGTGAGGGTTAAGGGTGAGGGTTAAGGGTGAGGGTTAAGGGTGAGTGTTAAGGGTGAGAGTTAAGGGTGAGGGTTAAGGGTGAGGGTTAAGGGTGAGGGTTAAGGGTGAGGGTTAAGGGTGAGGGTTAAGGGCGAGGGTTAAGGGTGAGGGGTAAGGGTGAGGGTTATGGGTGAGGGTTAAGGGTGAGGGTTAAGGGTGAGGGTTAAGGGTTAAGGGAGAGGGTTAAGGGTGAGCGTTAATGGTGAGCGTTAATGGTGAGGTTTAAGGGTGTGGGTTAAGGGTGAGGGTTAAGGGTGAGGGTTAAGGGTGAGGGTTATGGGTGATGGTTAAGGGTGAGGGTTAAGGGTGAGAGTTAAGGGTGAGGGTTAAGGGTGAGGTTTAAGGGTGAGGGTTAAGGGTGGGTTAAGGGTGAGGGTTAAGGGTGAGGGGTAAGGGTGAGGGTTATGGGTGAGGGTTAAGTGTGAGGGTTAAGGGTGAGGGTTAAGGGTTAAGGGTAAGGGTTAAGGGTGAGCGTTAAGGATGAGGGTTAAGGGTGAGGGTTAAGCAGGAGGGTTAAGGGCGAGGGTTAAGGGCGAGTGTTAAGGGTGAGGGTTAAGGGTGAGGGTTAAGGGAGAGGGTTAAGGGTGAGAGTTAAGGGTGAGGGTTAAGGGTGAGGGTTAAGGGTGAGGGTTAAGGGTGAGGGTTAAGGGTGAGGGTTAAGGGTGAGGGTTAAGGTTGAGGGTTAAGGGTGAGGGTTAAGGGGAGGGTTAAGAACGAGGGTTAAGGGCGAGGGTTAAGGGCGAGGGTTAAGGGCGAGTGTTAAGGGCGAGGGTTAAGGGTGAGGGTTAAGGGTGAGGGTTAAGTGTTAAGGGTGAGGGTTAAGGGTGAGGGTTAAGGGTGAGGGTTAATGGTGAGGGTTAAGGGTGAGGGTTAAGGGTGATGGTTAAGTGAGGGTTGAGGGTGAGGGTTAAGTGAGAGGGTTAAGGATTAAGGGTGAGGGTTAAAGGTGAGGGTTAAGGGTGAGTGTTAAGGGTGAGGGTTAAGGGTGAGGGTTAAGGGTGAGGGTTAAGGGTGAGGGTTAAGGGTGAGGGTTAAGGGTGAGGGTTAAGGGTGAGGGGTAAGGGTGAGGGTTATGGGTGAGGGTTAAGGGTGAGGGTTAAGGGTGAGGGTTAAGGGTTAAGGGTGAGGGTTAAGGGTGAGCGTTAATGGTGAGCGTTAATGGTGAGGGTTAAGGGTGTGGGTTAAGGGTGAGGGTTAAGGGTGAGGTTTAAGGGTGAGGGTTAAGGGTGTGGGTTAAGGGTGAGGGTTAAGGGTGAGGTCCTTTGCACACAGAGTCTTTTACTGGATATTGTTTATTAATTTCACTACACACATGTTGTGCCCTAGCTGTCCGTGGTCATCACTGGAACTAGAGAGCGAGCTGGAGGTGGGGAAGCTACAATTATACAAGAGACAATGGGGAGTGGTTAGTAGTGGTGAGGTCACTATGTTAAAGGAACATGCACTGATCTACATCCTTCCTCTTGGAAAAAAAAGTGACCACGGCTCATGCGCTAGGCTCAAACTACAAGCAGGGAGCAGATAGAATGCAGCACAACACAGACTACTCGTACACACCGTACCGGACAGGCGGCCTGACCACTCTCCCAGAGCGGGTGCGCAACGCACCATCCCCTCCGGTCGAAGGAACAGCATGGACGGGTGCGGGTACAGAGGCTGGGGAACCAGGGGAAGGAGGAGGACTGGGAAGCGATACACGCGCAGGCGAGGGAGGGGAAGGGGGCTGGGGCGACTGCGGATGTACCTGAGCAGGAGGCACATCAGGCACCGGGGACTGGACGGGAGGTGAATACGGGACCGCGGGAGGCGGTGCAGGCTCGTTTACCAGCATCAGGTGCTGGCGGGTACGACGATACACGGTGCCCTCGTAGTTGACCAGGTACGACCGTGGAGAGTCAGCATTGCCGACGACCACGGCCAGCCGGTGGTGACCGGAGGTGGACTCCATCCGGACAACCTGGCCAGCGAACAGAGGTGGAAGGGGACGGGACGATTTGTCAAAGGAGCGCTTCTGAATGAGCTGCTTTTCAGTGAAGCGCTCCCTGACAGCGGCAGGGCTCCGAGCCGTGGGTTGCAGGGATTGCTGGGAGACGGGGATAGGGGGTCTAGTGGTGCGGGACATGAGGCGCTGGGCAGGGGAACCGAGCGCGGGGTCCCGGGAGATGTTGCGGAGGTTGAGGAGGGCAAGGTACAAGTCCGAACTGTCAAGCCGGCAACGTTCCATCAGTTCCTTAGCGCTGCGGACAGCGCGCTCTGCAAGTCCATTGCTTTGCGGGTACTCGGGGCTGCTGGTGATGTGGCGAAAGTTCCACCGGGTGGCGAAAGCAGCAAACTCCGCGCTGGTAAACTGGCTGCCGTTGTCGGACTGGAGGGATGCCGGGGAACCAAAGGTAGAGAAGTGGCGGCGAAGCTTCCCGATGACGGCAGCAGACGTGAGGGACGGCAGCAGGTCCACCTCGAACCAGCTGGAGTAGGAGTCCACCAGGACCAGGTAGTGTTTGCCACGCCACTCGAAAATATCAGCGGCAACAGCCATCCACGGCAACTCGGGAGCCGGCTGCTGCAGGAGAGGCTGGCGCTGCTGATGAGGTAATAGGCTGTTGCAGGCAGCGCAGGCGGAGACCCTGTCCCGGATGTCCTTGACCATGCCAGGCCAGTAAAACTGTGCTTGGGCCTGGGATAACGTGGCCTCCACCCCTGGGTGTCCGTTGTGGGCAGTCTGGAAGTAGTGATCTCGCAGCGCAGCCGGCACCACAACCTTGTGACCCTTCACCACCACACCCGCGTGCAGCACCAGTTCATCCCGAACCAGGAAGTAGGGCACGGCACCAGCCGGCAGGGAAGACCGTCGTTCAGGCCAGCCACGGCGGATGACGCCCTCAAGCTGTTGAAGGTTCGGATCAGCGGCAGTGTGTGTGACCAGTGACTGCATCTGCCAAGATGGAACGATGTTGACGTTCAACACCATCAGGTCAGCCGATTCGTACGGATGGCGGGAAGTGGAAGGTAGTGGGGCACGGGACAAAGTGTCTGCCACGAACATCTCCTTGCCTTTGCGGTACACGATTTTGAATGTGAAACGCTGCAGCTGCAGCATCATTCGCTGCAAGCGGGACGAGGCTGCGTGGATGGGCTTGTTTAAAATAGAGACCAGCGGCTGGTGGTCAGTTTCGATGGTGAAAGTTTTTCCAAGAACGTAGTCTCTGAATTTGGAGCACGCGAACACCACGGCAAGGAGCTCCTTTTCTATCTGGGCGTAGCGCTGTTCAGCAGGGGTCATTGTGCGAGAGGCATAGGAGACGGGCAGCTGTCGGTCGTCGTAGAGCTGCAGGCAGGCAGCACCAAGGCCGAACCGAGATGCATCGCAGGTGAGGACGATTGGCCTGTTCAGGTCGAAGAACTGCAAAGTGGGGGTCCGTGCGAGTCTGGACCTCAGGGCCACGAAGGCCGATTGGTGGTGCGGGAGCCAGACCCAGGCATTGTCCTTCTTGGTCAGCTCCCTCAGGGGGGCACTCAGTTCGCTGAGGTCGGGTATGAACTTACCCAAGTAGTTGACCATGCCCAGGAAGCGCTGCAGGCCGGGCACGTCAGTGGGAGCGGGCATTTTGGTGATCGCCGCCGTCTTCTCGGGGTCTGGCTTCAGGCCCCCCGCCGTGAAAACGTGGCCGACGTAGGTGACTTCCTCAACGCGGAACCGACACTTCCTTCGATTAAGCTTGAGGTTGATCTCACGAGCCTTGTCCAGGACTTGGCGGAGGTGTCGGTCATGCTCAGCGACGTCCCTCCCGTACACCAGGATGTCATCCACAATGATGGCGCACGGCAACCCAGCAAACAGCTGCTCCATCGTACGCTGAAAAACCTCGCTTGCCGAGTTGATCCCAAAAGGCATGCGGAGGAAACGGAACCTGCCGAACGGTGTGCTGAAGGTGGTCAGGAAGGAGGAACGTGCATCCAGCGGGATCTGCCAAAAGGAGCTCTTGGCATCCAGGACCGAGAAAACTGTGGCTGGACCGACCTGTGCCGCGACGTCCTCCACCGTCCGCATGGGGTAGTGCGGGCGTTTAATAGCCAGGTTCAGGTCCTTGGGGTTGATGCAGATCCTGATCTCGCTCGCGTCCTTCTTGGCAGCGACCACCATGGTGGAGACCCACTGGGTGGGGGCACTCACCTCCTTGAGGATGCCCATGTCCACCATGCCACGTAGTGTGGACTCCACGCGGCCCTTCATGGCAAAAGACACACGGTGGGCCGGTCTGACCACTGGGTCGACCCCCGGGTCCACAACGATCTTGTAGGCACAGGGCAGCTTCCCCAGGACGTCATCAAATCGGTCAGGGTACTCGATCAGGGGGTCCATGGGGGCCTGCACCAGGTGGATGTCGCGGTGGAATGAGACCAAACCAAAGTCCTGGCATGCACGGGCGCCCAGCAGGGTGACGTTGTCGGATGCTAGCAGGAGGAACGTGAGGGGCCGAGAGGTCTCCAGAACAGTACAGATAACCGTTGCCTTTCCCACGGCAATCAGAACGCCTCCCCATAGGCATGGAGGCGGGAGTTGTCAGGAGTAACCCTCTCCCCCGAGCTTATCTGCTCGAAGAGGCCCACAGACATAACATTTGCAAAAGCCCCAGTATCGACCTTGGCAGGGAAGGAGTGTCCATTGACTGTAACATGCACGGATGGATCCGTTATCAATGCAGGTGCACCCAAAAGCGAAAACAGCATAGAGTCTCCATGGGAGGAAGTCGTATCTGAGCCATGGAGTTCCTCATGATGGTACCGGGAACCGGTTGCGCTATCATCGGTCGCAAGGTTGTTTAGACTCCTTCTAGGAGCAGGGACAGGTCTCCCACGAGAACGACAAGCTGCAGAAAAATGGTTCTGCCTCCCGCAGGAATTACAAGTTTTGCCCTGCGCTGGGCAAACGTTATACCTGTGTGACGAGAAGTTGCAGTTTGGGCATCTGCGAGGGGTGACCATAGTGGGCGCGGAGGGGGTGACCCTGGTCTGCGGGTCATTCAATCGCCGGCGGCCGGTGAAATTTATGTCCTGGGGCGCCGGCCGAGATACTGAGCCAACAGCAGAGGCCATGCGTGCGGCATGTATGGCGTCCGTTAGCGACAGGTCAGGCTTCATCAGGAGCTCATCCCGCAGCTTAGAGTTTAGGAGACCGTTGACCAGGACGTCCCTGATCATCTCGTCGGGTGTAATCGTTTGAAGGCGGCACCGCCGAGCCATATGTCTTAAGGATGCAATGAAGGCGTCAACGTGCTCCCCTGGAGTCTGACGCCGCGAGAAAAAGTTGAAACGTTCGATAATGTTATTGGTGGGTATATCGCACAGGGCAGTGAACTTAGCCATGAGACATACCGGGTCGTTGCGGTCCTCCGGAGGGACGAATTCGAACGACGCATAGCGTTCCATTGCCTCCGGACCAGCCAGGTTGAGGAGCAGGTGAGCTTTTATCGCAGCAGTTGCATCAGGATGGGCAATCGCTATATAGTGCTCGTAGTCCCGCTGGAAGACAGTCCAGCGGTGCACTATGTCCTCATCAAAAACAAGCGTGTCCGGACGACGACACGAGGGAGCCATGGCAAAGTGGAAGGATGGGACACAACTGGGACGAACAAATGCTAAAAATAAAAACCCGATAAACAGGAGACGCAAGTCTACCGCTCTGACACCATGTAAAGAGACGTCCTTTGCACACAGAGTCTTTTACTGGATATTGTTTATTAATTTCACTACACACATGTTGTGCCCTAGCTGTCCGTGGTCATCACTGGAACTAGAGAGCGAGCTGGAGGTGGGGAAGCTACAATTATACAAGAGACAATGGGGAGTGGTTAGTAGTGGTGAGGTCACTATGTTAAAGGAACATGCACTGATCTACAGTTAAGAGGGAGGGATAAGGGTGAGGGTTAAGGGTGAGGGTTAATAGTGAGGGTTAAGGGCGAGGTTTAAGGGTGATGGTTAAATGTGAGGGTTGAGGGTAAGGGTTAAGGATTGAGGGTTAAGGATTAAGGGTGAGGGTTAAGTGTGAGGGTTAAGGGTTAAGGGTGAGGGTTAAGGGTGTGGGTTAAGGGTGAGGGTTAAGGGTGAGGGTTAAGAGGGAGGGTTAAGGGCGAGGGTTAAGGGCGAGCGTTAAGGGCGAGGGTTAAGGGCGAGGGTTAAGGGTGAGGGTTAAGGGTTAAGGGTGAGGGTTAAGGGTGAGGGTTAAGGGTGAGGGTTAATGGTGAGGGTTAAGGGTGAGGGTTAAGGGTGAGGGTTAAGGGTGATGGTTAAGTGAGGGTTGAGGGTGAGGTTTGTGCGAGGGTTAAGGATTAAGAGTGAGGGTTAAAGGTGAGGGTTAAGGGTGAGGGTTAAGGGTGATGGTTAAGTGAGGGTTGAGGGTGAGGTTTGTGCGAGGGTCAAGGATTAAGAGTGAGGGTTAAAGGTGAGGGTTAAGGGTGAGGGTTAAGGGTGAGTGTTAAGGGTGAGGGTTAAGGGTGAGGGTGAGGGTTAAGGGTGAGGGTTAAGGGTGAGGGTTAAGGGTGAGGGTTAAGGGTGAGGGTTAATGATGAGGGTTAAGGGTGAGGGTTAAGGGTGATGGTTAAGTGAGGGTTGAGGGTGAGGTTTGTGCGAGGGTTAAGGATTAAGAGTGAGGGTTAAAGGTGAGGGTTAAGGGTGAGGGTTAAGGGTGAGTGTTAAGGGTGAGGGTTAAGGGTGAGGGTTAAGGGTGATGGTTAAGGGTGAGGGTTAAGTGTTAAGGGTGAGGGTTAAGGGTGAGCGTTAATGGTGAGCGTTAATGGTGAGGTTTAAGGGTGTGGGTTAAGGGTGAGGGTTAAGGGTGAGGGTTAAGGGAGAGGGTTAAGGGTGAGAGTTAAGGGTGAGGGTTAAGGGTGAGCGTTAAGGTTGAGGGTTAAGGGTGAGGGTTAAGGGGGAGGGTTAAGGGCGAGGGTTAAGGGCGAGTGTTAAGTGTGAGGGTTAAGGGTGAGGGTTAAGGGAGAGGGTTAAGGGTGAGAGTTAAGGGTGAGGGTTAAGGGTGAGGGTTAAGGGTGAGGGTTAAGGGTGAGGGTTAAGGGTGAGGGTTAAGGGTGAGGGTTAAGGTTGAGGGTTAAGGGTGAGGGTTAAGGGGAGGGTTAAGGGCGAGGGTTAAGGGCGAGGGTTAAGGGCGAGTGTTAAGGGCGAGGGTTAAGGGTGAGGGTTAAGGGTGAGGGTTAAGGGTTAAGGGTGAGGGTTAAGGGTGAGGGTTAAGGGTGAGGGTTAATGGTGAGGGTTAAGGGTGAGGGTTAAGGGTGATGGTTAAGTGAGGGTTGAGGGTGAGGGTTAAGTGAGAGGGTTAAGGATTAAGGGTGAGGGTTAAAGGTGAGGGTTAAGGGTGAGGGTTAAGGGTGAGGGTTAAGGGTGAGGGTTAAGGGTGAGGGTTAAGGGTGAGGGTTAAGGGTGAGGGTTAAGGGTGAGGGTTAAGGGTGAGGGGTAAGGGTGAGGGTTATGGGTGAGGGTTAAGGGTGAGCGTTAATGGTGAGGGTTAAGGGTGTGGGTTAAGGGTGAGGGTTAAGGGTGAGGTTTAAGGGTGAGGGTTAAGGGTGTGGGTTAAGGGTGAGGGTTAAGGGTGAGGGTTTAGAGGGAGGGTTAAGGGCGAGGGTTAAGGGCGAGTGTTAAGGGCGAGGGTTAAGGGCGAGGGTTAAGGGTGAGGGTTAAGGGTTAAGGGTGAGGGTTAAGGGTGAGGGTTAAGGGTGAGTGTTAATGGTGAGGGTTAAGGGTGAGGGTTAAGGGTGATGGTTAAGTGAGGGTTGAGGGTGAGGGTTAAGTGCGAGGGTTAAGGATTAAGGGTGACGGTTAAATGTGAGGGTTGAGGGTGAGGGTTAAGGGTTAAGGGTTAAGGGTGAGGGTTAAGGGTGAGGGTTAAGGGTGAGGGTTAAGGGTGAGGGTTAATGATGAGGGTTAAGGGTGAGGGTTAAGGGTGAGGGTTAAGGGGAGGGTTAAGGGCGAGGGTTAAGGGGAGGGTTAAGGGCGAGGGTTAAGGGCGAGGGTTAAGGGCGAGTGTTAAGGGCGAGGGTTAAGGGTGAGGGTTAAGGGTGAGGGTTAAGGGTTAAGGGTGAGGGTTAAGGGTGAGGGTTAAGGGTGAGGGTTAATGGTGAGGGTTAAGGGTGAGGGTTAAGGGTGAGGGTTAAGGGGAGGGTTAAGGGCGAGGGTTAAGGGCGAGGGTTAAGGGCGAGTGTTAAGGGCGAGGGTTAAGGGTGAGGGTTAAGGGTGAGGGTTAAGGGTTAAGGGTGAGGGTTAAGGGTGAGGGTTAAGGGAGAGGGTTAAGGGTGAGAGTTAAGGGTGAGGGTTAAGGGTGAGGGTTAAGGGTGAGGGTTAAGGGTGAGGGTTAAGGGTGAGGGTTAAGGGTGAGGGTTAAGGTTGAGGGTTAAGGGTGAGGGTTAAGGGGAGGGTTAAGGGCGAGGGTTAAGGGCGTGGGTTAAGGGCGAGTGTTAAGGGCGAGGGTTAAGGGTGAGGGTTAAGGGTGAGGGTTAAGGGTTAAGGGTGAGGGTTAAGGGTGAGGGTTAAGGGTGAGGGTTAATGGTGAGGGTTAAGGGTGAGGGTTAAGGGTGATGGTTAAGTGAGGGTTGAGGGTGAGGGTTAAGTGAGAGGGTTAAGGATTAAGGGTGAGGGTTAAAGGTGAGGGTTAAGGGTGAGGGTTAAGGGTGAGGGTTAAGGGTGAGGGTTAAGGGTGAGGGTTAAGGGTGAGGGTTAAGGGTGAGGGTTAAGGGTGAGGGTTAAGGGTGAGGGGTAAGGGTGAGGGTTATGGGTGAGGGTTAAGGGTGAGCGTTAATGGTGAGGGTTAAGGGTGTGGGTTAAGGGTGAGGGTTAAGGGTGAGGTTTAAGGGTGAGGGTTAAGGGTGTGGGTTAAGGGTGAGGGTTAAGGGTGAGGGTTTAGAGGGAGGGTTAAGGGCGAGGGTTAAGGGCGAGTGTTAAGGGCGAGGGTTAAGGGCGAGGGTTAAGGGTGAGGGTTAAGGGTTAAGGGTGAGGGTTAAGGGTGAGGGTTAAGGGTGAGTGTTAATGGTGAGGGTTAAGGGTGAGGGTTAAGGGTGATGGTTAAGTGAGGGTTGAGGGTGAGGGTTAAGTGCGAGGGTTAAGGATTAAGGGTGACGGTTAAATGTGAGGGTTGAGGGTGAGGGTTAAGGGTTAAGGGTTAAGGGTGAGGGTTAAGGGTGAGGGTTAAGGGTAAGGGTTAAGGGTGAGGGTTAATGATGAGGGTTAAGGGTGAGGGTTAAGGGTGATGGTTAAGTGAGGGTTGAGGGTGAGGTTTGTACGAGGGTTAAGGATTAAGAGTGAGGGTTAAAGGTGAGGGTTAAGGGTGAGGGTTAAGGGTGAGTGTTAAGAGTGAGGGTTAAGGGTGAGGGTTAAGGGTGATGGTTAAGGGTGAGTGTTAAGGGAGAGAGTTAAGGGTGAGGGTTAAGGGTGAGGGTTAAGGGTGAGGGTTAAGGGTGAGGGTTAAGGGTGAGGGTTAAGGGTGAGGGTTAAGGGTGAGGGTTAAGGGTGAGGGTTAAGGGTGAGGGTTAAGGGTGAGGGTTAAGGGTGAGGGTTAAGGGTGAGGGTTAAGGGTGAGGGTTAAGGGTGAGGGTTAAGGGTGAGGGTTAAGGGTGAGGGTTAAGGGTGAGGGTTAAGGGTGAGGGTTAAGGGTGAGGGTTAAGGGTGAGGGTTAAGGGTGAGGGTTAAGGGTGAGGGTTAAGGGTGAGGGTTAAGGGTGAGGGTTAAGGGTGAGGGTTAAGGGTGAGGGTTAAGGGTGAGGGTTAAGGGTGAGGGTTAAGGGTGAGGGTTAAGGGTGAGGGTTAAGGGTGAGTGTTAAGGGTGAGGGTTAAGGGTGAGGGTTAAGGGTGAGGGTTAAGGGTGAGGGTTAAGGGTGAGGGTTAAGGGTGAGTGTTAAGGGTGAGGGTTAAGGGGGAGGGTTAAGGGGGAGGGTTAAGGGGAGGGTTAAGGGCGAGTGTTAAGGGCGAGGGTTAAGGGTGAGGGTTAAGGGTTAAGGGTGAGGGTTAAGGGTGAGGGTTAAGGGTGAGGGTTAAAGGTGAGGCTTAAGGGTGAGGGTTAAGGTTGAGGGTTAAGGGTGAGGGTTAAGGGGGAGGGTTAAGGGCGAGGGTTAAGGGCGAGGGTTAAGGTTGAGGGTTAAGGGTGAGGGTTAAGGGTGAGGGTTAAGGGTTAAGGGTGAGGGTTAAGGGTGAGGGTTAAGGGTGATGGTTAAGTGTGAGGGTTGAGGGTAAGTGTTAAGAGTGAGGGTTAAGGATTAAGGGTGAGGGTTAAAGGTGAGGGTTAAGGGTGAGGGTTAAGGGTTAAAGGTGAGGGTTAAGGGTGAGGGTTAAGGGTGAGGGTTAAGGGTGAGGGTTAATGGTGAGGGTTAAGGGTGAGGGTTAAGGGTGATGGTTAAGTGAGGGTTGAGGGTGAGGGTTAAGTGCGAGGGTTAAGGATTAAGGGTGAGGGTTAAAGGTGAGGGTTAAGTGTGAGGGTTAAGGGTGAGGGTTAAGGGTGAGGGTTAAGGGTGAGGGTTAAGGGTGATGGTTAAGGGTGACTGTTAAGGGTGACAGTTAAAGGAGAGGGTTAAGGGTGAGGGTTAAGGGTGAGCGTTAAGGGTGAGTGTTAAGGGTGAGGGTTAAGGGTGAGGGTTAAGGGTGTGGGTTAAGGGTGAGGGTTAAGGGTGAGGGTTAAGGGTGAGGGTTAAGGGTGAGGGTTAAGGGTGAGGGTTAAGGGTGAGGGTTAAGGGTGAGGGTTAAGGGTGAGGGTTATGGGTGAGGGTTAATGATGAGGGTTAAGGGTGAGGGTTAAGGGTGATGGTTAAGTGAGGGTTGAGGGTGAGGTTTGTACGAGGGTTAAGGATTAAGAGTGAGGGTTAAGGGTGAGGGTTAAGGGTGAGGGTTAAGGGTGAGGGTTAAGGGTGAGGGTTAAGGGTGAGGGTTAAGGGTGAGGGTTAAGGGTGAGGGTTAAGGGTGAGGGTTAAGGGTGAGGGTTAAGGGTGAGGGTTAAGGGTGAGGGTTAAGGGTGAGGGTTAAGGGTGAGGGTTAAGGGTGAGGGTTAAGGGTGAGGGTTAAGGGTGAGGGTTAAGGGTGAGGGTTAAGGGTGAGGGTTAAGGGTGAGGGTTAAGGGTGAGGGTTAAGGGTGAGGGTTAAGGGTGAGGGTTAAGGGTGAGGGTTAAGGGTGAGGGTTAAGGGTGAGGGTTAAGGGTGAGGGTTAAGGGTGAGGGTTAAGGGTGAGGGTTAAGGGTGAGGGTTAAGGGTGAGGGTTAAGGGTGAGGGTTAAGGGTGAGGGTTAAGGGTGAGGGTTAAGGGTGAGGGTTAAGGGTGAGGGTTAAGGGTGAGGGTTAAGGGTGAGGGTTAAGGGTGAGGGTTAAGGGTGAGGGTTAAGGGGGAGGGTTAAGGGGAGGGTTAAGGGCGAGTGTTAAGGGCGAGGGTTAAGGGTGAGGGTTAAGGGTTAAGGGTGAGGGTTAAGGGTGAGGGTTAAGGGTGAGGGTTAAAGGTGAGGCTTAAGGGTGAGGGTTAAGGTTGAGGGTTAAGGGTGAGGGTTAAGGGGGAGGGTTAAGGGCGAGGGTTAAGGGCGAGGGTTAAGGTTGAGGGTTAAGGGTGAGGGTTAAGGGTGAGGGTTAAGGGTTAAGGGTGAGGGTTAAGGGTGAGGGTTAAGGGTGATGGTTAAGTGTGAGGGTTGAGGGTAAGTGTTAAGAGTGAGGGTTAAGGATTAAGGGTGAGGGTTAAAGGTGAGGGTTAAGGGTGAGGGTTAAGGGTTAAAGGTGAGGGTTAAGGGTGAGGGTTAAGGGTGAGGGTTAAGGGTGAGGGTTAATGGTGAGGGTTAAGGGTGAGGGTTAAGGGTGATGGTTAAGTGAGGGTTGAGGGTGAGGGTTAAGTGCGAGGGTTAAGGATTAAGGGTGAGGGTTAAAGGTGAGGGTTAAGTGTGAGGGTTAAGGGTGAGGGTTAAGGGTGAGGGTTAAGGGTGAGGGTTAAGGGTGATGGTTAAGGGTGACTGTTAAGGGTGACAGTTAAAGGAGAGGGTTAAGGGTGAGGGTTAAGGGTGAGCGTTAAGGGTGAGGGTTAAGGGTGAGGGTTAAGGGTGAGGGTTAAGGGTGTGGGTTAAGGGTAAGGGTTAAGGGTGAGGGTTAAGGGTGAGGGTTAAGGGTGAGGGTTAAGGGTGAGGGTTAAGGGTGAGGGTTAAGGGTGAGGGTTAAGGGTGAGGTTTATGGGTGAGGGTTAAGGGTGAGGGTTAAGGGTTAAGGGTGAGGGTTAAGGGTGAGCGTTAATGGTGAGCGTTAATGGTGAGGGTTAAGGGTGTGGGTTAAGGGTGAGGGTTAAGGGTGAGGGTTAAGGGTGAGGGTTATGGGTGATGGTTAAGGGTGAGGGTTAAGGGTGAGGGGTAAGGGTGAGGGTTAAGGGTGAGGGTTAAGGGTGAGGGTTAAGGGTGAGGGTTAAGGGTGAGGGTTAAGTGTGATGGTTAAGGGTGAGGGTTAAGGGTGAGGGGTAGGGGTGAGGGTTATGGGTGAGGGTTATGGGTTAGGGTTAAGGGTGAGGGTTAAAGGTGAGGGTTAAGGGTTAAGGGTGAGGGTTAAGGGTGAGCGTTAAGGTTGAGGGTTAAGGGTGAGGGTTAAGGGGGAGGGTTAAGGGCGAGGGTTAAGGGCGAGTGTTAAGGGCGAGGGTTAAGGGCGAGGGTTAAGGGAGAGTGTTAAGGGTGAGAGTTAAGGGTGAGGGTTAAGGGTGAGGGTTAACGGTGAGGGTTAAGGGTGAGTGTTAAGGGTGAGGGTTAAGGGTGAGGGTTAAGGTTGAGGGTTAAGGGTGAGGGTTAAGGGTGAGGGTTAAGGGTGAGGGTTAAGGGTGAGGGTTAAGGGTGAGGGTTAAGGGTGAGGGTTAAGGGTGAGGGGTAAGGGTGAGGGTTATGGGTGAGGGTTAAGGGTGAGGGTTAAGGGTGAGGGTTAAGGGTTAAGGGTGAGGGTTAAGGGTGAGCGTTAATGGTGAGCGTTAGTGGTGAGGGTTAAGGGTGTGGGTTAAGGGTGAGGGTTAAGGGTGAGGTTTAAGAGTGAGGGTTAAGGGTGAGGGTTAAGTGTGAGGGTTAAGGGTGAGGGTTAAGAGGGAGGGTTAAGGGCGAGGGTTAAGGGCGAGGGTTAAGGGCGAGGGTTAAGGGTTATGGGTGAGGGTTAAGGGTGAGGGTTAAGGGTGAGGGTTAATGGTGAGGGTTAAGGGTGAGGGTTAAGGGTGATGGTTAAGTGAGGGTTGAGGGTGAGGGTTAAGTGCGAGGGTTAAGGATTAAGGGTGACGGTTAAAGGTGAAGGTTGAGGGTGAGGGTTAAGGGTTAAGGGTGAGGGTTAAGGGTGAGGGTTAAGGGTGAGGGTTAAGGGTGAGGGTTAATGATGAGGGTTAAGGGTGAGGGTTAAGGGTGATGGTTAAGTGAGGGTTGAGGGTGAGGGTTAAGTGCGAGGGTTAAGGATTAAGGGTGAGGGTTAAAGGTGAGGGTTAAGGGTGAGGGTTAAGGGTGAGGGTTAAGGGTGAGGGTTAAGGGTGAGGGTTAAGGGTGAGGGATAAGGGTGAGGGTTAATGGTGAGGGTTAAGGGTGAGGGTTAAGTGTGATGGTTAAGTGTGAGGGTTGAGGGTAAGTGTTAAGAGTGAGGGTTAAGGATTAAGGGTGAGGGTTAAAGGTGAGGGTTAAGGGTGAGGGTTAAGGGTTAAGGGTGAGGGTTAAGGGTGAGGGTTAAGGGTGAGGGTTAAGGGTGAGGGTTAATTGTGAGGGTTAAGGGTGAGGGTTAAGGGTGATGGTTAAGTGAGGGTTGAGGGTGAGGGTTAAGTGCGAGGGTTAAGGATTAAGGGTGAGGGTTAAAGGTGAGGGTTAAGGGTGAGGGTTAAGGGTGAGGGTTAAGGGTGAGGGTTAAGGGTGAGGGTTAAGGGTGAGGGTTAAGGGTGAGGGTTAAGGGTGAGGGTTAAGGGTGAGGGTTAAGGGTGAGGGTTAAGGGTGAGGGTTAAGGGTGAGGGTTAAGGGTGAGGGTTAAGGGTGAGGGTTAAGGGTGAGGGTTAAGGGTGAGGGTTAAGGGTGAGGGTTAAGGGTGAGGGTTAAGGGTGAGGGTTAAGGGTGAGGGTTAAGGGTGAGGGTTAAGGGTGAGGGTTAAGGGTGAGGGTTAAGGGTGAGGGTTAAGGGTGATGGTTAAGTGAGGGTTAAGGGTGAGGGTTAAGGGTGAGGGTTAAGGGTGAGGGTTAAGGGTGAGGGTTAAGGGTGAGGGGTAAGGGTGAGGGTTATGGGTGAGGGTTAAGGGTGAGGGTTAAGGGTGAGGGTTAAGGGTGAGGGTTAAGGGTGAGCGTTAAGGTTGAGGGTTAAGGGTGAGGGTTAAGGGGGAGGGTTAAGGGGGAGGGTTAAGGGCGAGGGTTAAGGGCGAGTGTTAAGGGCGAGGGTTAAGGGCGAGGGTTAAGGGTGAGGGTTAAGGGTGAGGGTTAAGGGTGAGGGGTAAGGGTGAGGGTTAAGGGTGAGGGTTAAGGGTGAGGGTTAAGGGTTAAGGGTGAGGGTTAAGGGTGAGCGTTAATGGTGAGCGTTAGTGGTGAGGGTTAAGGGTGTGGGTTAAGGGTGAGGGTTAAGGGTGAGGTTTAAGAGTGAGGGTTAAGGGTGAGGGTTAAGTGTGAGGGTTAAGGGTGAGGGTTAAGAGGGAGGGTTAAGGGCGAGGGTTAAGGGCGAGGGTTAAGGGCGAGGGTTAAGGGTTAAGGGTGAGGGTTAAGGGTGAGGGTTAAGGGTGAGGGTTAATGGTGAGGGTTAAGGGTGAGGGTTAAGGGTGATGGTTAAGTGAGGGTTGAGGGTGAGGGTTAAGTGCGAGGGTTAAGGATTAAGGGTGACGGTTAAAGGTGAAGGTTGAGGGTGAGGGTTAAGGGTTAAGGGTGAGGGTTAAGGGTGAGGGTTAAGGGTGAGGGTTAAGGGTGAGGGTTAATGATGAGGGTTAAGGGTGAGGGTTAAGGGTGATGGTTAAGTGAGGGTTGAGGGTGAGGGTTAAGTGCGAGGGTTAAGGATTAAGGGTGAGGGTTAAAGGTGAGGGTTAAGGGTGAGGGTTAAGGGTGAGGGTTAAGGGTGAGGGTTAAGGGTGAGGGTTAAGGGTGAGGGATAAGGGTGAGGGTTAATGGTGAGGGTTAAGGGTGAGGGTTAAGTGTGATGGTTAAGTGTGAGGGTTGAGGGTAAGTGTTAAGAGTGAGGGTTAAGGATTAAGGGTGAGGGTTAAAGGTGAGGGTTAAGGGTGAGGGTTAAGGGTTAAGGGTGAGGGTTAAGGGTGAGGGTTAAGGGTGAGGGTTAAGGGTGAGGGTTAATTGTGAGGGTTAAGGGTGAGGGTTAAGGGTGATGGTTAAGTGAGGGTTGAGGGTGAGGGTTAAGTGCGAGGGTTAAGGATTAAGGGTGAGGGTTAAAGGTGAGGGTTAAGGGTGAGGGTTAAGGGTGAGGGTTAAGGGTGAGGGTTAAGGGTGAGGGTTAAGGGTGAGGGTTAAGGGTGAGGGTTAAGGGTGAGGGTTAAGGGTGAGGGTTAAGGGTGAGGGTTAAGGGTGAGGGTTAAGGGTGAGGGTTAAGGGTGAGGGTTAAGGGTGAGGGTTAAGGGTGAGGGTTAAGGGTGAGGGTTAAGGGTGAGGGTTAAGGGTGAGGGTTAAGGGTGAGGGTTAAGGGTGAGGGTTAAGGGTGAGGGTTAAGGGTGAGGGTTAAGGGTGAGGGTTAAGGGTGATGGTTAAGTGAGGGTTAAGGGTGAGGGTTAAGGGTGAGGGTTAAGGGTGAGGGTTAAGGGTGAGGGTTAAGGGTGAGGGGTAAGGGTGAGGGTTATGGGTGAGGGTTAAGGGTGAGGGTTAAGGGTGAGGGTTAAGGGTGAGGGTTAAGGGTGAGCGTTAAGGTTGAGGGTTAAGGGTGAGGGTTAAGGGGGAGGGTTAAGGGGGAGGGTTAAGGGCGAGGGTTAAGGGCGAGTGTTAAGGGCGAGGGTTAAGGGCGAGGGTTAAGGGAGAGGGTTAAGGGTGAGAGTTAAGGGTGAGGGTTAAGGGTGAGGGTTAAGGGTGAGGGTTAAGGGTGAGGGTTAAGGGTGAGGGTTAAGGGTGAGGGTTAAGGGTGAGGGTTAAGGGTGAGGGTTAAGGGTGAGGGTTAAGGGTGAGGGTTAAGGGTGATGGTTAAGTGAGGGTTAAGGGTGAGGGTTAAGGGTGAGGGTTAAGGGTGAAGATTAAGCATGATGGTTAAGGGTGAGGGTTAAGGGAGAGGGGTAAGGGTGAGGGTTATGGGTGAGGGTTAAGGGTGAGGGTTAAGGGTGAGGGTTAAGGGTTAAGGTTGAGGGTTCAGGGTGAGCGTTAATGGTGAGCGTTAATGGTGAGGGTTAAGGGTGTGGGTTAAGGGTGAGGGTTAAGGGTGAGGTTTAAGGTTGAGGGTTAAGGGTGAGGGTTAAGGGGGAGGGTTAAGGGCGTGGGTTAAGGGTGAGGGTTAAGGGTGAGGGTTAAGGGTGAGGGTTAAGGGTTAAGGGTGAGGGTTAAGGGTGAGGGTTAAGGGTGAGGGTTAAGGGTGAGGGTTAAGGGTGAGGGTTAATGGTGAGGGTTAAGGGTGAGGGTTAAGTGCGAGGGTTAAGGATTAAGGGTGACGGTTAAAGGTGAGGGTTGAGGGTGAGGGTTAATGGTTAAGGGTGAGGGTTAAGGGTGAGGGTTAAGGGTGAGGGTTAAGGGTGAGGGTTAATGATGAAGGTGAGGGTTAAGGGTGATGGTTAAGTGAGGGTTGAGGGTGAGGGTTGTGCGAGGGTTAAGGATTAAGAGTGAGGGTTAAAGGTGAGGGTTAAGGGTGAGGGTTAAGGGTGAGGGTTAAGGGTGAGTGTTAAGGGTGAGGGTTAAGGGTGAGGGTTAAGGGTGATGGTTAAGGGTGAGTGTTAAGGGTGAGAGTTAAGGGTGAGGGTTAAGGGTGAGGTTTAAGGGTGAGGGTTAAGGGTGAGGGTTAAGGGTGAGGGTTAAGGGTGAGGGGTAAGGGTGAGGGTTATGGGTGTGGGTTCAGGGTGAGGGTTAAGGGTGAGGGTTAAGGGTTAAGGGTGAGGGTGAAGGGTGAGCGTTAATGGTGAGCGTTAATGGTGAGGGTTAAGAGTGTGGGTTAAGGGTGAGGGTTAAGGGTGAGGTTTAAGGGTGAGGGTTAAGGGTGAGGGTTAAGGGTGAGGGTTAAGGTTGAGGGTTAAGGGTGAGGGTTAAGTGGGAGGGTTAAGGGCGAGGGTTAAGTGAGGGTTGAGGGTGAGGGTTAAGGGTGAGGGTTAAGGGTGAGGGTTAAGGGTGAGGGTTAAGGGTGAGGGTTAAGGGTGAGGGTTAAGGGTGAGGGTTAATGGTGAGGGTTAAGGATGAGGGTTAAGGGTGATGGTTAAGTGAGGGTTGAGGGTGAGGGTTAAGTGCGAGGGTTAAGGATTAAGGGTGACGGTTAAAGGTGAGGGTTGAGGGTGAGGGTTAAGGGTTAAGGGTGAGGGTTAAGGGTGAGGGTTAAGGGTGAGGGTTAAGGATGAGGGTTAATGATGAGGGTTAAGGGTGAGGGTTAAGGGTGATGGTTAAGTGAAGGTTGAGGGTGAGGGTTGTGCGAGGGTTAAGGATTAAGAGTGAGGGTTAAAGGTGAGGGTTAAGGGGGAGGGTTAAGGGTGAGTGTTAAGGGTGAGGGTTAAGGGTGAGGGTTAAGGGTGATGGTTAAGGGTGAGTGTTAAGGGTGAGAGTTAAGGGTGAGGGTTAAGGCTGAGGGTTAAGGGTGAGGGTTAAGGGTGAGGGTTAAGGGTGAGGGTTAAGGGTGAGGGTTAAGGGTGAGGGGTAAGGGTGAGGGTTATGGGTGAGGGTTAAGGGTGAGGGTTAAGGGTGAGGGTTAAGGGTTAAGGGTGAGGGTTAAGGGTGAGCGTTAATGGTGAGCGTTAATGGTGAGGGTTAAGAGTGTGGGTTAAGGGTGAGGGTTAAGGGTGAGGTTTAAGGGTGAGGGTTAAGGGTGAGGGTTAAGGGTGAGGGTTAAGGTTGAGGGTTAAGGGTGAGGGTTAAGTGGGAGGGTTAAGGGCGAGGGTTAAGGGTGAGTGTTAAGGGTGAGGGTTAAGGGTGAGGGTTAAGGGTGAGGGTTAAGGGTTAAGGGTGAGGGTGAGGGTTAAGAGTGAGGGTTAAGGTTGAGGGTTAAGGGTGAGGTTTAAGGGTGAGGGTTAAGGGTGAGGGTTAAGTGTGAGGGTTGAGGGTATGTGTTAAGAGTGAGGGTTAAGGATTACGGGTGAGGGTTAAGTGTGAGGGTTAAGGGTGAGGGTTAATGGTGAGGGTTAAGGGTGATGGTTAAGGGTGAGGGTTAAGTGTTAAGGGTGAGGGTTAAGGGTGAGGGTTAAGGGTGAGGGTTAAGGGTGAGGGTTAAGGGTGATGGTTAAGTGAGGGTTAAGGGTGAGGGTTAAGGGTGAGGGTTAAGGGTGAAGATTAAGCATGATGGTTAAGGGTGAGGGTTAAGGGAGAGGGGTAAGGGTGAGGGTTATGGGTGAGGGTTAAGGGTGAGGGTTAAGGGTGAGGGTTAAGGGTTAAGGTTGAGGGTTCAGGGTGAGCGTTAATGGTGAGCGTTAATGGTGAGGGTTAAGGGTGTGGGTTAAGGGTGAGGGTTAAGGGTGAGGTTTAAGGTTGAGGGTTAAGGGTGAGGGTTAAGGGGGAGGGTTAAGGGCGTGGGTTAAGGGTGAGGGTTAAGGGTGAGGGTTAAGGGTGAGGGTTAAGGGTTAAGGGTGAGGGTTAAGGGTGAGGGTTAAGGGTGAGGGTTAAGGGTGAGGGTTAAGGGTGAGGGTTAATGGTGAGGGTTAAGGGTGAGGGTTAAGTGCGAGGGTTAAGGATTAAGGGTGACGGTTAAAGGTGAGGGTTGAGGGTGAGGGTTAATGGTTAAGGGTGAGGGTTAAGGGTGAGGGTTAAGGGTGAGGGTTAAGGGTGAGGGTTAATGATGAAGGTGAGGGTTAAGGGTGATGGTTAAGTGAGGGTTGAGGGTGAGGGTTGTGCGAGGGTTAAGGATTAAGAGTGAGGGTTAAAGGTGAGGGTTAAGGGTGAGGGTTAAGGGTGAGTGTTAAGGGTGAGGGTTAAGGGTGAGGGTTAAGGGTGATGGTTAAGGGTGAGTGTTAAGGGTGAGAGTTAAGGGTGAGGGTTAAGGGTGAGGTTTAAGGGTGAGGGTTAAGGGTGAGGGTTAAGGGTGAGGGTTAAGGGTGAGGGGTAAGGGTGAGGGTTATGGGTGTGGGTTCAGGGTGAGGGTTAAGGGTGAGGGTTAAGGGTTAAGGGTGAGGGTGAAGGGTGAGCGTTAATGGTGAGCGTTAATGGTGAGGGTTAAGAGTGTGGGTTAAGGGTGAGGGTTAAGGGTGAGGTTTAAGGGTGAGGGTTAAGGGTGAGGGTTAAGGGTGAGGGTTAAGGTTGAGGGTTAAGGGTGAGGGTTAAGTGGGAGGGTTAAGGGCGAGGGTTAAGTGAGGGTTGAGGGTGAGGGTTAAGGGTGAGGGTTAAGGGTGAGGGTTAAGGGTGAGGGTTAAGGGTGAGGGTTAAGGGTGAGGGTTAAGGGTGAGGGTTAATGGTGAGGGTTAAGGATGAGGGTTAAGGGTGATGGTTAAGTGAGGGTTGAGGGTGAGGGTTAAGTGCGAGGGTTAAGGATTAAGGGTGACGGTTAAAGGTGAGGGTTGAGGGTGAGGGTTAAGGGTTAAGGGTGAGGGTTAAGGGTGAGGGTTAAGGGTGAGGGTTAAGGATGAGGGTTAATGATGAGGGTTAAGGGTGAGGGTTAAGGGTGATGGTTAAGTGAAGGTTGAGGGTGAGGGTTGTGCGAGGGTTAAGGATTAAGAGTGAGGGTTAAAGGTGAGGGTTAAGGGGGAGGGTTAAGGGTGAGTGTTAAGGGTGAGGGTTAAGGGTGAGGGTTAAGGGTGATGGTTAAGGGTGAGTGTTAAGGGTGAGAGTTAAGGGTGAGGGTTAAGGCTGAGGGTTAAGGGTGAGGGTTAAGGGTGAGGGTTAAGGGTGAGGGTTAAGGGTGAGGGTTAAGGGTGAGGGGTAAGGGTGAGGGTTATGGGTGAGGGTTAAGGGTGAGGGTTAAGGGTGAGGGTTAAGGGTTAAGGGTGAGGGTTAAGGGTGAGCGTTAATGGTGAGCGTTAATGGTGAGGGTTAAGAGTGTGGGTTAAGGGTGAGGGTTAAGGGTGAGGTTTAAGGGTGAGGGTTAAGGGTGAGGGTTAAGGGTGAGGGATAAGGTTGAGGGTTAAGGGTGAGGGTTAAGTGGGAGGGTTAAGGGCGAGGGTTAAGGGTGAGTGTTAAGGGTGAGGGTTAAGGGTGAGGGTTAAGGGTGAGGGTTAAGGGTTAAGGGTGAGGGTGAGGGTTAAGAGTGAGGGTTAAGGTTGAGGGTTAAGGGTGAGGTTTAAGGGTGAGGGTTAAGGGTGAGGGTTAAGTGTGAGGGTTGAGGGTATGTGTTAAGAGTGAGGGTTAAGGATTACGGGTGAGGGTTAAGTGTGAGGGTTAAGGGTGAGGGTTAATGGTGAGGGTTAAGGGTGATGGTTAAGGGTGAGGGTTAAGTGTTAAGGGTGAGGGTTAAGGGTGAGGGTTAAGGGTGAGGGTTAAGGGTGAGGGTTAAGGGTGATGGTTAAGGGTGAGGGTTAAGCGTGAGAATTAAGGGTGAGGGTTAAGGGTGAGGGTTAAGGGTGAGGGTTAAGGGTGAGGGTTAAGGGTGAGGGTTAAGGGTGAGGGTTAAGGGTGAGGGTTAAGGGTGAGGGGTAAGGGTGAGGGTTATGGGTGAGGGTTAAGGGTGAGGGTTATGGGTGAGGGTTAAGGGTTAAGGGTGAGTGTTAAGGGTGAGTGTTAAGGGTGAGTTTTAAGGGTGAGCGTTAAGGGTGAGGGTTAAGGGTGATGGTTAAGGGTGAGGGTTAAGGGTGAGGGTTAAGGGTGAGGGTTAAGGGTGAGGGTTAAGGGTGAGGGTTAAGGGTGAGGGTTAAGGTTGAGGGTTAAGGGTGAGGGTTAAGGGGGAGGGTTAAGGTCGAGGGTTAAGGGCGAGTGTTAAGGGTGAGGCTTAAGGGTGAGGGTTAAGGGTGAGGGTTAAGGGTTAAGGGTGAGGGTTAAGGGTGAGGGTTAAGGGTGAGGGTTAAGGGTGAGGGTTGAGGATGATGGTTAAGAGTGAGGGTTAAGGGTTAAGGGTGAGGGATAAGGGTGAGGGTTAAGGGTGAGGGTTAAGGGTGAGGGTTAAGGGTGATAGTTAAGGGTGAGGGTTCAGGGTGAGAGTTAAGGGTGAGGGTTAAGGGTGAGGGTTAGGGGTGAGGGTTATGGGTGATTGTTAAGGGTTAGGGTTAAGGGTGAGGTGTAAGGGTGAGGGTTATGGGTGAGGGTTAAGGGTGAGGGTTAAGGGTGAGGGTTAAGGGTGAGGGTTAAGGGTTAAGGGTGAGTGTTAAGGGTGAGGGTTAAGGGTGAGGGTGAGGGTTAAGGGTGAGGGTTAAGGTTGAGGGTTAAGGGTGAGGTTTAAGGGTGAGGGTTAAGGGTGAGGGTTAAGTGTGAGGGTTGAGGGTAAGTGTTAAGAGTGAGGGTTAAGGATTACGGGTGAGGGTTAAGTGTGAGGGTTAAGGGTGAGGGTTAATGGTGAGGGTTAAGGGTGATGGTTAAGGGTGAGGGTTAAGGGTTAAGGGTGAGGGTTAAGGGTGAGGGTTAAGTGTGAGGGTTAAGGGTGAGGGTTAAGGGTGAGGGTTAAGGGTGAGGGTTAAGGGTGAGGGTTAAGGGTGAGGGTTAAGGGTGAGGGTTAAGGGTGAGGGTTAAGGGTGAGGGTTAAGGGTGAGGGGTAAGGGTGACGGTTATGGGTGAGGGTTAAGGGTGAGGGTTAAGGGTGAGGGTTAAGGGTTAAGGGTGAGTGTTAAGGGTGAGTGTTAAGGGTGAGTTTTAAGGGTGAGCGTTAAGGGTGAGGGTTAAGGGTGATGGTTAAGGGTGAGGGTTAAGGGTGAGGGTTAAGGGTGAGGGTTAAGGGTGAGGGTTAAGGGTGAGGGTTAAGGGTGAGGGTTAAGGTTGAGGGTTAAGGGTGAGGGTTAAGGGGGAGGGTTAAGGGCGAGGGTTAAGGGCGAGTGTTAAGGGTGAGGCTTAAGGGTGAGGGTTAAGGGTGAGGGTTAAGGGTTAAGGGTGAGGGTTAAGGGTGAGGGTTAAGGGTGAGGGTTAAGGGTGAGGGTTGAGGATGATGGTTAAGAGTGAGGGTTAAGGGTTAAGGGTGAGGGATAAGGGTGAGGGTTAAGGGTGAGGGTTAAGGGTGAGGGTTAAGGGTGATAGTTAAGGGTGAGGGTTCAGGGTGAGAGTTAAGGGTGAGGGTTAAGGGTGAGGGTTAGGGGTGAGGGTTATGGGTGATTGTTAAGGGTTAGGGTTAAGGGTGAGGTGTAAGGGTGAGGGTTATGGGTGAGGGTTAAGGGTGAGGGTTAAGGGTGAGGGTTAAGGGTGAGGGTTAAGGGTTAAGGGTGAGTGTTAAGGGTGAGGGTTAAGGGTGAGGGTTAAGGGTGAGGGTTAAGGGTGAGGGTTAAGGGTGATGGTTAAGGGTGAGGGTTAAGGGTGAGAGTTAAGGGTGAGGGTTAAGGGTGAGGGTTAAAGTTGAGGGTTAAGTGTGAGGGTTAAGGGTGAGGGTTAAGGGTGAGGGTTAAGGGTGAGGGTTAAGGGTGAGGGTTAAGTGCGAGGGTTAAGGGTGAGGGTTAAGGGTTAAAGGTGAGGGTTAAGGGTGAGGGTTAAGGGTGTGGGTTAAGGGTGAGGGTTAAGGGTGAAGGTTAAGGGTGAGGGTTAAGGGTTAAGGGTGAGTGTTAAGGGTGAGGGTTAAGGGTGAGGGTTAAGGGTGAGGTTTAAGGGTGATGGGTGAGGGTTAAGGGTGAGGGTTAAGGGTGAGGGTTAAGGGTGAGGGTTAATGGTTAAGGGTTTGGGGTTAAGGGTGAGGGTTAAGGGTGAGGGTTAAGGGTGAGGGTTAAGGGTGAGGGTTAAGGGTGAGGGTTAAGGGTGAGGGTTAAGGTTAAGGTTGTGGGTTAAGGGTGAGGGTTAAGGGTGAGGGTTAAGGGTGAGGGTTAAGGGTGAGGGTTAAGGGTGAGGGTTAAGGGTGAGGGTTAAGGGTTAACGGTGAGGGTTAAGAGTGAGGGTTAAGGGTGAGGGTTAAGGTTGAGGGTTAATGGTGAGGGTTAATGGTGAGGGTTAAGGATGATGGTTAAGTGTGAGGGTTGAGGGTGAGGGTTAAGGGTGAGGGTTAAGGAATAAGGGTGAGGGTTAAAGGTGAGGGTTAAGGGTGAGGGATAAGTTTGAGATTTAAGGGTGAGGGTTAAGGGTGAGGGTTAAGGGTGAGGGATAAGGGTCAGGGTTAAGGGTGAGGGTTAAGGGTGAGGGTTAAGGGTGAGGATTAAGGGTGAGGGTTAAGGGTGAGGGTTAAGGGTGAGGGTTAAGGGTGAGGGTTAAGGGTGAGGGTTAAGGGTGAGGGTTAAGGGTGAGGGTTAAGGGTGAGGGTTAAAGGTGAGGGTTAAGGGTGAGGGTTAAGGGTTAAGGGTGAGGGTTAAGGGTGAGGGTTAAATGTGAGGGTTGAGGGTAAGGGTTAAGGATTGAGGGTTAAGGATTAAGGGTGAGGGTTAAGTGTGAGGGTTAAGGGTTAAGGGTGAGTGTTAAGGGTGAGGGTTAAGGGTGAGGGTTAATGGTGAGGGTTAAGGGTGATGGTTAAGGGTGAGGGTTAAGGGTGAGGGGTAAGGGTGAGGGTTATGGGTGAGGGTTAAGGGTGTGGGTTAAGGGTGAGGGTTAAGGGTGAGGTTTAAGGGGTAAGGGTGAGTGTTAAGGGTGAGGGTTAAGGGTGAGGGTTAAGGGTGAGGGTTAAGGGTTATTGTTAAGGGTGATGGTTAAGGGTGAGGGTTAAGGGTGAGGGTTAAGTGTGAGGGTTAAGGGTGAGGGTTAAGGGTGAGGGTTAAGGGTGAGGGTTAAGGTTGAGGGTTAAGGGTGAGTGTTAAGGGTGAGGGTTAAGGGTGAGGGTTAAGGGTGAGGGTTAAGGGTGAGGGTTAAGGGTGAGGGTTAAGGGTGAGGGTTAAGGGTGAGGGTTAAAGGTTAAGGGTGAGGGTTAAGGGTGAGGGTTAACGGTGAGGGTTAAGGGTGAGGGTTAATGGTGAAGGTTAAGGGTGATGGTTAAGTGTGAGGGTTGAGGGTGAGGGTTAAGGGCGAGGGTTAAGAATTAAGGGTGAGGGTTAAAGGTGATGGTTAAGGGAGAGGGTTAAGGTTGAGGGTTAAGGGTGAGGGTTAAGGGTGAGGGTTATGTGTGAGGGTTAAGGGTGAGGGTTATGGGTGAGGGTTAAGGGTGAGGGTTAAGGGTGATGGTTAAGGGTAAGGGTTAAGGGTGAGTGTTAAGGGTGAGGGTTAAGGGTGAGGGTTAAGGGTTAGGGTTAAGGGTGAGGGATAAGGGTGAGGGTTAAGGGTGAGTGTTAATGGTGAGGGTTAAGGGTGAGTGTTAATGGTGATGGTTAAATGTGAGGGTTGAGGGTAAGGGTTAAGGGTGAGGGATAAGGATTAAGGGTGAGGGTTAAGTGTGAGGATTAAGGGATAAGGGTGAGTGTTAAGGGTGAGGGTTAAGCGTGAGGGTTAAGGGTGAGGGTTAAGGGTGATGGTTAAGGGTGATGGTTAAGGGTGAGGGTTAAGGGTGAGGGTTAAGGATGAGGGTTAAGGGTGAGGGTGAAGGGTGAGGGTTAATGGTGAGGGTAAAGGGTGAGGGTTAAGGGTGATGGTTAAGTGTGAGGGTTGAGGGTAAGTGTTAAGGGTGAGGGTTAAGGATTAAGGGTGAGGGTTAAGTGTGAGGGTTAAGGGTGAGGGTTAAGGGTGAGGGTTAAGGGTGATGGTTAAGGGTGAGGGTTAAGGGTTAAGGGTGAGGGTTAAGGGCGAGGGTTAAGGGTGAGGGTTAAGGGTGAGGGTTATGGGTGATGGTTAAGGGTGAGGGTTAAGGGTGAGAGTTAAGGGTGAGGGTTAAGGGTGAGGGTTAAGGGTGAGGGTTAAGGGTGAGGGTTAAGGGTGAGGGTTAAGGGTGAGGGTTAAGGGTGAGGGTTAAGGGTGAGGGGTAAGGGTGAGTGTTAAGGGTGAGGGTTAAGGGTGAGGGTTAAGGGTGAGGGTTAAGGGTTAAGGGTGATGGTTAAGGGTGAGTGTTAAGGGTGAGAGTTAAGGGTGAGGGTTAAGGGTGAGGGTTAAGGGTGAGGTTTAAGGGTGAGGGTTAAGGGTGAGGGTTAAGGGTGAGGGTTAAGGGTGAGGGGTAAGGGTGAGGGTTAAAGGTGAGGGTTAAGGGTGAGGGTTAAGGGTTAAGGGTGAGGGTTAAGTGTGAGGGTTAAGGGTGAGGGTTAAGGGTGAGGGTTAAGGGTGATGGTTACGGGTGAGTGTTAAGGGTTAAGGGTGAGGGTTAAGGGTGAGGGTTAAGGGTGAGGGTTATGGGTGAGGGGTAAGGGTGAGGGTTATGGGTGAGGGGACCAAAAACAAAAAAATCCAGAGTCCTAAATAATGTTATAAAAGAATTAGGTCTGGTTGATCCATGGAGACATAATAATCCTAAAGGAAGAGATTTTACCTTTTATTCTAACCCACATGGGAGTTATTCGAGAATAGACTTTTTTTGTGTGTCAAAACAACAGATACATACAGTCAGGGACTGCAGTATAGAATCCATAACTATAAGTGACCACGCCCCTGTCATACTATCCATTGAGCTGGGCAGGGAATCCTTCTTTAAGTACTGGAGACTTAATGTGTCAATCCTATCAGATGAAAAGGTTGTCAAAGAACTAAAACTAAACTTAAAGGAATATTTTCAAATAAATGACAATGGCGAGGTCTCACCATCGACATTATGGGAGGGAGGAAAAGCAGTCATGAGAGGGAAAATAATAGAGATAACTTCCAGATTGAAAAAAACCCGAATGGAAAGGCAAGGAAAGCTAGAAAGTAAAATCAGAGAGTTGGAGTTAGAACATAAAAGAACAAGAAACAACTCTATTCTCGTCGAATTAAAAAAAATGAGACAAGAGTTAGACGAACTTTTAACATATAAAGCAGAAGGAGCTCTTCGTTTTATAAATCAAAGATATTATGAGATGGGTAACAGAGCAAGCCGGTTACTGGCATTCCAACTGCGAAAAGCTCAAACAAATAGAATAGTTACAAAAATAAGACATCCCACTTCCAATTTTATTATGGCTAAGCCAAAAGAGATAGCAAAGGCCTTTGCAGAATATTATAAAAACTTATACAGTGACTCAGAATCTAATCTCACTGAGACCAAAACACAAGAATTTTTCAAAAAACTACATTTACCAGCATTAAAGGTAGAAGAAGCATCTGAAATGATAAAACCAATTTCGTCACAAGAAATAGCCGATACTATAAAAACCCTTAAAAGTAACAAATCCCCAGGTACAGATGGCTTCTCAGGGGAGTATTATAAATGTTTTGCAGAAGACATAACACCAGAATTATGTAAAGTTTTTAATTATGCGCTATCAACAGGAAACCGCCCAGATACTTGGTCAGAAGCCATAATTTCCGTATTACATAAGGAGGGCAAAGATCCGACTTCATGTGAGGGATATAGACCGGTCAGCTTGCTCTGTAATGATTTAAAAATATTAACAAGCATACTAGCACAGAGAATGCAACAACATATAACTAAATTAATCAAGCCAGATCAAACGGGGTTTATCCCGGGGAGACAGGGGGCTAACAATATCAGGAGAACACTAAATCTTATATCATGTGCTAAAAATAATCCCAGACCTACCATGCTGCTTAGCCTAGATGCACAAAAAGCGTTTGACCGTGTGAAATGGAACTTTTTATATCAAACATTGAAGGTTTTTGGGTTTCACTCAACGTTTATAGACTGGGTAAGAATTGTTTATAAAAATCCCAAATCACGGATCAGAATTAATGGCTGCTGCTCAGACTTCTTCTACCTCAAAAGAGGAGTCAGGCAAGGAGATTGCCTGAGCCCGCTACTGTTTGCTGCAAGTATTGAACCGTTAGCAGAGTCAATAAGACAAAATAAAAACATTAAAGGAATAAAAGATGAAGGGGGCATAGAACACAAGACGTCATTATTTGCGGACGATTTATTAACATACATAGTGGAGCCCTCCACGTCTATACCAGCTCTACTAGATAACCTAAAAGAATATGGTGAAATATCAGGATATTTGACAAATGAAGCCAAATCAATAGCAATGATGCTCTCAGGAGATTGTCCAGTGGAACTTAAAGAAAAAGTCCATTTTAAATGGACCAAAAAAGGGTTTAGATACCTTGGTATAATTATCACTTCGAATACAGCACAGCTATTTGAAGCTAATTATGGGAAACTGATATCTGAGATAAAGGATGATTTGGCTGGATGGGAGATTTTACCGTTGACTCTGGTGGGAAGAGTAGAAACAGTCAGAATGAATATATTGCCAAGACTGTTGTTTTTGTTCCAATCGTTGCCTATTATGATCTCGGGAGCTTTTCTAAAAAAACTGGATAAAATTATATCGAAATTCTTATGGCAAAGTAAAAAAGCAAGAATTAAATACAAGACGCTTCTTAGCAAAAAAGAAAAGGGAGGGTTGAACTTGCCTAATTTAAGAAATTATTATTGGGCAACGCAACTCAGAGCCTTAATCATGTGGACCACTAAAGAGAAAGATTCAATGTGGGTGGAGATGGAGCAAAACGCTTGTAAAAATTTGCCTTTAGAATCACTCCCATTTTTAAACGAGAAGGCCCTGAAGAGGCTCAGGATGGGCAACGAGTGGATTAGGGTAACAATGAAAATCTGGTCAGCAGTAAGAAAGAAGCTGAAGCTGTCAAATTCTGGAAGCAGGGCTACTAGAATAGCAAAAAACCCAGACTTTGTACCATCTACCATGGACTCAGGATTTGACAGATGGGCTGACAAAGGGCTAATATACATAGATCAAATGTTTCAGGGACAAACAATGAAAATATTCACACAACTTCAAAAAGAATTCAATTTACCTGCTCATGACTTTTACAAATTCTTACAGCTAAGAGATTACCTACAGAAACATCAGGAATGGGAGAACATCTGCAAGACTCCATCTAAATTAGAGGAAGTGTTGTGGGGGTTCTCGGAAGACAAGTCAAAAAAAGGGATTATATCAAAAATTTATGAAGCACTACAACATGAATCCAAAGAGAACAACTTACATATCAAAGAAAAATGGGAACTGGAAGCGAATATCATAATATCAGAAGAAGGGTGGGAGAAATCATTTAAAGAGGGACATAAACTAACTAAGAGCCCAACATGGAGGGAATTTGACTGGAAAGTTAAAATGCGTTACTTTTATACTCCATTCATTACATCGAAATATAGTAATACAACTGATTTATGTTGGAGGGAGTGTGGAGAAGTTGGGGACTCCACTCATATATTCTGGGATTGCCCAAAAATACAGGATTTCTGGAAGAATATTCAAAAGGAAATTAAACAGATTATGGGCATTAACTTCCCTCTGGAACCAGCACTTTACATTTTGGGTATAATTCCTGACAGTATGACAGATAAGAGTTCGAAACATTTACTGACAATCCTGCTGCTGATAGCAAAGAAGACGATAACAACTTCGTGGTTGAAAACACAGCCTCCAAGCATAATGCAATGGAGAGATAGGGTAAAAAATGTGTATATAATGGAAAAAATCACAGCAAGGTTACAGTTGACAACAGACATGTTTGATAAAAGATGGTCATTATTAATACAGGCAATGCCGGGACTCGAGTCTCTTCCGTTTTTGGGAACTTAAAGTAAGGGTATTTACATTCAATATGCATCTCCTATGTTTGTTTAGTTTGTGTTTGTATGTATGTAAAAAAAAAAAAATAATAAAAATAAAGTAAAAAAAAAAAAAAAAAAAGGGTGAGGGTTATGGGTGATGGTTAAGGGTGAGGGTTAAGGGTGAGAGATAAGGGTGAGGGTTAAGGGTGAGGGTTAAGGGTGAGGGTTAAGAGGGTTAAGGGTGAGGGTTAAGGGTGAGGGTTAAGGGTGAGGGTTAAGGGTGAGGGTTAAGGGTGAGAGTTAAGGGTGAGGGTTAAGGGTGAGGGTTAAGGGTGAGGGTTAAGGGTGAGGGTTACGGGTGAGGGTTAAGGTTGAGGGTTAAGGGTGAGGGTTAAGGGGGAGGGTTAAGGGCGAGGGTTAAGGGCGAGTGTTAAGGGCGAGGGTTAAGGGTGAGGGTTAAGGGTGAGGGTTAAGGGTGAGGGTTAAGGGTTAAGGGTGAGGGTTAAGGGTGAGGGTTAAGGGTGAGGGTTAAGGGTGAGGGTAAGGGTGAGGGTTATGGGTGAGGGTTAAGGGTGAGGGTTAAGGGTGAGGGTTAAGGGTTAAGGGTGAGGGTTAAGGGTGAGCGTTAAGGTTGAGGGTTAAGGGTGAGGGTTAAGGGGGAGGGTTAAGGGCGAGGGTTAAGGGCGAGGGTTAAGGGCGAGGGTTAAGGGTGAGGGTTAAGGGTGAGGGTTAAGGGTGAGAGTTAAGGGTGAGGGTTAAGGGTGAGGGTTAAGGGTGAGGGTTAAGGGTGAGGGTTACGGGTGAGGGTTAAGGTTGAGGGTTAAGGGTGAGGGTTAAGGGGGAGGGTTAAGGGCGAGGGTTAAGGGCGAGTGTTAAGGGCGAGGGTTAAGGGTGAGGGTTAAGGGTGAGGGTTAAGGGTGAGGGTTAAGGGTTAAGGGTGAGGGTTAAGGGTGAGGGTTAAGGGTGAGGGTTAAGGATTAAGGGCGAGGGTTAAAGGTGAGGGTTAAGGGCGAGGGTTAAGGGCGAGTGTTAAGGGTGAGGGTTAAGGGTGAGGGTTAATGGTGAGGGTTAAGGGTGAGGGTTAAGGGTGATGGTTAAGTGAGGGTTGAGGGTGAAGGTTAAGTGCGAGGGTTAAGGATTAAGGGCGAGGGTTAAAGGTGAGGGTTAAGGGTGAGGGTTAAGGGTGAGGGTTAATGGTGAGGGTTAAGGGTGATGGTTAAGTGAGGGTTGAGGGTGAGGGTTAAGTGCGAGGGTTAAGGATTAAGGGTGAGGGTTAAAGGTGAGGGTTAAGGGTGAGGGTTAAGGGTTAAGGGTGAGGGTTAAGGGTGAGGGTTAAGGGTGAGGGTTAAGGGTGAGGGTTAATGGTGAGGGTTAAGGGTGAGGGTTAAGGGTGATGGTTAAGTGAGGGTTGAGGGTGAGGGTTAAGTGCGAGGGTTAAGGATTAAGGGTGAGGGTTAAAGGTGAGGGTTAAGGGTGAGGGTTAAGGGTGAGGGTTAAGGGTGAGGGTTAAGGGTGAGGGTTAAGGGTGGGGGTTAAGGGTGAGGGTTAAGGGTGATTGTTAAGGGTGAGTGTTAAGGGTGAGAGTTAAGGGTGAGGGTTAAGGGTGAGGGTTAAGGGTGAGGGTTAATGGTGAGGGTTAAGGGTGAGGGTTAAGGGTGAGGGGTAAGGGTGAGGGTTATGGGTGAGGGTTAAGGGTGAGGGTTAAGGGTGAGGGTTAAGGGTGAGGGTTAAGGGTTAAGGGTGAGGGTTAAGGGTGAGCGTTAAGGTTGAGGGTTAAGGGTGAGGGTTAAGGGGGAGGGTTAAGGGCGAGGGTTAAGGGCGAGTGTTAAGGGTGAGGGTTAAGTGTGAGGGTTAAGGGTGAGAGTTAAGGGTGAGGGTTAAGGGTGAGGGTTAAGGGTGATGGTTAAGGGTGAGGGTTAAGCGTGAGAATTAAGGGTGAGGGTTAAGGGTGAGGGTTAAGGGTGAGGGTTAAGGGTGAGGGTTAAGGGTGAGGGTTAAGGGTGAGGGTTAAGGGTGAGGGGTAAGGGTGAGGGTTATGGGTGAGGGTTAAGGGTGAGGGTTAAGGGTGAGGGTTAAGGGTGAGGGTTAAGGGTGAGGGTTAAGGGTGAGGGTTAAGGTTGAGGGTTAAGGGTGAGGGTTAAGGGGGAGGGTTAAGGGCGAGGGTTAAGGGAGAGTGTTAAGGGTGAGGCTTAAGGGTGAGGTTTAAGGGTGAGTGTTAAGGGTTAAGGGTGAGGGTTAAGGGTGAGGGATAAGGGTGAGGATTAAGGGTGAGGGTTAAGGATGATGGTTAAGAGTGAGGGTTAAGGGTTAAGGGTGGGAGTTAAGGGTAAGGGTTAAGGGTGAGGGTTAAGGGTGAGGGTTAAGGGTGAGGGTTAAGGGTGATGGTTAAGGGTGAGGGTTAAGCGTGAGAATTAAGGGTGAGGGTTAAGGGTGAGGGTTAAGGGTGAGGGTTAAGGGTGAGGGTTAAGGGTGAGGGTTAAGGGTGAGGGTTAAGGGTGAGGGGTAAGGGTGAGGGTTATGGGTGAGGGTTAAGGGTGAGGGTTAAGGGTGAGGGTTAAGGGTGAGGGTTAAGGGTGAGGGTTAAGGGTGAGGGTTAAGGTTGAGGGTTAAGGGTGAGGGTTAAGGGGGAGGGTTAAGGGCGAGGGTTAAGGGCGAGTGTTAAGGGTGAGGCTTAAGGGTGAGGGTTAAGGGTGAGGGTTAAGGGTTAAGGGTGAGGGTTAAGGGTGAGGGTTAAGGGTGAGGATTAAGGGTGAGGGTTAAGGATGATGGTTAAGAGTGAGGGTTAAGGGTTAAGGGTGGGAGTTAAGGGTAAGGGTTAAGGGTGAGGGTTAAGGGTGAGGGTTAAGGGTGATGGTTAAGGGTGAGGGTTAAGGGTGAGAGTTAAGGGTGGGGGTTAAGGGTGAGGGTTAGGGGTGAGGGTTAAGGGTGATTGTTAAGGGTTAGGGTTAAGGGTGAGGGGTAAGGGTGAGGGTTATGGGTGAGGGTTAAGGGTGAGGGTTAAGGGTGAGGGTTAAGGGTTAAGGGTGAGTGTTAAGGGTGAGGGTTAAGGGTGAGGGTTAAGGGTGAGGGTTAAGGGTGAGGGTTAAGGGTGAGGGTTAAGGGTGATGGTTAAGGGTGAGGGTTAAGGGTGAGAGTTAAGGGTGAGGGTTAAGGGTGAGGGTTAAAGTTGAGGGTTAAGGGTGAGGGTTAAGGTTGAGGGTTAAGGGTGAGGGTTAAGGGTGAGGGTTAAGGGTGAGGGTTAAGGGCGAGGGTTAAGGGTGAGGGTTAAGGGTTAAAGGTGAGGGTTAAGGGTGAGGGTTAACGGTGAGGGTTAAGGGTGAGGGTTAAGGGTGAGTGTTAAGGGTGAGGGTTAAGGGTTAAGGGTGAGTGTTAAGGGTGAGGGTTAAGGGTGAGGGTTAAGGGTGAGGTTTAAGGGTGATGGGTGAGGGTTAAGGGTGAGGGTTAAGGGTGAGGGTTAAGGGTGAGGGTTAATGGTTAAGGGTTAAGGGTGAGGGTTAAGGGTGCGGGTTAAGGGTGAGGGTTAAGAGTGAGGGTTAAGGGTGAGGGTTAAGGGCGAGGGTTAAGGTTAAGGTTGTGGGTTAAGGGTGAGGGTTAAGGGTGAGGGTTAAGGGTGAGGGTTAAGGGTGAGGGTTAAGGGTGGGGGTTAAGGGTGAGGGTTAAGGGTGAGGGTTAAGGGTTAACGGTGAGGGTTAAGAGTGAGGGTTAAGGGTGAGGGTTAAGGTTGAGGGTTAATGGTGAGGGTTAATGGTGAGGGTTAAGGATGATGGTTAAGTGTGAGGGTTGAGGGTGAGGGTTAAGGGTGAGGGTTAAGGAATAAGGGTGATGGTTAAAGGTGAGGGTTAAGGGTGAGGGATAAGTTTGAGATTTAAGGGTGAGGGTTAAGGGTGAGGGTTAAGGGTGAGGGATAAGGGTCAGGGTTAAGGGTGAGGGTTGAGGGTGAGGGTTAAGGGTGAGGATTAAGGGTGAGGGTTAAGGGTGAGGGTTAAGGGTGAGGGTTAAGGGTGAGGGTTAAGGGTGAGGGTTAAGGGTGAGGGTTAAGGGTGAGGGTTAAGGGTGAGGGTTAAGGGTGAGGGTTAAAGGTGAGGGTTAAGGGTGAGGGTTAAGGGTTAAGGGTGAGGGTTAAGGGTGAGGGTTAATGGTGAGGGTTAAGGGTGAGGGTTAAGGGTGAGGGTTAAGGGTGAGGGTTAAGGGTGAGTGTTAAGGGTGAGGGTTAAGGGTGAGGGTTAATAGTGAGGGTTAAGGGCGAGGGTTAAGGGTGATGGTTAAATGTGAGGGTTGAGGGTAAGGGTTAAGGATTGAGGGTTAAGGATTAAGGTTGAGGGTTAAGTGTGAGGGTTAAGGGTTAAGGGTGAGTGTTAAGGGTGAGGGTTAAGGGTGAGGGTTAATGGTGAGGGTTAAGGGTGATGGTTAAGGGTGAGGGTTAAGGGTGAGGTGTAAGGGTGAGGGTTATGGGTGAGGGTTAAGGGTGTGGGTTAAGGGTGAGGGTTTAAGGGTGAGGGATAAGGGTTAAGGGTGAGTGTTAAGGGTGAGGGTTAAGGGTGAGGGTTAAGGGTGAGGGTTAATGGTGAAGGTTAAGGGTGATGGTTAAGTGTGAGGGTTGAGGGTGAGGGTTAAGGGCGAGGGTTAAGGATTAAGGGTGAGGGTTAAAGGTGAGGGTTAAGGGAGAGGGTTAAGGTTGAGGGTTAAGGGTGATGGTTAAGGGTGAGGGTTATGTGTGAGGGTTAAGGGTGAGGGTTATGGGTGAGGGTTAAGGGTGAGGGTTAAGGGTGATGGTTAAGGGTAAGGGTTAAGGGTGAGGGTTAAGGGTAAGGGTTAAGGGTGAGGGTTAAGGGTTAGGGTTAAGGGTGAGGGTTAAGTGTGAGGGTTAAGGGTGAGGGTTAAGGGTGAGGGTTAAGGGTGAGGGTTAAGGTTGAGGGTTAAGGGTGAGTGTTAAGGGTGAGGGTTAAGGGTGAGGGTTAAGGGTGAGGGTTAAGGGTGAGGGTTAAGGGTGAGGGTTAAGGGTGAGGGTTAAGGGTTAAGGGTGAGGGTTAAGGGTGAGGGTTAAGGGTGAGGGTTAAGGGTGATGGTTAAGGGTGAGTGTTATGGGTGAGAGTTAAGGGTGAGGGTTAAGGGTGAGGGTTAAGGGTGAGGGTTAAGGGTGAGGGTTAAGGGTGAGGGTTAAGGGTTAAGGGTGAGGGTTAAGGGTGAGGGTTAAGGGTGAGGGTTAAGGGTGAGGGTTAATGGTGAAGGTTAAGGGTGATGGTTAAGTGTGAGGGTTGAGGGTGAGGGTTAAGGGCGAGGGTTAAGGATTAAGGGTGAGGGTTAAAGGTGAGGGTTAATGGAGAGGGTTAAGGTTGAGGGTTAAGGGTGAGGGTTAAGGGTGAGGGTTATGTGTGAGGGTTAAGGGTGAGGGTTATGGGTGAGGGTTAAGGGTGAGGGTTAAGGGTGATGGTTAAGGGTAAGGGTTAAGGGTGAGGGTTAAGGGTAAGGGTTAAGGGTGAGGGTTAAGGGTTAGGGTTAAGGGTGAGGGATAAGGGTGAGGGTTAAGGGTGAGGGTTAATAGTGAGGGTTAAGGGTGAGTGTTAATGGTGATGGTTAAATGTGAGGGTTGAGGGTAAGGGTTAAGGGTGAGGGTTAAGGATTAAGGGTGAGAGTTAAGTGTGAGGATTAAGGGATAAGGGTGAGTGTTAAGGGTGAGGGTTAAGGGTGAGGGTTAAGGGTGAGGGTTAAGGGTGATGGTTAAGGGTGATGGTTAAGGGAGGGGGTTAAGGGTGAGGGTTAAGGGTGAGGGTTAAGGGTGAGGGTGAAGGGTGAGGGTTAATGGTGAGGGTAAAGGGTGAGGGTTAAGGGTGATGGTTAAGTGTGAGGGTTGAGGGTAAGTGTTAAGGGTGAGGGTTAAGGATTAAGGTGGGGGTTAAGTGTGAGGGTTAAGGGTGAGGGTTAAGGGTGAGGGTTAAGGGTGATGGTTAAGGGTGAGGGTTAAGGGTTAAGGGTGGAGGTTAAGGGTGAGGGTTAAGGGTGAGGGTTAAGGGTGAGGGTTATGGGTGATGGTTAAGGGTGGAGGGTTAAGGGTGAGAGTTATGGGAGAGGGTTAAGGGTGAGGGTTAAGGGTGAGGGTTAAGGGTTAAGGGTTAGGTGGGTTAAGGGTTGGGAGTTAAGGGTGAGGGTTAAGGGTGAGGGTTAAGGGGAGTGTAAGGGGAGGGTTAAGGGTGAGGGTTAAGGGTGAGAGTTAAGGGTGAGGGTTAAGGGTGAGGGTTAAGGGTGAGGGTTAAGGGTGAGGGTTAAGGGTGAGGGTTAAGGGTGAGGGTTAAGGGTGAGGGTTAAGGTTGAGGGTTAAGGGTGAGGGTTAAGGGGGAGGGTTAAGGGCGAGGGTTAAGGGTGAGTGTTAAGGGTGAGGGTTAAGGGTGAGGGTTAAGGGTGAGGGTTAATGGTTAAGGGTGATGGTTAAGGTTGAGTGTTAAGGGTGAGAGTTAAGGGTGAGGGTTAAGGGTGAGGGTTAAGGGTGAGGTTTAAGGGTGAGGGTTAAGGGTGAGGGTTAAGGGTGAGGGTTAAGGGCGAGGGGTAAGGGTGAGGGTTAAAGGTGAGGGTTAAGGGTGAGGGTTAATGGTTAAGGGTGAGGGTTAGGTGTGAGGGTTAAGGGTGAGGGTTAAGGGTGAGGGTTAAGGGTAATGGTTAAGGGTGAGGGTTAAGGGTTAAGGGTGAGGGTTAAGGGTGAGGGTTAAGGGTGAGGGTTAAGGATGAGGGTTAAGGGTGAGGGTTATGGTGATGGTTAAGGGTGAGGGTTAAGGGTGAGAGTTAAGGGTGAGGGTTAAGGGTGAGGGTTAAGGGTGAGGGTTAAGGGTGAGGGTTAAGGGTGAGGGTTAAGGGTGAGGGGTAAGGGTGAGGGTTATGGGTGAGGGTTAAGGGTGAGGGTTAAGGGTGAGGGTTAAGGGTTAAGGGTGAGGGTTAAGGGTGAGCGTTAAGGTTGAGGGTTAAATGTGAGGGTTAAGGGGGAGGGTTAAGGGCGAGTGTTAAGGGCGAGGGTTAAGGGTGAGGATTAAGGGTGAGGGTTAAGGGTGAGGGTTAAGGGTGAGAGTTAAGGGTGAGGGTTAAGGGTGAGGGTTAAGGGTGAGGGTTAAGGGTGAGGGTTAAGGGTGAGGGTTACGGGTGAGGGTTAAGGTTGAGGGTTAAGGGTGCGGGTTAAGGGGGAGGGTTAAGGGCGTGGGTTAAGGGCGAGTGTTAAGGGTGAGGGTTAAGGGTGAGGGTTAAGGGTGAGGGTTAAGGGTGAGGGTTAAGGGTTAAGGGTGAGGGTTAAGGGTGAGGGTTAAGGGTGAGGGTTAATGGTGAGGGTTAAGGGTGAGGGTTCAGGGTGATGGTTAAGTGAGGGTTGAGGGTGAGGGGTAAGTGCGAGGGTTAAGGATTAAGGGTGAAGGTTAAAGGTGAGGGTTAAGGGTGAGGGTTAAGGGTTAAGGGTGAGGGTTAAGGGTGAGGGTTAAGGGTGAGGGTTAAGGGTGAGGGTTAATGGTGAGGGTTAAGGGTGAGGGTTAAGGGTGATGGTTAAGTGAGGGTTGAGGGTGAGGGTTAAGTGCGAGGGTTAAGGATTAAGGGTGAGGGTTAAAGGTGAGGGTTAAGGTGAGGGTTAAGGGTGAGGGTTAAGGGTGAGGGTTAAGGATGAGGGTTAAGGGTGAGGGTTAAGGGTGAGGGTTAAGGGTGTTGGTTAAGGGTGAGTGTTAAGGGTGAGAGTTAAGGGTGAGGGTTAAGGGTGAGGGTTAAGGGTGAGGGTTAAGGGTGAGGGGTAAGGGTGAGGGTTATGGGTGAGGGTTAAGGGTGAGGGTTAAGGGTGAGGGTTAAGGGTTAAGGGTGAGGGTTAAGGATGAGCGTTAATGGTGAGCGTTACTGGTGAGGGTTAAGGGTGTGGGTTAAGGGTGAGGGTTAAGGGTGAGGGTTCAGGGTGAGGGTTCAGGGTGAGGGTTATGGGTGATGGTTAAGGGTGAGGGTTAATAGTGAGAGTTAAGGGTGAGGGTTAAGGGTGAGGGTTAAGGGTGAGGGTTAAGGGTGAGGGTTAAGGGTGAGGGTTAAGGGTGAGGGGTAAGGGTGAGGGTTATGGGTGAGGGTTAAGGGTGAGGGTTAAGGGTGAGGGTTAAGGGTGAGGGTTAAGGGTTAAGGGTGAGGGTTAAGGGTAAGCGTTAAGGTTGAGGGTTAAGGGTGAGGGTTAAGGGGGAGGGTTAAGGGCGAGGGTTAAGGGCGAGTGTTAAGGGTGAGGGTTAAGTGTGAGGGTTAAGGGAGAGGGTTAAGGGTGAGAGTTAAGGGTGAGGGTTAAGGGTGAGGGTTAAGGGTGAGGGTTAAGGGTGAGGGTTAAGGGTGAGGGTTAAGGGTGAGGGTTAAGGGTGAGGGTTAAGGGTGAGGGTTAAGGGTGAGGGTTAAGGTTGAGGGTTAATGGTGAGGGTTAAGGGGGAGGGTTAAGGGCGAGGGTTAAGGGCGAGTGTTAAGGGTGAGGGTTAAGGGTGAGGGTTAAGGGTGCGGGTTAAGGGTTAAGGGTGAGGGTTAAGGGTGAGGGTTAAGGGTGAGGGTTAATGGTGAGGGTTAAGGGTGAGGGTTAAGGGTGATGGTTAAGTGAGGGTTGAGGGTGAGGGTTAAGTGCGAGGGTTAAGGATTAAGGGTGAGGGTTAAAGGTGAGGGTTAACGGTGAGGGTTAAGGGTGAGGGTTAAGGGTGAGGGTTAAGGGTGAGGGTTAAGGGTGATGGTTAAGGGTGAGTGTTATGGGTGAGAGTTAAGGGTGAGGGTTAAGGGTGAGGGTTAAGGGTGAGGGTTAAGGGTGAGGGTTAAGGGTGAGGGTTAAGGGTGAGGGATAAGGGTGAGGGGTAAGGGTGCGGGTTATGGGTGAGGGTTAAGGGTGAGGGTTAAGGGTGAGGGTTAAGGGTTAAGGGTGAGGGTTAAGGGTGAGGGTTAAGGGTGAGGGTTAAGGGTGAGGGTTGAGGGTGATGGTTAAGGGTGAGTGTTATGGGTGAGGGTTAAGGGTGTGGGTTTAGGGTGAGGGTTAAGGGTGAGGTTTAAGGGTGAGGGTTAAGGGTGAGGGTTAAGGGTGAGGGTTAAGGGTGAGGGTTAAGGTTGAGGGTTAAGGGTGAGGGTTAAGGGGGAGGGTTAAGGGCGAGGGTTAAGGGTGAGTGTTAAGGGTGAGGGTTAAGGGTGTGGGTTAAGGGTGAGGGTTAAGGGTGAGGGTAAAGGGTGAGGGGTAAGGGTGCGGGTTATGGGTGAGGGTTAAGGGTGAGGGTTAAGGGTGAGGGTTGAGGGTTAAGGGTGAGGGTTAAGGGTGAGCGTTAATTGTGAGCGTTAATGGTGAGGGTTAAGGGTGTGGGTTAAGGGTGAGGGTTAAGGGTGAGGTTTAAGGGTGAGGGTTAAGGGTGAGGGTTAAGGGTGAGGGTTAAGGTTGAAGGTTAAGGGTGAGGGTTAAGGAGGAGGGTTAAGGGCGAGGGTTAAGGGTGAGTGTTAAGGGTGAGGGTTAAGGGTGAGGGTTAAGGGTGAGGGTTAAGGGTTAAGAGTGAGGGTAAAGGGTGAGGGTTAAGGGTTAAGGGTGAGGGTTAAGGGTGAGGGTTAAGGGTGAGGGTTAAGGGTGAGGGTTAATGGTGAGGGTTAAGGGTGAGGGTTAAGGGTGATGGTTAAGTGAGGGTTGAGGGTGAGGGTTAAGGGCGAGGGTTATGGATTAAGGGTGAGGGTTAAAGGTGAGGGTTAAGGGTGAGGGTTAAGGTTGAGGGTTAAGGGTGAGGGTTAACGGTGAGGGTTAAGGGTTAAGGGTGAGGGTTAAGGGTTAAGGGTGAGGGTTAAGGGTGAGGGTTATGGGTGAGGGTTAAGGGTGAAGGTTAATGGTGACGGTTAAGGGTGATGGTTAAGTGTGAGGGTTGAGGGTGAGGGTTAAGGGCGAGGGTTAAGGATTAAGGGTGAGTGTTAAAGGTGAGGGTTAAGGGTGAGGGTTAAGGGTGAGGGTTAAGGGTGATGGTTAAGGGTGAGGGTTAAGGGTGAGAGTTAAGGTTGAGGGTTAAGGGTGAGGGTTAAGGGTGAGGGTTAAGGGTGAGGGTTAAGGGTGAGGGTTAATGGTGAGGGTTAAGGATTAAGGGTGAGGGTTAAGTGTGTGGGTTAAGGGTGAGGGTTAAGGGTGAGGGTTAAGGGTGATGGTTAAGGGTGAGGGTTAAGGGTTAAGGGTGAGGGTTAAGGGTGAGGGTTAAGGGTGAGGTTTAAGGGTGAGGGTTAAGGGTGAGGGTTAAGGGTGATGGTTAAGGGTGAGGGTTAAGCGTGAGAATTAAGGGTGAGGGATAAGGGTGAGGGTTAAGGGTGAGGGTTAAGGGTGAGTGTTAAGGGTGACGGTTAAGGGTGAGGGTTAAGGGTGAGGGGTAAGGGTGAGGGTTATGGGTGAGGGTTAAGGGTGAGGGTTAAGGGTGAGGGTTAAGGGTTAAGGGTGAGTGTTAAGGGTGAGGGTTAAGGGTGAGGGTTAAGGGTGATGGTTAAGGGTGAGGGTTAATGGTGAGGGTTAAGGGTGAGGGTTAAGGGTGAGGGTTAAGGGTGAGGGTTAAGGGTGAGGGTTAAGGTTGAGGGTTAAGGGGGAGGGTAAAGGGTTAAGGGTGAGGGTTAAGGGTGAGGGTTAAGGGTGAGGGTTAAGGGTGAGGGTTAAGGGTGAGGGTTAAGGATGATGGTTAAGGGTGAGGGTTAAGCGTGAGAATTAAGGGTGAGGGTTAAGGGTGAGGGTTAAGGGTGAGGGTTAAGGATGAGGGTTAAGGGTGAGGGTTAAGGGTGAGGGTTAAGGGTGAGGGGTAAGGGTGAGGGTTATGGGTGAGGGTTAAGGGTGAGGGTTAAGGGTGAGGGTTAAGGGTGAGGGTTAAGGGTTAAGGGTGAGGGTTAAGGGTGAGGGTTAAGGGTGAGGGTTAAGGGTGAGGGTTAATGGTGAGGGTTAGGGGTGAGGGTTAAGGGTGATGGTTAAGTGAGGGTTGAGGGTGAGGTTTAAGGGCGAGGGTTAAGGATTAAGGGTGAGGGTTAAAGGTGAGGGTTAAGGGTGAGGGTTAAGGGTGAGGGTTAAGGTTGAGGGTTAAGGGTGAGGGTTAACGGTGAGGGTTAAGGGTGAGGGTTAAGGGTGAGGGTTTATGGTGAGGGTTAATGGTGAGGGTTAAGGGTGATGGTTAAGTGTGAGGGTTGAGGATGATGGTTAAGGGTGAGGGTTAAGGGTTAAGGGTGAGGGTGAAGGGTGAGGGTTAAGGGTGTGGGTTAAGGGTGAGGGTTAAGGGTGATGGTTAAGGGTGAGGGTTAAGGGTGAGAGTTAAGGGTGAGGGTTAAGGGTGAGGGTTAAGGGTGAGGGTTAAGGGTGAGGGTTAAGGGTGATGGTTAAGGGTGAGGGTTAAGGGTGAGGGGTAAGGGTGAGGGTTATGGGTGAGGGTTAAGGGTGAGGGTTAAGGGTGAGGGTTAAGGGTGAGGGTTAAGGGTTAAGGGTGAATGTTAAGGGTGAGGGTTAAGGGTGAGGGTTAAGGGTGAGGGTTAAGGGTGATGGTTAAGGGTGAGGGTTAAGGGTGAGAGTTAAGGTTGAGGGTTAAGGGTGAGGGTTAAGGGTGAGGGTTAAGGGTGAGGGTTAATGGTGAGGGTTAAGGATTAAGGGTGAGGGTTAAGTGTGTGGGTTAAGGGTGAGGGTTAAGGGTGAGGGTTAAGGGTGATGGTTAAGGGTGAGGGTTAAGGGTTAAGGGTGAGGGTTAAGGGTGAGGGTTAAGGGTGAGGTTTAAGGGTGAGGGTTAAGGGTGAGGGTTAAGGGTGATGATTATGGGTGAGGGTTAAGCGTGAGAATTAAGGGTGAGGGTTAAGGGTGAGGGATAAGGGTGAGGGTTAAGGGTGAGGGTTAAGGGTGAAGGTTAATGGTGACGGTTAAGGGTGATGGTTAAGTGTGAGGGTTGAGGGTGAGGGTTAAGGGCGAGGGTTAAGGATTAAGGGTGAGTGTTAAAGGTGAGGGTTAAGGGTGAGGGTTAAGGGTGAGGGTTAAGGGTGATGGTTAAGGGTGAGGGTTAAGGGTGAGAGTTAAGGTTGAGGGTTAAGGGTGAGGGTTAAGGGTGAGGGTTAAGGGTTAAGGGTGAGGGTTAAGGGTTAAGGGTGAGGGTTAAGGGTGAGGGTTATGGGTGAGGGTTAAGGGTGAAGGTTAATGGTGACGGATAAGGGTGATGGTTAAGTGTGAGGGTTGAGGGTGAGGGTTAAGGGCGAGGGTTAAGGATTAAGGGTGAGTGTTAAAGGTGAGGGTTAAGGGTGAGGGTTAAGGGTGAAGGTTAATGGTGACGGTTAAGGGTGATGGTTAAGTGTGAGGGTTGAGGGTGAGGGTTAAGGGCGAGGGTTAAGGATTAAGGGTGAGTGTTAAAGGTGAGGGTTAAGGGTGAGGGTTAAGGGTGAGGGTTAAGGGTGATGGTTAAGGGTGAGGGTTAAGGGTGAGAGTTAAGGTTGAGGGTTAAGGGTGAGGGTTAAGGGTGAGGGTTAAGGGTGAGGGTTAAGGGTGAGGGTTAATGGTGAGGGTTAAGGATTAAGGGTGAGGGTTAAGTGTGTGGGTTAAGGGTGAGGGTTAAGGGTGAGGGTTAAGGGTGATGGTTAAGGGTGAGGGTTAAGGGTTAAGGGTGAGGGTTAAGGGTGAGGGTTAAGGGTGAGGTTTAAGGGTGAGGGTTAAGGGTGAGGGTTAAGGGTGATGGTTAAGGGTGAGGGTTAAGCGTGAGAATTAAGGGTGAGGGATAAGGGTGAGGGTTAAGGGTGAGGGTTAAGGGTGAGTGTTAAGGGTGACGGTTAAGGGTGAGGGTTAAGGGTGAGGGGTAAGGGTGAGGGTTATGGGTGAGGGTTAAGGGTGAGGGTTAAGGGTGAGGGTTAAGGGTTAAGGGTGAGTGTTAAGGGTGAGGGTTAAGGGTGAGGGTTAAGGGTGATGGTTAAGGGTGAGGGTTAATGGTGAGGGTTAAGGGTGAGGGTTAAGGGTGAGGGTTAAGGGTGAGGGTTAAGGGTGAGGGTTAAGGTTGAGGGTTAAGGGGGAGGGTAAAGGGTTAAGGGTGAGGGTTAAGGGTGAGGGTTAAGGGTGAGGGTTAAGGGTGAGGGTTAAGGGTGAGGGTTAAGGATGATGGTTAAGGGTGAGGGTTAAGCGTGAGAATTAAGGGTGAGGGTTAAGGGTGAGGGTTAAGGGTGAGGGTTAAGGATGAGGGTTAAGGGTGAGGGTTAAGGGTGAGGGTTAAGGGTGAGGGGTAAGGGTGAGGGTTATGGGTGAGTGTTAAGGGTGAGGGTTAAGGGTGAGGGTTAAGGGAGAGGGTTAAGGGTTAAGGGTGAGGGTTAAGGGTGAGGGTTAAGGGTGAGGGTTAAGGGTGAGGGTTAATGGTGAGGGTTAGGGGTGAGGGTTAAGGGTGATGGTTAAGTGAGGGTTGAGGGTGAGGTTTAAGGGCGAGGGTTAAGGATTAAGGGTGAGGGTTAAAGGTGAGGGTTAAGGGTGAGGGTTAAGGGTGAGGGTTAAGGTTGAGGGTTAAGGGTGAGGGTTAACGGTGAGGGTTAAGGGTGAGGGTTAAGGGTGAGGGTTTATGGTGAGGGTTAAGGGTGAGGGTTAAGGGTGATGGTTAAGTGTGAGGGTTGAGGATGATGGTTAAGGGTGAGGGTTAAGGGTTAAGGGTGAGGGTGAAGGGTGAGGGTTAAGGGTGTGGGTTAAGGGTGAGGGTTAAGGGTGATGGTTAAGGGTGAGGGTTAAGGGTGAGAGTTAAGGGTGAGGGTTAAGGGTGAGGGTTAAGGGTGAGGGATAAGGGTGAGGGTTAAGGGTGATGGTTAAGGGTGAGGGTTAAGGGTGAGGGGTAAGGGTGAGGGTTATGGGTGAGGGTTAAGGGTGAGGGTTAAGGGTGAGGGTTAAGGGTGAGGGTTAAGGGTTAAGGGTGAATGTTAAGGGTGAGGGTTAAGGGTGAGGGTTAAGGGTGAGGGTTAAGGGTGATGGTTAAGGGTGAGGGTTAAGGGTGAGAGTTAAGGTTGAGGGTTAAGGGTGAGGGTTAAGGGTGAGGGTTAAGGGCGAGGGTTAAGGGCGAGTGTTAAGGGTGAGGGTTAAGTGTGAGGGTTAAGGGTGAGAGTTAAGGGTGAGGGTTAAGGGTGAGGGTTAAGGGTGATGGTTAAGGGTGAGGGTTAAGCGTGAGAATTAAGGGTGAGGGTTAAGGGTGAGGGTTAAGGGTGAGGGTTAAGGGTGAGGGTTAAGGGTGAGGGTTAAGGGTGAGGGTTAAGGGTGAGGGGTAAGGGTGAGGGTTATGGGTGAGGGTTAAGGGTGAGGGTTAAGGGTGAGGGTTAAGGGTGAGGGTTAAGGGTGAGGGTTAAGGGTGAGGGTTAAGGTTGAGGGTTAAGGGTGAGGGTTAAGGGGGAGGGTTAAGGGCGAGGGTTAAGGGAGAGTGTTAAGGGTGAGGCTTAAGGGTGAGGTTTAAGGGTGAGTGTTAAGGGTTAAGGGTGAGGGTTAAGGGTGAGGGATAAGGGTGAGGATTAAGGGTGAGGGTTAAGGATGATGGTTAAGAGTGAGGGTTAAGGGTTAAGGGTGGGAGTTAAGGGTAAGGGTTAAGGGTGAGGGTTAAGGGTGAGGGTTAAGGGTGATGGTTAAGGGTGAGGGTTAAGCGTGAGAATTAAGGGTGAGGGTTAAGGGTGAGGGTTAAGGGTGAGGGTTAAGGGTGAGGGTTAAGGGTGAGGGTTAAGGGTGAGGGTTAAGGGTGAGGGGTAAGGGTGAGGGTTATGGGTGAGGGTTAAGGGTGAGGGTTAAGGGTGAGGGTTAAGGGTGAGGGTTAAGGGTGAGGGTTAAGGGTGAGGGTTAAGGTTGAGGGTTAAGGGTGAGGGTTAAGGGGGAGGGTTAAGGGCGAGGGTTAAGGGCGAGTGTTAAGGGTGAGGCTTAAGGGTGAGGGTTAAGGGTGAGGGTTAAGGGTTAAGGGTGAGGGTTAAGGGTGAGGGTTAAGGGTGAGGATTAAGGGTGAGGGTTAAGGATGATGGTTAAGAGTGAGGGTTAAGGGTTAAGGGTGGGAGTTAAGGGTAAGGGTTAAGGGTGAGGGTTAAGGGTGAGGGTTAAGGGTGATGGTTAAGGGTGAGGGTTAAGGGTGAGAGTTAAGGGTGGGGGTTAAGGGTGAGGGTTAGGGGTGAGGGTTAAGGGTGATTGTTAAGGGTTAGGGTTAAGGGTGAGGGGTAAGGGTGAGGGTTATGGGTGAGGGTTAAGGGTGAGGGTTAAGGGTGAGGGTTAAGGGTTAAGGGTGAGTGTTAAGGGTGAGGGTTAAGGGTGAGGGTTAAGGGTGAGGGTTAAGGGTGAGGGTTAAGGGTGAGGGTTAAGGGTGATGGTTAAGGGTGAGGGTTAAGGGTGAGAGTTAAGGGTGAGGGTTAAGGGTGAGGGTTAAAGTTGAGGGTTAAGGGTGAGGGTTAAGGTTGAGGGTTAAGGGTGAGGGTTAAGGGTGAGGGTTAAGGGTGAGGGTTAAGGGCGAGGGTTAAGGGTGAGGGTTAAGGGTTAAAGGTGAGGGTTAAGGGTGAGGGTTAACGGTGAGGGTTAAGGGTGAGGGTTAAGGGTGAGTGTTAAGGGTGAGGGTTAAGGGTTAAGGGTGAGTGTTAAGGGTGAGGGTTAAGGGTGAGGGTTAAGGGTGAGGTTTAAGGGTGATGGGTGAGGGTTAAGGGTGAGGGTTAAGGGTGAGGGTTAAGGGTGAGGGTTAATGGTTAAGGGTTAAGGGTGAGGGTTAAGGGTGCGGGTTAAGGGTGAGGGTTAAGAGTGAGGGTTAAGGGTGAGGGTTAAGGGCGAGGGTTAAGGTTAAGGTTGTGGGTTAAGGGTGAGGGTTAAGGGTGAGGGTTAAGGGTGAGGGTTAAGGGTGAGGGTTAAGGGTGGGGGTTAAGGGTGAGGGTTAAGGGTGAGGGTTAAGGGTTAACGGTGAGGGTTAAGAGTGAGGGTTAAGGGTGAGGGTTAAGGTTGAGGGTTAATGGTGAGGGTTAATGGTGAGGGTTAAGGATGATGGTTAAGTGTGAGGGTTGAGGGTGAGGGTTAAGGGTGAGGGTTAAGGAATAAGGGTGATGGTTAAAGGTGAGGGTTAAGGGTGAGGGATAAGTTTGAGATTTAAGGGTGAGGGTTAAGGGTGAGGGTTAAGGGTGAGGGATAAGGGTCAGGGTTAAGGGTGAGGGTTGAGGGTGAGGGTTAAGGGTGAGGATTAAGGGTGAGGGTTAAGGGTGAGGGTTAAGGGTGAGGGTTAAGGGTGAGGGTTAAGGGTGAGGGTTAAGGGTGAGGGTTAAGGGTGAGGGTTAAGGGTGAGGGTTAAGGGTGAGGGTTAAAGGTGAGGGTTAAGGGTGAGGGTTAAGGGTTAAGGGTGAGGGTTAAGGGTGAGGGTTAATGGTGAGGGTTAAGGGTGAGGGTTAAGGGTGAGGGTTAAGGGTGAGGGTTAAGGGTGAGTGTTAAGGGTGAGGGTTAAGGGTGAGGGTTAATAGTGAGGGTTAAGGGCGAGGGTTAAGGGTGATGGTTAAATGTGAGGGTTGAGGGTAAGGGTTAAGGATTGAGGGTTAAGGATTAAGGTTGAGGGTTAAGTGTGAGGGTTAAGGGTTAAGGGTGAGTGTTAAGGGTGAGGGTTAAGGGTGAGGGTTAATGGTGAGGGTTAAGGGTGATGGTTAAGGGTGAGGGTTAAGGGTGAGGTGTAAGGGTGAGGGTTATGGGTGAGGGTTAAGGGTGTGGGTTAAGGGTGAGGGTTAAGGGTGAGGGATAAGGGTTAAGGGTGAGTGTTAAGGGTGAGGGTTAAGGGTGAGGGTTAAGGGTGAGGGTTAAGGGCGATGGTTAAGGGTGATGGTTAAGGGTGAGGGTTAAGGGTGAGGGTTAAGTGTGAGGGTTAAGGGTGAGGGTTAAGGGTGAGGGTTAAGGGTGAGGGTTAAGGTTGAGGGTTAAGGGTGAGTGTTAAGGGTGAGGGTTAAGGGTGAGGGTTAAGGGTGAGGGTTAAGGGTGAGGGTTAAGGGTGAGGGTTAAGGGTGAGGGTTAAGGGTTAAGGGTGAGGGTTAAGGGTGAGGGTTAAGGGTGAGGGTTAAGGGTGAGGGTTAATGGTGAAGGTTAAGGGTGATGGTTAAGTGTGAGGGTTGAGGGTGAGGGTTAAGGGCGAGGGTTAAGGATTAAGGGTGAGGGTTAAAGGTGAGGGTTAAGGGAGAGGGTTAAGGTTGAGGGTTAAGGGTGAGGGTTAAGGGTGAGGGTTATGTGTGAGGGTTAAGGGTGAGGGTTATGGGTGAGGGTTAAGGGTGAGGGTTAAGGGTGATGGTTAAGGGTAAGGGTTAAGGGTGAGGGTTAAGGGTAAGGGTTAAGGGTGAGGGTTAAGGGTTAGGGTTAAGGGTGAGGGTTAAGTGTGAGGGTTAAGGGTGAGGGTTAAGGGTGAGGGTTAAGGGTGAGGGTTAAGGTTGAGGGTTAAGGGTGAGTGTTAAGGGTGAGGGTTAAGGGTGAGGGTTAAGGGTGAGGGTTAAGGGTGAGGGTTAAGGGTGAGGGTTAAGGGTGAGGGTTAAGGGTTAAGGGTGAGGGTTAAGGGTGAGGGTTAAGGGTGAGGGTTAAGGGTGATGGTTAAGGGTGAGTGTTATGGGTGAGAGTTAAGGGTGAGGGTTAAGGGTGAGGGTTAAGGGTTAAGGGTGAGGGTTAAGGGTGAGGGTTAATGGTGAGGGTTAAGGGTGAGGGTTAAGGGTGAGGGTTAAGGGTGAGGGTTAAGGGTGAGTGTTAAGGGTGAGGGTTAAGGGTGAGGGTTAATAGTGAGGGTTAAGGGCGAGGGTTAAGGGTGATGGTTAAATGTGAGGGTTGAGGGTAAGGGTTAAGGATTGAGGGTTAAGGATTAAGGTTGAGGGTTAAGTGTGAGGGTTAAGGGTTAAGGGTGAGTGTTAAGGGTGAGGGTTAAGGGTGAGGGTTAATGGTGAGGGTTAAGGGTGATGGTTAAGGGTGAGGGTTAAGGGTGAGGTGTAAGGGTGAGGGTTATGGGTGAGGGTTAAGGGTGTGGGTTAAGGGTGAGGGTTAAGGGTGAGGGATAAGGGTTAAGGGTGAGTGTTAAGGGTGAGGGTTAAGGGTGAGGGTTAAGGGTGAGGGTTAAGAGTGAGGGTTAAGGGTTAAGGGTGAGGGTTAAGGGTGAGGGTTAAGGGTGAGGGTTAAGGGTGATGGTTAAGGGTGAGTGTTATGGGTGAGAGTTAAGGGTGAGGGTTAAGGGTGAGGGTTAAGGGTGAGGGTTAAGGGTGAGGGTTAAGGGTGAGGGTTAAGGGTTAAGGGTGAGGGTTAAGGGTGAGGGTTAAGGGTGAGGGTTAAGGGTGAGGGTTAATGGTGAAGGTTAAGGGTGATGGTTAAGTGTGAGGGTTGAGGGTGAGGGTTAAGGGCGAGGGTTAAGGATTAAGGGTGAGGGTTAAAGGTGAGGGTTAATGGAGAGGGTTAAGGTTGAGGGTTAAGGGTGAGGGTTAAGGGTGAGGGTTATGTGTGAGGGTTAAGGGTGAGGGTTATGGGTGAGGGTTAAGGGTGAGGGTTAAGGGTGATGGTTAAGGGTAAGGGTTAAGGGTGAGGGTTAAGGGTAAGGGTTAAGGGTGAGGGTTAAGGGTTAGGGTTAAGGGTGAGGGATAAGGGTGAGGGTTAAGGGTGAGGGTTAATAGTGAGGGTTAAGGGTGAGTGTTAATGGTGATGGTTAAATGTGAGGGTTGAGGGTAAGGGTTAAGGGTGAGGGTTAAGGATTAAGGGTGAGAGTTAAGTGTGAGGATTAAGGGATAAGGGTGAGTGTTAAGGGTGAGGGTTAAGGGTGAGGGTTAAGGGTGAGGGTTAAGGGTGATGGTTAAGGGTGATGGTTAAGGGAGGGGGTTAAGGGTGAGGGTTAAGGGTGAGGGTTAAGGGTGAGGGTGAAGGGTGAGGGTTAATGGTGAGGGTAAAGGATGAGGGTTAAGGGTGATGGTTAAGTGTGAGGGTTGAGGGTAAGTGTTAAGGGTGAGGGTTAAGGATTAAGGGTGGGGGTTAAGTGTGAGGGTTAAGGGTGAGGGTTAAGGGTGAGGGTTAAGGGTGATGGTTAAGGGTGAGGGTTAAGGGTTAAGGGTGAGGGTTAAGGGTGAGGGTTAAGGGTGAGGGTTAAGGGTGAGGGTTATGGGTGATGGTTAAGGGTGAGGGTTAAGGGTGAGAGTTATGGGAGAGGGTTAAGGGTGAGGGTTAAGGGTGAGGGTTAAGGGTTAAGGGTGAGGGTTAAGGGTTGGCGTTAAGGTTGAGGGTTAAGTGTGAGAGTTAAGGGGGAGGTTAAGGGCGAGGGTTAAGGGCGAGTGTTAAGGGTGAGGGTTATGGGTGAGGGTTAAGGGTGAGGGTTAAGGGTGAGAGTTAAGGGTGAGGGTTAAGGGTGAGGGTTAAGGGTGAGGGTTAAGGGTGAGGGTTAAGGGTGAGGGTTAAGGGTGAGGGTTAAGGGTGAGGGTTAAGGTTGAGGGTTAAGGGTGAGGGTTAAGGGGGAGGGTTAAGGGCGAGGGTTAAGGGTGAGTGTTAAGGGTGAGGGTTAAGGGTGAGGGTTAAGGGTGAGGGTTAATGGTTAAGGGTGATGGTTAAGGTTGAGTGTTAAGGGTGAGAGTTAAGGGTGAGGGTTAAGGGTGAGGGTTAAGGGTGAGGTTTAAGGGTGAGGGTTAATGGTGAGGGTTAAGGGTGAGGGTTAAGGGCGAGGGGTAAGGGTGAGGGTTAAAGGTGAGGGTTAAGGGTGAGGGTTAATGGTTAAGGGTGAGGGTTAGGTGTGAGGGTTAAGGGTGAGGGTTAAGGGTGAGGGTTAAGGGTAATGGTTAAGGGTGAGGGTTAAGGGTTAAGGGTGAGGGTTAAGGGTGAGGGTTAAGGGTGAGGGTTAAGGATGAGGGTTAAGGGTGAGGGTTATGGTGATGGTTAAGGGTGAGGGTTAAGGGTGAGAGTTAAGGGTGAGGGTTAAGGGTGAGGGTTAAGGGTGAGGGTTAAGGGTGAGGGTTAAGGGTGAGGGTTAAGGGTGAGGGGTAAGGGTGAGGGTTATGGGTGAGGGTTAAGGGTGAGGGTTAAGGGTGAGGGTTAAGGGTTAAGGGTGAGGGTTAAGGGTGAGCGTTAAGGTTGAGGGTTAAATGTGAGGGTTAAGGGGGAGGGTTAAGGGCGAGTGTTAAGGGCGAGGGTTAAGGGTGAGGATTAAGGGTGAGGGTTAAGGGTGAGGGTTAAGGGTGAGAGTTAAGGGTGAGGGTTAAGGGTGAGGGTTAAGGGTGAGGGTTAAGGGTGAGGGTTAAGGGTGAGGGTTACGGGTGAGGGTTAAGGTTGAGGGTTAAGGGTGCGGGTTAAGGGGGAGGGTTAAGGGCGTGGGTTAAGGGCGAGTGTTAAGGGTGAGGGTTAAGGGTGAGGGTTAAGGGTGAGGGTTAAGGGTGAGGGTTAAGGGTTAAGGGTGAGGGTTAAGGGTGAGGGTTAAGGGTGAGGGTTAATGGTGAGGGTTAAGGGTGAGGGTTCAGGGTGATGGTTAAGTGAGGGTTGAGGGTGAGGGGTAAGTGCGAGGGTTAAGGATTAAGGGTGAGGGTTAAAGGTGAGGGTTAAGGGTGAGGGTTAAGGGTTAAGGGTGAGGGTTAAGGGTGAGGGTTAAGGGTGAGGGTTAAGGGTGAGGGTTAATGGTGAGGGTTAAGGGTGAGGGTTAAGGGTGATGGTTAAGTGAGGGTTGAGGGTGAGGGTTAAGTGCGAGGGTTAAGGATTAAGGGTGAGGGTTAAAGGTGAGGGTTAAGGGTGAGGGTTAAGGGTGAGGGTTAAGGGTGAGGGTTAAGGATGAGGGTTAAGGGTGAGGGTTAAGGGTGAGGGTTAAGGGTGATGGTTAAGGGTGAGTGTTAAGGGTGAGAGTTAAGGGTGAGGGTTAAGGGTGAGGGTTAAGGGTGAGGGTTAAGGGTGAGGGGTAAGGGTGAGGGTTATGGGTGAGGGTTAAGGGTGAGGGTTAAGGGTGAGGGTTAAGGGTTAAGGGTGAGGGTTAAGGATGAGCGTTAATGGTGAGCGTTACTGGTGAGGGTTAAGGGTGTGGGTTAAGGGTGAGGGTTAAGGGTGAGGGTTCAGGGTGAGGGTTCAGGGTGAGGGTTATGGGTGATGGTTAAGGGTGAGGGTTAATAGTGAGAGTTAAGGGTGAGGGTTAAGGGTGAGGGTTAAGGGTGAGGGTTAAGGGTGAGGGTTAAGGGTGAGGGTTAAGGGTGAGGGGTAAGGGTGAGGGTTATGGGTGAGGGTTAAGGGTGAGGGTTAAGGGTGAGGGTTAAGGGTGAGGGTTAAGGGTTAAGGGTGAGGGTTAAGGGTAAGCGTTAAGGTTGAGGGTTAAGGGTGAGGGTTAAGGGGGAGGGTTAAGGGCGAGGGTTAAGGGCGAGTGTTAAGGGTGAGGGTTAAGTGTGAGGGTTAAGGGAGAGGGTTAAGGGTGAGAGTTAAGGGTGAGGGTTAAGGGTGAGGGTTAAGGGTGAGGGTTAAGGGTGAGGGTTAAGGGTGAGGGTTAAGGGTGAGGGTTAAGGGTGAGGGTTAAGGGTGAGGGTTAAGGGTGAGGGTTAAGGTTGAGGGTTAATGGTGAGGGTTAAGGGGGAGGGTTAAGGGCGAGGGTTAAGGGCGAGTGTTAAGGGTGAGGGTTAAGGGTGAGGGTTAAGGGTGCGGGTTAAGGGTTAAGGGTGAGGGTTAAGGGTGAGGGTTAAGGGTGAGGGTTAATGGTGAGGGTTAAGGGTGAGGGTTAAGGGTGATGGTTAAGTGAGGGTTGAGGGTGAGGGTTAAGTGCGAGGGTTAAGGATTAAGGGTGAGGGTTAAAGGTGAGGGTTAACGGTGAGGGTTAAGGGTGAGGGTTAAGGGTGAGGGTTAAGGGTGAGGGTTAAGGGTGATGGTTAAGGGTGAGTGTTATGGGTGAGAGTTAAGGGTGAGGGTTAAGGGTGAGGGTTAAGGGTGAGGGTTAAGGGTGAGGGTTAAGGGTGAGGGTTAAGGGTGAGGGATAAGGGTGAGGGGTAAGGGTGCGGGTTATGGGTGAGGGTTAAGGGTGAGGGTTAAGGGTGAGGGTTAAGGGTTAAGGGTGAGGGTTAAGGGTGAGGGTTAAGGGTGAGGGTTAAGGGTGAGGGTTGAGGGTGATGGTTAAGGGTGAGTGTTATGGGTGAGGGTTAAGGGTGTGGGTTTAGGGTGAGGGTTAAGGGTGAGGTTTAAGGGTGAGGGTTAAGGGTGAGGGTTAAGGGTGAGGGTTAAGGGTGAGGGTTAAGGTTGAGGGTTAAGGGTGAGGGTTAAGGGGGAGGGTTAAGGGCGAGGGTTAAGGGTGAGTGTTAAGGGTGAGGGTTAAGGGTGTGGGTTAAGGGTGAGGGTTAAGGGTGAGGGTAAAGGGTGAGGGGTAAGGGTGCGGGTTATGGGTGAGGGTTAAGGGTGAGGGTTAAGGGTGAGGGTTGAGGGTTAAGGGTGAGGGTTAAGGGTGAGCGTTAATTGTGAGCGTTAATGGTGAGGGTTAAGGGTGTGGGTTAAGGGTGAGGGTTAAGGGTGAGGTTTAAGGGTGAGGGTTAAGGGTGAGGGTTAAGGGTGAGGGTTAAGGTTGAAGGTTAAGGGTGAGGGTTAAGGAGGAGGGTTAAGGGCGAGGGTTAAGGGTGAGTGTTAAGGGTGAGGGTTAAGGGTGAGGGTTAAGGGTGAGGGTTAAGGGTTAAGAGTGAGGGTAAAGGGTGAGGGTTAAGGGTTAAGGGTGAGGGTTAAGGGTGAGGGTTAAGGGTGAGGGTTAAGGGTGAGGGTTAATGGTGAGGGTTAAGGGTGAGGGTTAAGGGTGATGGTTAAGTGAGGGTTGAGGGTGAGGGTTAAGGGCGAGGGTTATGGATTAAGGGTGAGGGTTAAAGGTGAGGGTTAAGGGTGAGGGTTAAGGTTGAGGGTTAAGGGTGAGGGTTAACGGTGAGGGTTAAGGGTTAAGGGTGAGGGTTAAGGGTTAAGGGTGAGGGTTAAGGGTGAGGGTTATGGGTGAGGGTTAAGGGTGAAGGTTAATGGTGACGGTTAAGGGTGATGGTTAAGTGTGAGGGTTGAGGGTGAGGGTTAAGGGCGAGGGTTAAGGATTAAGGGTGAGTGTTAAAGGTGAGGGTTAAGGGTGAGGGTTAAGGGTGAGGGTTAAGGGTGATGGTTAAGGGTGAGGGTTAAGGGTGAGAGTTAAGGTTGAGGGTTAAGGGTGAGGGTTAAGGGTGAGGGTTAAGGGTGAGGGTTAAGGGTGAGGGTTAATGGTGAGGGTTAAGGATTAAGGGTGAGGGTTAAGTGTGTGGGTTAAGGGTGAGGGTTAAGGGTGAGGGTTAAGGGTGATGGTTAAGGGTGAGGGTTAAGGGTTAAGGGTGAGGGTTAAGGGTGAGGGTTAAGGGTGAGGTTTAAGGGTGAGGGTTAAGGGTGAGGGTTAAGGGTGATGGTTAAGGGTGAGGGTTAAGCGTGAGAATTAAGGGTGAGGGATAAGGGTGAGGGTTAAGGGTGAGGGTTAAGGGTGAGTGTTAAGGGTGACGGTTAAGGGTGAGGGTTAAGGGTGAGGGGTAAGGGTGAGGGTTATGGGTGAGGGTTAAGGGTGAGGGTTAAGGGTGAGGGTTAAGGGTTAAGGGTGAGTGTTAAGGGTGAGGGTTAAGGGTGAGGGTTAAGGGTGATGGTTAAGGGTGAGGGTTAATGGTGAGGGTTAAGGGTGAGGGTTAAGGGTGAGGGTTAAGGGTGAGGGTTAAGGGTGAGGGTTAAGGTTGAGGGTTAAGGGGGAGGGTAAAGGGTTAAGGGTGAGGGTTAAGGGTGAGGGTTAAGGGTGAGGGTTAAGGGTGAGGGTTAAGGGTGAGGGTTAAGGATGATGGTTAAGGGTGAGGGTTAAGCGTGAGAATTAAGGGTGAGGGTTAAGGGTGAGGGTTAAGGGTGAGGGTTAAGGATGAGGGTTAAGGGTGAGGGTTAAGGGTGAGGGTTAAGGGTGAGGGGTAAGGGTGAGGGTTATGGGTGAGGGTTAAGGGTGAGGGTTAAGGGTGAGGGTTAAGGGTGAGGGTTAAGGGTTAAGGGTGAGGGTTAAGGGTGAGGGTTAAGGGTGAGGGTTAAGGGTGAGGGTTAATGGTGAGGGTTAGGGGTGAGGGTTAAGGGTGATGGTTAAGTGAGGGTTGAGGGTGAGGTTTAAGGGCGAGGGTTAAGGATTAAGGGTGAGGGTTAAAGGTGAGGGTTAAGGGTGAGGGTTAAGGGTGAGGGTTAAGGTTGAGGGTTAAGGGTGAGGGTTAACGGTGAGGGTTAAGGGTGAGGGTTAAGGGTGAGGGTTTATGGTGAGGGTTAAGGGTGAGGGTTAAGGGTGATGGTTAAGTGTGAGGGTTGAGGATGATGGTTAAGGGTGAGGGTTAAGGGTTAAGGGTGAGGGTGAAGGGTGAGGGTTAAGGGTGTGGGTTAAGGGTGAGGGTTAAGGGTGATGGTTAAGGGTGAGGGTTAAGGGTGAGAGTTAAGGGTGAGGGTTAAGGGTGAGGGTTAAGGGTGAGGGTTAAGGGTGAGGGTTAAGGGTGATGGTTAAGGGTGAGGGTTAAGGGTGAGGGGTAAGGGTGAGGGTTATGGGTGAGGGTTAAGGGTGAGGGTTAAGGGTGAGGGTTAAGGGTGAGGGTTAAGGGTTAAGGGTGAATGTTAAGGGTGAGGGTTAAGGGTGAGGGTTAAGGGTGAGGGTTAAGGGTGATGGTTAAGGGTGAGGGTTAAGGGTGAGAGTTAAGGTTGAGGGTTAAGGGTGAGGGTTAAGGGTGAGGGTTAAGGGTGAGGGTTAATGGTGAGGGTTAAGGATTAAGGGTGAGGGTTAAGTGTGTGGGTTAAGGGTGAGGGTTAAGGGTGAGGGTTAAGGGTGATGGTTAAGGGTGAGGGTTAAGGGTTAAGGGTGAGGGTTAAGGGTGAGGGTTAAGGGTGAGGTTTAAGGGTGAGGGTTAAGGGTGAGGGTTAAGGGTGATGATTATGGGTGAGGGTTAAGCGTGAGAATTAAGGGTGAGGGTTAAGGGTGAGGGATAAGGGTGAGGGTTAAGGGTGAGGGTTAAGGGTGAAGGTTAATGGTGACGGTTAAGGGTGATGGTTAAGTGTGAGGGTTGAGGGTGAGGGTTAAGGGCGAGGGTTAAGGATTAAGGGTGAGTGTTAAAGGTGAGGGTTAAGGGTGAGGGTTAAGGGTGAGGGTTAAGGGTGATGGTTAAGGGTGAGGGTTAAGGGTGAGAGTTAAGGTTGAGGGTTAAGGGTGAGGGTTAAGGGTGAGGGTTAAGGGTTAAGGGTGAGGGTTAAGGGTTAAGGGTGAGGGTTAAGGGTGAGGGTTATGGGTGAGGGTTAAGGGTGAAGGTTAATGGTGACGGATAAGGGTGATGGTTAAGTGTGAGGGTTGAGGGTGAGGGTTAAGGGCGAGGGTTAAGGATTAAGGGTGAGTGTTAAAGGTGAGGGTTAAGGGTGAGGGTTAAGGGTGAAGGTTAATGGTGACGGTTAAGGGTGATGGTTAAGTGTGAGGGTTGAGGGTGAGGGTTAAGGGCGAGGGTTAAGGATTAAGGGTGAGTGTTAAAGGTGAGGGTTAAGGGTGAGGGTTAAGGGTGAGGGTTAAGGGTGATGGTTAAGGGTGAGGGTTAAGGGTGAGAGTTAAGGTTGAGGGTTAAGGGTGAGGGTTAAGGGTGAGGGTTAAGGGTGAGGGTTAAGGGTGAGGGTTAATGGTGAGGGTTAAGGATTAAGGGTGAGGGTTAAGTGTGTGGGTTAAGGGTGTGGGTTAAGGGTGAGGGTTAAGGGTGATGGTTAAGGGTGAGGGTTAAGGGTTAAGGGTGAGGGTTAAGGGTGAGGGTTAAGGGTGAGGTTTAAGGGTGAGGGTTAAGGGTGAGGGTTAAGGGTGATGGTTAAGGGTGAGGGTTAAGCGTGAGAATTAAGGGTGAGGGATAAGGGTGAGGGTTAAGGGTGAGGGTTAAGGGTGAGTGTTAAGGGTGACGGTTAAGGGTGAGGGTTAAGGGTGAGGGGTAAGGGTGAGGGTTATGGGTGAGGGTTAAGGGTGAGGGTTAAGGGTGAGGGTTAAGGGTTAAGGGTGAGTGTTAAGGGTGAGGGTTAAGGGTGAGGGTTAAGGGTGATGGTTAAGGGTGAGGGTTAATGGTGAGGGTTAAGGGTGAGGGTTAAGGGTGAGGGTTAAGGGTGAGGGTTAAGGGTGAGGGTTAAGGTTGAGGGTTAAGGGGGAGGGTAAAGGGTTAAGGGTGAGGGTTAAGGGTGAGGGTTAAGGGTGAGGGTTAAGGGTGAGGGTTAAGGGTGAGGGTTAAGGATGATGGTTAAGGGTGAGGGTTAAGCGTGAGAATTAAGGGTGAGGGTTAAGGGTGAGGGTTAAGGGTGAGGGTTAAGGATGAGGGTTAAGGGTGAGGGTTAAGGGTGAGGGTTAAGGGTGAGGGGTAAGGGTGAGGGTTATGGGTGAGTGTTAAGGGTGAGGGTTAAGGGTGAGGGTTAAGGGAGAGGGTTAAGGGTTAAGGGTGAGGGTTAAGGGTGAGGGTTAAGGGTGAGGGTTAAGGGTGAGGGTTAATGGTGAGGGTTAGGGGTGAGGGTTAAGGGTGATGGTTAAGTGAGGGTTGAGGGTGAGGTTTAAGGGCGAGGGTTAAGGATTAAGGGTGAGGGTTAAAGGTGAGGGTTAAGGGTGAGGGTTAAGGGTGAGGGTTAAGGTTGAGGGTTAAGGGTGAGGGTTAACGGTGAGGGTTAAGGGTGAGGGTTAAGGGTGAGGGTTTATGGTGAGGGTTAAGGGTGAGGGTTAAGGGTGATGGTTAAGTGTGAGGGTTGAGGATGATGGTTAAGGGTGAGGGTTAAGGGTTAAGGGTGAGGGTGAAGGGTGAGGGTTAAGGGTGTGGGTTAAGGGTGAGGGTTAAGGGTGATGGTTAAGGGTGAGGGTTAAGGGTGAGAGTTAAGGGTGAGGGTTAAGGGTGAGGGTTAAGGGTGAGGGATAAGGGTGAGGGTTAAGGGTGATGGTTAAGGGTGAGGGTTAAGGGTGAGGGGTAAGGGTGAGGGTTATGGGTGAGGGTTAAGGGTGAGGGTTAAGGGTGAGGGTTAAGGGTGAGGGTTAAGGGTTAAGGGTGAATGTTAAGGGTGAGGGTTAAGGGTGAGGGTTAAGGGTGAGGGTTAAGGGTGATGGTTAAGGGTGAGGGTTAAGGGTGAGAGTTAAGGTTGAGGGTTAAGGGTGAGGGTTAAGGGTGAGGGTTAAGGGCGAGGGTTAAGGGCGAGTGTTAAGGGTGAGGGTTAAGTGTGAGGGTTAAGGGTGAGAGTTAAGGGTGAGGGTTAAGGGTGAGGGTTAAGGGTGATGGTTAAGGGTGAGGGTTAAGCGTGAGAATTAAGGGTGAGGGTTAAGGGTGAGGGTTAAGGGTGAGGGTTAAGGGTGAGGGTTAAGGGTGAGGGTTAAGGGTGAGGGTTAAGGGTGAGGGGTAAGGGTGAGGGTTATGGGTGAGGGTTAAGGGTGAGGGTTAAGGGTGAGGGTTAAGGGTGAGGGTTAAGGGTGAGGGTTAAGGGTGAGGGTTAAGGTTGAGGGTTAAGGGTGAGGGTTAAGGGGGAGGGTTAAGGGCGAGGGTTAAGGGAGAGTGTTAAGGGTGAGGCTTAAGGGTGAGGTTTAAGGGTGAGTGTTAAGGGTTAAGGGTGAGGGTTAAGGGTGAGGGATAAGGGTGAGGATTAAGGGTGAGGGTTAAGGATGATGGTTAAGAGTGAGGGTTAAGGGTTAAGGGTGGGAGTTAAGGGTAAGGGTTAAGGGTGAGGGTTAAGGGTGAGGGTTAAGGGTGATGGTTAAGGGTGAGGGTTAAGCGTGAGAATTAAGGGTGAGGGTTAAGGGTGAGGGTTAAGGGTGAGGGTTAAGGGTGAGGGTTAAGGGTGAGGGTTAAGGGTGAGGGTTAAGGGTGAGGGGTAAGGGTGAGGGTTATGGGTGAGGGTTAAGGGTGAGGGTTAAGGGTGAGGGTTAAGGGTGAGGGTTAAGGGTGAGGGTTAAGGGTGAGGGTTAAGGTTGAGGGTTAAGGGTGAGGGTTAAGGGGGAGGGTTAAGGGCGAGGGTTAAGGGCGAGTGTTAAGGGTGAGCCTTAAGGGTGAGGGTTAAGGGTGAGGGTTAAGGGTTAAGGGTGAGGGTTAAGGGTGAGGGTTAAGGGTGAGGATTAAGGGTGAGGGTTAAGGATGATGGTTAAGAGTGAGGGTTAAGGGTTAAGGGTGGGAGTTAAGGGTAAGGGTTAAGGGTGAGGGTTAAGGGTGAGGGTTAAGGGTGATGGTTAAGGGTGAGGGTTAAGGGTGAGAGTTAAGGGTGGGGGTTAAGGGTGAGGGTTAGGGGTGAGGGTTAAGGGTGATTGTTAAGGGTTAGGGTTAAGGGTGAGGGGTAAGGGTGAGGGTTATGGGTGAGGGTTAAGGGTGAGGGTTAAGGGTGAGGGTTAAGGGTTAAGGGTGAGTGTTAAGGGTGAGGGTTAAGGGTGAGGGTTAAGGGTGAGGGTTAAGGGTGAGGGTTAAGGGTGAGGGTTAAGGGTGATGGTTAAGGGTGAGGGTTAAGGGTGAGAGTTAAGGGTGAGGGTTAAGGGTGAGGGTTAAAGTTGAGGGTTAAGGGTGAGGGTTAAGGTTGAGGGTTAAGGGTGAGGGTTAAGGGTGAGGGTTAAGGGTGAGGGTTAAGGGCGAGGGTTAAGGGTGAGGGTTAAGGGTTAAAGGTGAGGGTTAAGGGTGAGGGTTAACGGTGAGGGTTAAGGGTGAGGGTTAAGGGTGAGTGTTAAGGGTGAGGGTTAAGGGTTAAGGGTGAGTGTTAAGGGTGAGGGTTAAGGGTGAGGGTTAAGGGTGAGGTTTAAGGGTGATGGGTGAGGGTTAAGGGTGAGGGTTAAGGGTGAGGGTTAAGGGTGAGGGTTAATGGTTAAGGGTTAAGGGTGAGGGTTAAGGGTGCGGGTTAAGGGTGAGGGTTAAGAGTGAGGGTTAAGGGTGAGGGTTAAGGGCGAGGGTTAAGGTTAAGGTTGTGGGTTAAGGGTGAGGGTTAAGGGTGAGGGTTAAGGGTGAGGGTTAAGGGTGAGGGTTAAGGGTGGGGGTTAAGGGTGAGGGTTAAGGGTGAGGGTTAAGGGTTAACGGTGAGGGTTAAGAGTGAGGGTTAAGGGTGAGGGTTAAGGTTGAGGGTTAATGGTGAGGGTTAATGGTGAGGGTTAAGGATGATGGTTAAGTGTGAGGGTTGAGGGTGAGGGTTAAGGGTGAGGGTTAAGGAATAAGGGTGATGGTTAAAGGTGAGGGTTAAGGGTGAGGGATAAGTTTGAGATTTAAGGGTGAGGGTTAAGGGTGAGGGTTAAGGGTGAGGGATAAGGGTCAGGGTTAAGGGTGAGGGTTGAGGGTGAGGGTTAAGGGTGAGGATTAAGGGTGAGGGTTAAGGGTGAGGGTTAAGGGTGAGGGTTAAGGGTGAGGGTTAAGGGTGAGGGTTAAGGGTGAGGGTTAAGGGTGAGGGTTAAGGGTGAGGGTTAAGGGTGAGGGTTAAAGGTGAGGGTTAAGGGTGAGGGTTAAGGGTTAAGGGTGAGGGTTAAGGGTGAGGGTTAATGGTGAGGGTTAAGGGTGAGGGTTAAGGGTGAGGGTTAAGGGTGAGGGTTAAGGGTGAGTGTTAAGGGTGAGGGTTAAGGGTGAGGGTTAATAGTGAGGGTTAAGGGCGAGGGTTAAGGGTGATGGTTAAATGTGAGGGTTGAGGGTAAGTGTTAAGGATTGAGGGTTAAGGATTAAGGTTGAGGGTTAAGTGTGAGGGTTAAGGGTTAAGGGTGAGTGTTAAGGGTGAGGGTTAAGGGTGAGGGTTAATGGTGAGGGTTAAGGGTGATGGTTAAGGGTGAGGGTTAAGGGTGAGGTGTAAGGGTGAGGGTTATGGGTGAGGGTTAAGGGTGTGGGTTAAGGGTGAGGGTTAAGGGTGAGGGATAAGGGTTAAGGGTGAGTGTTAAGGGTGAGGGTTAAGGGTGAGGGTTAAGGGTGAGGGTTAAGGGCGATGGTTAAGGGTGATGGTTAAGGGTGAGGGTTAAGGGTGAGGGTTAAGTGTGAGGGTTAAGGGTGAGGGTTAAGGGTGAGGGTTAAGGGTGAGGGTTAAGGTTGAGGGTTAAGGGTGAGTGTTAAGGGTGAGGGTTAAGGGTGAGGGTTAAGGGTGAGGGTTAAGGGTGAGGGTTAAGGGTGAGGGTTAAGGGTGAGGGTTAAGGGTTAAGGGTGAGGGTTAAGGGTGAGGGTTAAGGGTGAGGGTTAAGGGTGAGGGTTAATGGTGAAGGTTAAGGGTGATGGTTAAGTGTGAGGGTTGAGGGTGAGGGTTAAGGGCGAGGGTTAAGGATTAAGGGTGAGGGTTAAAGGTGAGGGTTAAGGGAGAGGGTTAAGGTTGAGGGTTAAGGGTGAGGGTTAAGGGTGAGGGTTATGTGTGAGGGTTAAGGGTGAGGGTTATGGGTGAGGGTTAAGGGTGAGGGTTAAGGGTGATGGTTAAGGGTAAGGGTTAAGGGTGAGGGTTAAGGGTAAGGGTTAAGGGTGAGGGTTAAGGGTTAGGGTTAAGGGTGAGGGTTAAGTGTGAGGGTTAAGGGTGAGGGTTAAGGGTGAGGGTTAAGGGTGAGGGTTAAGGTTGAGGGTTAAGGGTGAGTGTTAAGGGTGAGGGTTAAGGGTGAGGGTTAAGGGTGAGGGTTAAGGGTGAGGGTTAAGGGTGAGGGTTAAGGGTGAGGGTTAAGGGTTAAGGGTGAGGGTTAAGGGTGAGGGTTAAGGGTGAGGGTTAAGGGTGATGGTTAAGGGTGAGTGTTATGGGTGAGAGTTAAGGGTGAGGGTTAAGGGTGAGGGTTAAGGGTGAGGGTTAAGGGTGAGGGTTAAGGGTGAGGGTTAAGGGTTAAGGGTGAGGGTTAAGGGTGAGGGTTAAGGGTGAGGGTTAAGGGTGAGGGTTAATGGTGAAGGTTAAGGGTGATGGTTAAGTGTGAGGGTTGAGGGTGAGGGTTAAGGGCGAGGGTTAAGGATTAAGGGTGAGGGTTAAAGGTGAGGGTTAATGGAGAGGGTTAAGGTTGAGGGTTAAGGGTGAGGGTTAAGGGTGAGGGTTATGTGTGAGGGTTAAGGGTGAGGGTTATGGGTGAGGGTTAAGGGTGAGGGTTAAGGGTGATGGTTAAGGGTAAGGGTTAAGGGTGAGGGTTAAGGGTAAGGGTTAAGGGTGAGGGTTAAGGGTTAGGGTTAAGGGTGAGGGATAAGGGTGAGGGTTAAGGGTGAGGGTTAATAGTGAGGGTTAAGGGTGAGTGTTAATGGTGATGGTTAAATGTGAGGGTTGAGGGTAAGGGTTAAGGGTGAGGGTTAAGGATTAAGGGTGAGAGTTAAGTGTGAGGATTAAGGGATAAGGGTGAGTGTTAAGGGTGAGGGTTAAGGGTGAGGGTTAAGGGTGAGGGTTAAGGGTGATGGTTAAGGGTGATGGTTAAGGGAGGGGGTTAAGGGTGAGGGTTAAGGGTGAGGGTTAAGGGTGAGGGTGAAGGGTGAGGGTTAATGGTGAGGGTAAAGGGTGAGGGTTAAGGGTGATGGTTAAGTGTGAGGGTTGAGGGTAAGTGTTAAGGGTGAGGGTTAAGGATTAAGGGTGGGGGTTAAGTGTGAGGGTTAAGGGTGAGGGTTAAGGGTGAGGGTTAAGGGTGATGGTTAAGGGTGAGGGTTAAGGGTTAAGGGTGAGGGTTAAGGGTGAGGGTTAAGGGTGAGGGTTAAGGGTGAGGGTTATGGGTGATGGTTAAGGGTGAGGGTTAAGGGTGAGAGTTATGGGAGAGGGTTAAGGGTGAGGGTTAAGGGTGAGGGTTAAGGGTTAAGGGTGAGGGTTAAGGGTTGGCGTTAAGGTTGAGGGTTAAGTGTGAGAGTTAAGGGGGAGGTTAAGGGCGAGGGTTAAGGGCGAGTGTTAAGGGTGAGGGTTATGGGTGAGGGTTAAGGGTGAGGGTTAAGGGTGAGAGTTAAGGGTGAGGGTTAAGGGTGAGGGTTAAGGGTGAGGGTTAAGGGTGAGGGTTAAGGGTGAGGGTTAAGGGTGAGGGTTAAGGGTGAGGGTTAAGGTTGAGGGTTAAGGGTGAGGGTTAAGGGGGAGGGTTAAGGGCGAGGGTTAAGGGTGAGTGTTAAGGGTGAGGGTTAAGGGTGAGGGTTAAGGGTGAGGGTTAATGGTTAAGGGTGATGGTTAAGGTTGAGTGTTAAGGGTGAGAGTTAAGGGTGAGGGTTAAGGGTGAGGGTTAAGGGTGAGGTTTAAGGGTGAGGGTTAATGGTGAGGGTTAAGGGTGAGGGTTAAGGGCGAGGGGTAAGGGTGAGGGTTAAAGGTGAGGGTTAAGGGTGAGGGTTAATGGTTAAGGGTGAGGGTTAGGTGTGAGGGTTAAGGGTGAGGGTTAAGGGTGAGGGTTAAGGGTAATGGTTAAGGGTGAGGGTTAAGGGTTAAGGGTGAGGGTTAAGGGTGAGGGTTAAGGGTGAGGGTTAAGGATGAGGGTTAAGGGTGAGGGTTATGGTGATGGTTAAGGGTGAGGGTTAAGGGTGAGAGTTAAGGGTGAGGGTTAAGGGTGAGGGTTAAGGGTGAGGGTTAAGGGTGAGGGTTAAGGGTGAGGGTTAAGGGTGAGGGGTAAGGGTGAGGGTTATGGGTGAGGGTTAAGGGTGAGGGTTAAGGGTGAGGGTTAAGGGTTAAGGGTGAGGGTTAAGGGTGAGCGTTAAGGTTGAGGGTTAAATGTGAGGGTTAAGGGGGAGGGTTAAGGGCGAGTGTTAAGGGCGAGGGTTAAGGGTGAGGATTAAGGGTGAGGGTTAAGGGTGAGGGTTAAGGGTGAGAGTTAAGGGTGAGGGTTAAGGGTGAGGGTTAAGGGTGAGGGTTAAGGGTGAGGGTTAAGGGTGAGGGTTACGGGTGAGGGTTAAGGTTGAGGGTTAAGGGTGCGGGTTAAGGGGGAGGGTTAAGGGCGTGGGTTAAGGGCGAGTGTTAAGGGTGAGGGTTAAGGGTGAGGGTTAAGGGTGAGGGTTAAGGGTGAGGGTTAAGGGTTAAGGGTGAGGGTTAAGGGTGAGGGTTAAGGGTGAGGGTTAATGGTGAGGGTTAAGGGTGAGGGTTCAGGGTGATGGTTAAGTGAGGGTTGAGGGTGAGGGGTAAGTGCGAGGGTTAAGGATTAAGGGTGAGGGTTAAAGGTGAGGGTTAAGGGTGAGGGTTAAGGGTTAAGGGTGAGGGTTAAGGGTGAGGGTTAAGGGTGAGGGTTAAGGGTGAGGGTTAATGGTGAGGGTTAAGGGTGAGGGTTAAGGGTGATGGTTAAGTGAGGGTTGAGGGTGAGGGTTAAGTGCGAGGGTTAAGGATTAAGGGTGAGGGTTAAAGGTGAGGGTTAAGGGTGAGGGTTAAGGGTGAGGGTTAAGGGTGAGGGTTAAGGATGAGGGTTAAGGGTGAGGGTTAAGGGTGAGGGTTAAGGGTGATGGTTAAGGGTGAGTGTTAAGGGTGAGAGTTAAGGGTGAGGGTTAAGGGTGAGGGTTAAGGGTGAGGGTTAAGGGTGAGGGGTAAGGGTGAGGGTTATGGGTGAGGGTTAAGGGTGAGGGTTAAGGGTGAGGGTTAAGGGTTAAGGGTGAGGGTTAAGGATGAGCGTTAATGGTGAGCGTTACTGGTGAGGGTTAAGGGTGTGGGTTAAGGGTGAGGGTTAAGGGTGAGGGTTCAGGGTGAGGGTTCAGGGTGAGGGTTATGGGTGATGGTTAAGGGTGAGGGTTAATAGTGAGAGTTAAGGGTGAGGGTTAAGGGTGAGGGTTAAGGGTGAGGGTTAAGGGTGAGGGTTAAGGGTGAGGGTTAAGGGTGAGGGGTAAGGGTGAGGGTTATGGGTGAGGGTTAAGGGTGAGGGTTAAGGGTGAGGGTTAAGGGTGAGGGTTAAGGGTTAAGGGTGAGGGTTAAGGGTAAGCGTTAAGGTTGAGGGTTAAGGGTGAGGGTTAAGGGGGAGGGTTAAGGGCGAGGGTTAAGGGCGAGTGTTAAGGGTGAGGGTTAAGTGTGAGGGTTAAGGGAGAGGGTTAAGGGTGAGAGTTAAGGGTGAGGGTTAAGGGTGAGGGTTAAGGGTGAGGGTTAAGGGTGAGGGTTAAGGGTGAGGGTTAAGGGTGAGGGTTAAGGGTGAGGGTTAAGGGTGAGGGTTAAGGGTGAGGGTTAAGGTTGAGGGTTAATGGTGAGGGTTAAGGGGGAGGGTTAAGGGCGAGGGTTAAGGGCGAGTGTTAAGGGTGAGGGTTAAGGGTGAGGGTTAAGGGTGCGGGTTAAGGGTTAAGGGTGAGGGTTAAGGGTGAGGGTTAAGGGTGAGGGTTAATGGTGAGGGTTAAGGGTGAGGGTTAAGGGTGATGGTTAAGTGAGGGTTGAGGGTGAGGGTTAAGTGCGAGGGTTAAGGATTAAGGGTGAGGGTTAAAGGTGAGGGTTAACGGTGAGGGTTAAGGGTGAGGGTTAAGGGTGAGGGTTAAGGGTGAGGGTTAAGGGTGATGGTTAAGGGTGAGTGTTATGGGTGAGAGTTAAGGGTGAGGGTTAAGGGTGAGGGTTAAGGGTGAGGGTTAAGGGTGAGGGTTAAGGGTGAGGGTTAAGGGTGAGGGATAAGGGTGAGGGGTAAGGGTGCGGGTTATGGGTGAGGGTTAAGGGTGAGGGTTAAGGGTGAGGGTTAAGGGTTAAGGGTGAGGGTTAAGGGTGAGGGTTAAGGGTGAGGGTTAAGGGTGAGGGTTGAGGGTGATGGTTAAGGGTGAGTGTTATGGGTGAGGGTTAAGGGTGTGGGTTTAGGGTGAGGGTTAAGGGTGAGGTTTAAGGGTGAGGGTTAAGGGTGAGGGTTAAGGGTGAGGGTTAAGGGTGAGGGTTAAGGTTGAGGGTTAAGGGTGAGGGTTAAGGGGGAGGGTTAAGGGCGAGGGTTAAGGGTGAGTGTTAAGGGTGAGGGTTAAGGGTGTGGGTTAAGGGTGAGGGTTAAGGGTGAGGGTAAAGGGTGAGGGGTAAGGGTGCGGGTTATGGGTGAGGGTTAAGGGTGAGGGTTAAGGGTGAGGGTTGAGGGTTAAGGGTGAGGGTTAAGGGTGAGCGTTAATTGTGAGCGTTAATGGTGAGGGTTAAGGGTGTGGGTTAAGGGTGAGGGTTAAGGGTGAGGTTTAAGGGTGAGGGTTAAGGGTGAGGGTTAAGGGTGAGGGTTAAGGTTGAAGGTTAAGGGTGAGGGTTAAGGAGGAGGGTTAAGGGCGAGGGTTAAAGGTGAGTGTTAAGGGTGAGGGTTAAGGGTGAGGGTTAAGGGTGAGGGTTAAGGGTTAAGAGTGAGGGTAAAGGGTGAGGGTTAAGGGTTAAGGGTGAGGGTTAAGGGTGAGGGTTAAGGGTGAGGGTTAAGGGTGAGGGTTAATGGTGAGGGTTAAGGGTGAGGGTTAAGGGTGATGGTTAAGTGAGGGTTGAGGGTGAGGGTTAAGGGCGAGGGTTATGGATTAAGGGTGAGGGTTAAAGGTGAGGGTTAAGGGTGAGGGTTAAGGTTGAGGGTTAAGGGTGAGGGTTAACGGTGAGGGTTAAGGGTTAAGGGTGAGGGTTAAGGGTTAAGGGTGAGGGTTAAGGGTGAGGGTTATGGGTGAGGGTTAAGGGTGAAGGTTAATGGTGACGGTTAAGGGTGATGGTTAAGTGTGAGGGTTGAGGGTGAGGGTTAAGGGCGAGGGTTAAGGATTAAGGGTGAGTGTTAAAGGTGAGGGTTAAGGGTGAGGGTTAAGGGTGAGGGTTAAGGGTGATGGTTAAGGGTGAGGGTTAAGGGTGAGAGTTAAGGTTGAGGGTTAAGGGTGAGGGTTAAGGGTGAGGGTTAAGGGTGAGGGTTAAGGGTGAGGGTTAATGGTGAGGGTTAAGGATTAAGGGTGAGGGTTAAGTGTGTGGGTTAAGGGTGAGGGTTAAGGGTGAGGGTTAAGGGTGATGGTTAAGGGTGAGGGTTAAGGGTTAAGGGTGAGGGTTAAGGGTGAGGGTTAAGGGTGAGGTTTAAGGGTGAGGGTTAAGGGTGAGGGTTAAGGGTGATGGTTAAGGGTGAGGGTTAAGCGTGAGAATTAAGGGTGAGGGATAAGGGTGAGGGTTAAGGGTGAGGGTTAAGGGTGAGTGTTAAGGGTGACGGTTAAGGGTGAGGGTTAAGGGTGAGGGGTAAGGGTGAGGGTTATGGGTGAGGGTTAAGGGTGAGGGTTAAGGGTGAGGGTTAAGGGTTAAGGGTGAGTGTTAAGGGTGAGGGTTAAGGGTGAGGGTTAAGGGTGATGGTTAAGGGTGAGGGTTAATGGTGAGGGTTAAGGGTGAGGGTTAAGGGTGAGGGTTAAGGGTGAGGGTTAAGGGTGAGGGTTAAGGTTGAGGGTTAAGGGGGAGGGTAAAGGGTTAAGGGTGAGGGTTAAGGGTGAGGGTTAAGGGTGAGGGTTAAGGGTGAGGGTTAAGGGTGAGGGTTAAGGATGATGGTTAAGGGTGAGGGTTAAGCGTGAGAATTAAGGGTGAGGGTTAAGGGTGAGGGTTAAGGGTGAGGGTTAAGGATGAGGGTTAAGGGTGAGGGTTAAGGGTGAGGGTTAAGGGTGAGGGGTAAGGGTGAGGGTTATGGGTGAGGGTTAAGGGTGAGGGTTAAGGGTGAGGGTTAAGGGTGAGGGTTAAGGGTTAAGGGTGAGGGTTAAGGGTGAGGGTTAAGGGTGAGGGTTAAGGGTGAGGGTTAATGGTGAGGGTTAGGGGTGAGGGTTAAGGGTGATGGTTAAGTGAGGGTTGAGGGTGAGGTTTAAGGGCGAGGGTTAAGGATTAAGGGTGAGGGTTAAAGGTGAGGGTTAAGGGTGAGGGTTAAGGGTGAGGGTTAAGGTTGAGGGTTAAGGGTGAGGGTTAACGGTGAGGGTTAAGGGTGAGGGTTAAGGGTGAGGGTTTATGGTGAGGGTTAAGGGTGAGGGTTAAGGGTGATGGTTAAGTGTGAGGGTTGAGGATGATGGTTAAGGGTGAGGGTTAAGGGTTAAGGGTGAGGGTGAAGGGTGAGGGTTAAGGGTGTGGGTTAAGGGTGAGGGTTAAGGGTGATGGTTAAGGGTGAGGGTTAAGGGTGAGAGTTAAGGGTGAGGGTTAAGGGTGAGGGTTAAGGGTGAGGGTTAAGGGTGAGGGTTAAGGGTGATGGTTAAGGGTGAGGGTTAAGGGTGAGGGGTAAGGGTGAGGGTTATGGGTGAGGGTTAAGGGTGAGGGTTAAGGGTGAGGGTTAAGGGTGAGGGTTAAGGGTTAAGGGTGAATGTTAAGGGTGAGGGTTAAGGGTGAGGGTTAAGGGTGAGGGTTAAGGGTGATGGTTAAGGGTGAGGGTTAAGGGTGAGAGTTAAGGTTGAGGGTTAAGGGTGAGGGTTAAGGGTGAGGGTTAAGGGTGAGGGTTAATGGTGAGGGTTAAGGATTAAGGGTGAGGGTTAAGTGTGTGGGTTAAGGGTGAGGGTTAAGGGTGAGGGTTAAGGGTGATGGTTAAGGGTGAGGGTTAAGGGTTAAGGGTGAGGGTTAAGGGTGAGGGTTAAGGGTGAGGTTTAAGGGTGAGGGTTAAGGGTGAGGGTTAAGGGTGATGATTATGGGTGAGGGTTAAGCATGAGAATTAAGGGTGAGGGTTAAGGGTGAGGGATAAGGGTGAGGGTTAAGGGTGAGGGTTAAGGGTGAAGGTTAATGGTGACGGTTAAGGGTGATGGTTAAGTGTGAGGGTTGAGGGTGAGGGTTAAGGGCGAGGGTTAAGGATTAAGGGTGAGTGTTAAAGGTGAGGGTTAAGGGTGAGGGTTAAGGGTGAGGGTTAAGGGTGATGGTTAAGGGTGAGGGTTAAGGGTGAGAGTTAAGGTTGAGGGTTAAGGGTGAGGGTTAAGGGTGAGGGTTAAGGGTTAAGGGTGAGGGTTAAGGGTTAAGGGTGAGGGTTAAGGGTGAGGGTTATGGGTGAGGGTTAAGGGTGAAGGTTAATGGTGACGGATAAGGGTGATGGTTAAGTGTGAGGGTTGAGGGTGAGGGTTAAGGGCGAGGGTTAAGGATTAAGGGTGAGTGTTAAAGGTGAGGGTTAAGGGTGAGGGTTAAGGGTGAAGGTTAATGGTGACGGTTAAGGGTGATGGTTAAGTGTGAGGGTTGAGGGTGAGGGTTAAGGGCGAGGGTTAAGGATTAAGGGTGAGTGTTAAAGGTGAGGGTTAAGGGTGAGGGTTAAGGGTGAGGGTTAAGGGTGATGGTTAAGGGTGAGGGTTAAGGGTGAGAGTTAAGGTTGAGGGTTAAGGGTGAGGGTTAAGGGTGAGGGTTAAGGGTGAGGGTTAAGGGTGAGGGTTAATGGTGAGGGTTAAGGATTAAGGGTGAGGGTTAAGTGTGTGGGTTAAGGGTGAGGGTTAAGGGTGAGGGTTAAGGGTGATGGTTAAGGGTGAGGGTTAAGGGTTAAGGGTGAGGGTTAAGGGTGAGGGTTAAGGGTGAGGTTTAAGGGTGAGGGTTAAGGGTGAGGGTTAAGGGTGATGGTTAAGGGTGAGGGTTAAGCGTGAGAATTAAGGGTGAGGGATAAGGGTGAGGGTTAAGGGTGAGGGTTAAGGGTGAGTGTTAAGGGTGACGGTTAAGGGTGAGGGTTAAGGGTGAGGGGTAAGGGTGAGGGTTATGGGTGAGGGTTAAGGGTGAGGGTTAAGGGTGAGGGTTAAGGGTTAAGGGTGAGTGTTAAGGGTGAGGGTTAAGGGTGAGGGTTAAGGGTGATGGTTAAGGGTGAGGGTTAATGGTGAGGGTTAAGGGTGAGGGTTAAGGGTGAGGGTTAAGGGTGAGGGTTAAGGGTGAGGGTTAAGGTTGAGGGTTAAGGGGGAGGGTAAAGGGTTAAGGGTGAGGGTTAAGGGTGAGGGTTAAGGGTGAGGGTTAAGGGTGAGGGTTAAGGGTGAGGGTTAAGGATGATGGTTAAGGGTGAGGGTTAAGCGTGAGAATTAAGGGTGAGGGTTAAGGGTGAGGGTTAAGGGTGAGGGTTAAGGATGAGGGTTAAGGGTGAGGGTTAAGGGTGAGGGTTAAGGGTGAGGGGTAAGGGTGAGGGTTATGGGTGAGTGTTAAGGGTGAGGGTTAAGGGTGAGGGTTAAGGGTGAGGGTTAAGGGTTAAGGGTGAGGGTTAAGGGTGAGGGTTAAGGGTGAGGGTTAAGGGTGAGGGTTAATGGTGAGGGTTAGGGGTGAGGGTTAAGGGTGATGGTTAAGTGAGGGTTGAGGGTGAGGTTTAAGGGCGAGGGTTAAGGATTAAGGGTGAGGGTTAAAGGTGAGGGTTAAGGGTGAGGGTTAAGGGTGAGGGTTAAGGTTGAGGGTTAAGGGTGAGGGTTAACGGTGAGGGTTAAGGGTGAGGGTTAAGGGTGAGGGTTTATGGTGAGGGTTAAGGGTGAGGGTTAAGGGTGATGGTTAAGTGTGAGGGTTGAGGATGATGGTTAAGGGTGAGGGTTAAGGGTTAAGGGTGAGGGTGAAGGGTGAGGGTTAAGGGTGTGGGTTAAGGGTGAGGGTTAAGGGTGATGGTTAAGGGTGAGGGTTAAGGGTGAGAGTTAAGGGTGAGGGTTAAGGGTGAGGGTTAAGGGTGAGGGTTAAGGGTGAGGGTTAAGGGTGATGGTTAAGGGTGAGGGTTAAGGGTGAGGGGTAAGGGTGAGGGTTATGGGTGAGGGTTAAGGGTGAGGGTTAAGGGTGAGGGTTAAGGGTGAGGGTTAAGGGTTAAGGGTGAATGTTAAGGGTGAGGGTTAAGGGTGAGGGTTAAGGGTGAGGGTTAAGGGTGATGGTTAAGGGTGAGGGTTAAGGGTGAGAGTTAAGGTTGAGGGTTAAGGGTGAGGGTTAAGGGTGAGGGTTAAGGGTGAGGGTTAATGGTGAGGGTTAAGGATTAAGGGTGAGGGTTAAGTGTGTGGGTTAAGGGTGAGGGTTAAGGGTGAGGGTTAAGGGTGATGGTTAAGGGTGAGGGTTAAGGGTTAAGGGTGAGGGTTAAGGGTGAGGGTTAAGGGTGAGGTTTAAGGGTGAGGGTTAAGGGTGAGGGTTAAGGGTGATGATTATGGGTGAGGGTTAAGCGTGAGAATTAAGGGTGAGGGTTAAGGGTGAGGGATAAGGGTGAGGGTTAAGGGTGAGGGTTAAGGGTGAAGGTTAATGGTGACGGTTAAGGGTGATGGTTAAGTGTGAGGGTTGAGGGTGAGGGTTAAGGGCGAGGGTTAAGGATTAAGGGTGAGTGTTAAAGGTGAGGGTTAAGGGTGAGGGTTAAGGGTGAGGGTTAAGGGTGATGGTTAAGGGTGAGGGTTAAGGGTGAGAGTTAAGGTTGAGGGTTAAGGGTGAGGGTTAAGGGTGAGGGTTAAGGGTTAAGGGTGAGGGTTAAGGGTTAAGGGTGAGGGTTAAGGGTGAGGGTTATGGGTGAGGGTTAAGGGTGAAGGTTAATGGTGACGGATAAGGGTGATGGTTAAGTGTTAGGGTTGAGGGTGAGGGTTAAGGGCGAGGGTTAAGGATTAAGGGTGAGTGTTAAAGGTGAGGGTTAAGGGTGAGGGTTAAGGGTGAAGGTTAATGGTGACGGTTAAGGGTGATGGTTAAGTGTGAGGGTTGAGGGTGAGGGTTAAGGGCGAGGGTTAAGGATTAAGGGTGAGTGTTAAAGGTGAGGGTTAAGGGTGAGGGTTAAGGGTGAGGGTTAAGGGTGATGGTTAAGGGTGAGGGTTAAGGGTGAGAGTTAAGGTTGAGGGTTAAGGGTGAGGGTTAAGGGTGAGGGTTAAGGGTGAGGGTTAAGGGTGAGGGTTGATGGTGAGGGTTAAGGATTAAGGGTGAGGGTTAAGTGTGTGGGTTAAGGGTGAGGGTTAAGGGTGAGGGTTAAGGGTGATGGTTAAGGGTGAGGGTTAAGGGTTAAGGGTGAGGGTTAAGGGTGAGGGTTAAGGGTGAGGTTTAAGGGTGAGGGTTAAGGGTGAGGGTTAAGGGTGATGGTTAAGGGTGAGGGTTAAGCGTGAGAATTAAGGGTGAGGGATAAGGGTGAGGGTTAAGGGTGAGGGTTAAGGGTGAGTGTTAAGGGTGACGGTTAAGGGTGAGGGTTAAGGGTGAGGGGTAAGGGTGAGGGTTATGGGTGAGGGTTAAGGGTGAGGGTTAAGGGTGAGGGTTAAGGGTTAAGGGTGAGTGTTAAGGGTGAGGGTTAAGGGTGAGGGTTAAGGGTGATGGTTAAGGGTGAGGGTTAATGGTGAGGGTTAAGGGTGAGGGTTATGGGTGAGGGTTAAGGGTGAGGGTTAAGGGTGAGGGTTAAGGTTGAGGGTTAAGGGGGAGGGTAAAGGGTTAAGGGTGAGGGTTAAGGGTGAGGGTTAAGGGTGAGGGTTAAGGGTGAGGGTTAAGGGTGAGGGTTAAGGATGATGGTTAAGGGTGAGGGTTAAGCGTGAGAATTAAGGGTGAGGGTTAAGGGTGAGGGTTAAGGGTGAGGGTTAAGGATGAGGGTTAAGGGTGAGGGTTAAGGGTGAGGGTTAAGGGTGAGGGGTAAGGGTGAGGGTTATGGGTGAGTGTTAAGGGTGAGGGTTAAGGGTGAGGGTTAAGGGTGAGGGTTAAGGGTTAAGGGTGAGGGTTAAGGGTGAGGGTTAAGGGTGAGGGTTAAGGGTGAGGGTTAATGGTGAGGGTTAGGGGTGAGGGTTAAGGGTGATGGTTAAGTGAGGGTTGAGGGTGAGGTTTAAGGGCGAGGGTTAAGGATTAAGGGTGAGGGTTAAAGGTGAGGGTTAAGGGTGAGGGTTAAGGGTGAGGGTTAAGGTTGAGGGTTAAGGGTGAGGGTTAACGGTGAGGGTTAAGGGTGAGGGTTAAGGGTGAGGGTTTATGGTGAGGGTTAAGGGTGAGGGTTAAGGGTGATGGTTAAGTGTGAGGGTTGAGGATGATGGTTAAGGGTGAGGGTTAAGGGTTAAGGGTGAGGGTGAAGGGTGAGGGTTAAGGGTGTGGGTTAAGGGTGAGGGTTAAGGGTGATGGTTAAGGGTGAGGGTTAAGGGTGAGAGTTAAGGGTGAGGGTTAAGGGTGAGGGTTAAGGGTGAGGGTTAAGGGTGAGGGTTAAGGGTGATGGTTAAGGGTGAGGGTTAAGGGTGAGGGGTAAGGGTGAGGGTTATGGGTGAGGGTTAAGGGTGAGGGTTAAGGGTGAGGGTTAAGGGTGAGGGTTAAGGGTTAAGGGTGAATGTTAAGGGTGAGGGTTAAGGGTGAGGGTTAAGGGTGAGGGTTAAGGGTGATGGTTAAGGGTGAGGGTTAAGGGTGAGAGTTAAGGTTGAGGGTTAAGGGTGAGGGTTAAGGGTGAGGGTTAAGGGTGAGGGTTAATGGTGAGGGTTAAGGATTAAGGGTGAGGGTTAAGTGTGTGGGTTAAGGGTGAGGGTTAAGGGTGAGGGTTAAGGGTGATGGTTAAGGGTGAGGGTTAAGGGTTAAGGGTGAGGGTTAAGGGTGAGGGTTAAGGGTGAGGTTTAAGGGTGAGGGTTAAGGGTGAGGGTTAAGGGTGATGATTATGGGTGAGGGTTAAGCGTGAGAATTAAGGGTGAGGGTTAAGGGTGAGGGATAAGGGTGAGGGTTAAGGGTGAGGGTTAAGGGTGAAGGTTAATGGTGACGGTTAAGGGTGATGGTTAAGTGTGAGGGTTGAGGGTGAGGGTTAAGGGCGAGGGTTAAGGATTAAGGGTGAGTGTTAAAGGTGAGGGTTAAGGGTGAGGGTTAAGGGTGAGGGTTAAGGGTGATGGTTAAGGGTGAGGGTTAAGGGTGAGAGTTAAGGTTGAGGGTTAAGGGTGAGGGTTAAGGGTGAGGGTTAAGGGTTAAGGGTGAGGGTTAAGGGTTAAGGGTGAGGGTTAAGGGTGAGGGTTATGGGTGAGGGTTAAGGGTGAAGGTTAATGGTGACGGATAAGGGTGATGGTTAAGTGTGAGGGTTGAGGGTGAGGGTTAAGGGCGAGGGTTAAGGATTAAGGGTGAGTGTTAAAGGTGAGGGTTAAGGGTGAGGGTTAAGGGTGAGGGTTAAGGGTGATGGTTAAGGGTGAGGTTAAGGGTGAGAGTTAAGGTTGAGGGTTAAGGGTGAGGGTTAAGGGTGAGGGTTAAGGGTGAGGGTTGAGGGTGAGGGTTAATGGTGAGGGTTAAGGATTAAGGGTGAGGGTTAAGTGTGTGGGTTAAGGGTGAGGGTTAAGGGTGAGGGTTAAGGGTGATGGTTAAGGGTGAGGGTTAAGGGTTAAGGGTGAGGGTTAAGGGTGAGGGTTAAGGGTGAGGTTTAAGGGTGAGGGTTAAGGGTGAGGGTTAAGGGTGATGGTTAAGGGTGAGGGTTAAGCGTGAGAATTAAGGGTGAGGGATAAGGGTGAGGGTTAAGGGTGAGGGTTAAGGGTGAGTGTTAAGGGTGACGGTTAAGGGTGAGGGTTAAGGGTGAGGGGTAAGGGTGAGGGTTATGGGTGAGGGTTAAGGGTGAGGGTTAAGGGTGAGGGTTAAGGGTTAAGGGTGAGTGTTAAGGGTGAGGGTTAAGGGTGAGGGTTGAGGATGATGGTTAAGGGTGAGGGTTAAGGGTTAAGGGTGAGGGTGAAGGGTGAGGGTTAAGGGTGTGGGTTAAGGGTGAGGGTTAAGGGTGATGGTTAAGGGTGAGGGTTAAGGGTGAGAGTTAAGGGTGAGGGTTAAGGGTGAGGGTTAAGGGTGAGGGTTAAGGGTGAGGGTTAAGGGTGATGGTTAAGGGTGAGGCTTAAGGGTGAGGGGTAAGGGTAGGGTTATGGGTGAGGGTTAAGGGTAGAGGGTTAAGGGTGAGCGTTAAGGGTGAGGGTTAAGGGTTAAGGGTGAGTGTTAAGGGTGAGGGTTAAGGATGAGGGTTAAGGGTGAGGGTTAAGGGTGAAGGTTAAGGGTGAGGGTTAAGGGTGAGGGTTAAGGGTGAGGGTTAAGGGTGAGGGTTAAGGTTGAGGGTTAAGGGTGAGGGTTAAGGGGGAGGGTAAAGGGTTAACGGTGAGGGTTAAGGGTGAGGGTTAAGGGTGAGGGTTAAGGGTGAGGGTTAAGGGTGAGGGTTAAGGGTGATGGTTAAGCGTGAGGGTTAAGCGTGAGAATTAAGGGTGAGGGTTAAGGGTGAGGGTTAAGGGTGAGGGTTAAGGGTGAGGGTTAAGGGTGAGGGTTAAGGGTGAGGGTTAAGGGTGAGGGTTAAGGGTGAGGGGTAAGGGTGAGGGTTATGGGTGAGGGTTAAGGGTGAGGGTTAAGGGTGAGGGTTAAGGGTGAGCGTTAAGGGTTAAGGGTGAGGGTTAAGGGTTAGGTTTAAGGGTGAGGGTTAATGGTGAGGGTTAAGGGTGAGGGTTAAGGGTGATGGTTAAGTGAGGGTTGAGGGTGAGGGTTAAGGCGAGGGTTAAGGAATTAAGGGTGAGGGGTTAAAGGTGAGGGTTAAGGGTGAGGTTTAAGGGTGAGGGTTAAGGTTGAGGGTTAAGGGTGAGGGTTAACGGTGAGGGTTAAGGGTTCAGGGTGAGGGGTTAAGGGTGAGGGTTAAGGGTGAGGGTTTATGGTGAGGGTTAAGGGTGAGGGTTAAGGGTGATGGTTAAGTGTGAGGGTTGAGGATGATGGTTAAGGGTGAGGGTTAAGGGTTAAGGATGAGGGTGAAGGGTGAGGGTTAAGGGTGAGAGTTAAGGGTGAGGGTTAAGGGTGAGGTTAAGGGTGAGGGTTAAGGGTGAGGGTTAAGGGTGAGGGTTATGGGTGAGGGTTAAGGGTGAGGGTTAAGGGTGAGGGTTAAGGGTGAGGGATAAGGGTGAGGATATGGGTGAGAGTTAAGGGTGAGGGTTAAGGGTGAGGGTCAAGGGTTAAGGGTGAGGGATAAGGGTGAGGGTTAAGGGTGAGGGTTAAGGGTGATGGTTAGGGTGAGGGGTTAAGGGTGAGAGTTAAGGGTGAGGGTTAAGGGTGAGGGTTAAGGGTGTGGGTTAAGGGTGAGGGTTAAGGGTGATGGTTAAGGGTGAGGGTTAAGGGTGAGGGGTAAGGGTGAGGGTTATGGGTGAGGGTTAAGGGTGAGGGTTAAGGGTGAGGGTTAAGGGTGAGGGTTAAGGGTTAAGGGTGAGTGTTAAGGGTGAGGGTTAAGGGTGAGGGTTAAGGGTGATGGTTAAGGGTGAGGGTTAAGCGTGAGGGTTAAGCGTGATGGTTAAGGGTGATGGTTAAGGGTGAGGGTTAAGGGTGAGAGTAAGGGTGAGGGTTAAGGGTGAGGGTTAAGGGTGAGGGTTAAGGGTGAGGGTTATGGGTGAGGGTTAAGGGTGAGGGTTAAGGGTGAGGGTTAAGGGTGAGGGATAAGGGTGAGGGATATGGGTGAGAGTTAAGGGTGAGGGTTAAGGGTGAGGGTCAAGGGTTAAGGGTGATGGTTAAGGGTGATGGTTAAGGGTGAGGGTTAAGCGTGAGGGTTAAGGGTGATGGTTAAGGGTGAGGGTTAAGGGTGAGAGTTAAGGGTGAGGGTTAAGGGTGAGGTTAAGGGTGAGGGTTAAGGGTGAGGTTAAGGGTGAGGGTTATGGGTGAGGGTTAAGGGTGAGGGTTAAGGGTGAGGGTTTAAGGGTGAGGGATAAGGGTGAGGGATATGGGTGAGAGTTAAGGGTGAGGGTTACAGGTGAGGGTCAAGGGTTTAGGGTGAGGGTTAAGGTGAGGGGGTAAGGCTGAGGTTTAAGGGTGAGGGTTAAGGGTGAGGGTTAAGGTTGAGGGTTAAGGGTGAGGGTAAGGGTGAGGGTTAAGGGTGAGGGTTATCGGTGAAGGTTAAGGGTGAGGGTTAAGGGTGAGGTTTAAGGGTGAGGGTAAGGGTGAGGGTTAAGGTTGAGGGTTAAGGGTGAGGGTTAAGGGTGAGGGTTAAGGGTGAGGGATAAGGGTGAGGGTTAAGGGTGAGGGTTAAGGGTTAAGGGTGAGGGTTAAGGGTGAGGTTAAGGGTGAGGGTTAAGGGTGAGGGTTAATGGTGAAGGTTAAGGGTGATGGTTAGTGTGAGGGTTGAGAGTGTGGGTTAAGTGCGAGGGTTAAGGATTAAGGGTGAGGGTTAAAGGTGAGGGTTAAGGGTGGTTGTTCAGGGAGAGGGTTAAGCGTGATAATTAAGGGTGAGGGTTAAGGTGAGGGTTAAGGGTGAGGATTAAGGGTGAGGGTTAAGGGTGAGGGTTAAGGGTTAAGGGTGAGGGTTAAGGGTGAGGGTTAAGGGTGAGGGTAAGGGTGAGGGTTAATGGTGAGGGGTTAAGGGTGAGGGTTAAGGGTGAGGGTTTAGGGTGAGGGTTAAGGGTGAGGGTTAAGGGTGAGGGTTAAGGGTGATGGTTAAGGGTGATGGTTAGGGTGAGGGTTAAGGGTGAGGGTTAAGGGTGAGGGTAAGGGTGAGGTTTAAGGGTGAGGGTTAATGGTGAGGGTTAAGGTTGAGGGTTAAGGGTGAGGGTTTAGGGTGAGGGTTAAGGTGAGGGTTAAGGTGAGGGTTAAGGTGAGTGTTAAGGGTGAGGGTTAAGGGTGAGGGTTAAGGGTTAAGGCTGAGGGTTAAGGGTGAGGGTTATGGGTGAGGGATAAGGGTGAAGGTTAATGGTGACGGTTAAGGGTGATGGTTAAGTGTGAGGGTTGAGGGTGAGGGTTAGGGCGAGGGTTAAGGATTAAGGGTGAGTGTTAAGGTGAGGGTTAGGGTGAGGGTTAAGGGTGAGGGTTAAGGGTGATGGTTAAGGGTGAGGGTTAAGGGTGAGAGTTAAGGTTGAGGGTTAAGGGTGAGGGTTAAGGGTGAGGGTTAAGGGTGAGGGTTACGGGTGAGGGTTAATGGTGAGGGTTAAGGATTAAGGGTGAGGGTTAAGTGTGTGGGTTAAGGGTGAGGGTTATGGGTGATGGTTAAGGTGAGGGTTAAGGGTTAAGGGTGAGGGTTAAGGGTGAGGGTTAAGGGTGAGGTTTAAGGGTGAGGGTTAAGGGTGATGGTTAAGGGTGAGGGTTAAGCGTGAGAATTAAGGGTGAGGGTTAAGGGTGAGGGATAAGGGTGAGGGTTAAGGGTGAGGGTTAAGGGTGAGTGTTAAGGGTGAGGGTTAAGGGTGAGGGTTAAGGGTGAGGGGTAAGGGGAGGGATATGGGTGAGGGTTAAGGGTGAGGGTTAAGGGTGAGGGTTAAGGGTTAAGGGTGAGTGTTAAGGGTGAGGGTTAAGGTGATGGTTAAGGGTGAGGGTTAAGGGAGAGGGTTAAGGGTGAGGGTTAAGGGTGAGGGTTAAGGGTGAGGGTTAAGGGTGAGGGTTTTAAGGGTGAGGGGTAGAGGTGAGGGGTTATGGTTGAGGGTTAAGGGTGAGGGGTTAAGGGTGAGGGTTAAGGGTGAGGGTTAAGGGTTAAGGGTGAGGGTTAAGGGTGAGGGTTAAGGGTGATGGTTAAGTGAGGGTTGAGGGTGAGGGTTAAGGGCGAGGGTTAAGGATTAAGGGTGAGGGTTAAAGGTGAGGGTTAAGGGTGAGGGGTTAAGGGTTAAGGGTGAGGGTTAACGTTGAGGTTAAGGGTGAGGGTAACGGTGAGGGTTAAGGTTAAGGGTGAGTGTTAAAGGTGAGGGTTTAGGGTGAGGGTTAAGGGTGAGGGTTAAGGGTGATGGTAAGGGTGAGGGTTAAGGGTGAGAGTTAAGGTTGAGGGTTAAGGGTGAGGGTTAAGGGTGAGGGTTTAGGGTGAGGGTGAAGGGTGAGGGTTAATGGTGAGGGTTAAGGATTAAGGGTGAGGGTTAAGTGTGTGGGTTAAGGGTGAGGGGTTATGGGTGATAGTTAAGGGTGAGGGTTAAGGGTTAAGGGTGAGGGTTAAGGGTGAGGGTTAAGGGTGAGGTTTAAGGGTGAGTGGGTAAGGGTGAGGGTTAAGGGTGATGGTTAAGGGTGAGGGTTAAGCGTGAGAATTAAGGGTGAGGGTTAAGGGTGAGGATAAGGGTGAGGGTTAAGGTGAGGGTTAAGGGTGAGAGTTAAGGGTGAGGGTTAAGGGTGAGGTTAAGGGTGAGGGGTAAGGGTGAGGGATATGGGTGAGGGTTAAGGGTGAGGGTTAAGGGTGAGGTTAAGGGTTAAGGTGAGTGTTAAGGGTGAGGGTTAAGGGTGAGGGTTAAGGGTGATGGTTAAGGGTGAGGGTAAGGGTGAGGGTTAAGGGTGAGGGTTAAGGGTGAGGGTTAAGGGTGAGGGTTAAGGGTGAGGGTTAAGGGTGAGGGTTAAGGGTGAGGGTTATGGTTGAGGGTTAAGGGTGAGGGTTAAGGGTGAGGGTTAAGGGTGAGGGTTAAGGGTTAAGGGTGAGGGTTAAGGGTGAGGGTTAAGGGTGATGGTTAAGTGAGGGTTGAGGGTGAGGGTTAAGGGCGAGGGTTTAAGGATTAAGGGTGAGGGTTTAAAGGTGAGGGTTAAGGGTGAGGGTTAAGGGTTAGGGTGAGGGTTAAGGTTGAGGGTTAAGGGTGAGGGTTAACGGTGAGGGTTAAGGGTTAAGGGTGAGGGTTAAGGGTGAGGGTTAAGGGTGAGGTGTTATGGTGAGGGTTAAGGGTGAGGGTTAAGGGTAATGGTTAAGTGTGAGGGTTGAGGATGATGGTTAAGGGTGAGGGTTAAGGGTTAAGGTGAGGGTGAAGGGTGAGGGTTAAGGGTGTGGGTTAAGGGTGAGGGTTAAGGGTGATGGTTAAGGGTGAGGGTTAAGGGTGAGGGTTAAGGGTGAGGGTTAATGGTGAAGGTTAAGGGTGATGGTTAAGTGTGAGGGTTGAGAGTGAGGGTTAAAGGCGAGGGTTAAGGATTAAGGGTGAGGTTAAAGGTGAGGGTTAAGGGTGATGGTTCAGGGAGAGGGTTAAGCGTGAGAATTAAGGGTGAGGGTTAAGGGTGAGGGTTAAGGTGGAGGGTTAAGGGTGAGGGTTAAGGGTGAGGGTTAAGGGTGAGGGTTAATGGTGAAGGGTTAAGGGTGATGGTTAAGTGTGAGGATTGAGAGTGAGGGTTAAGGGCGAGGGTTAAGGATTAAGGGTGAGGGTTAAAGGTGAGGGTTAAGGGTGAGGGTTAAGGGTGAGGGTTAAGGGTGATGGTTAAGGGTGAGGGTTAAGCGTGAGAATTAAGGGTGAGGGTTAAGGGTGAGGGTTAAGGGTGAGGTTAAGGGTGAGGGTTAAGGGTGAGGGTTAAGGGTGAGGGTTAAGGATTAAGGGCGAGGGTTAAGTGTGAGGGTTAAGGGTGGGGGTTAAGGGTGAGGGTTAGGGTGATGGTTAAGGGTGAGTGTTAAGGGTTAAGGGTGAGGGTTAAGGGTGAGGGTTAAGGGTGAGGGTTAAGGAGAGGGTTAAGGGTGAGGGTTAAGGGTTAAGGGTGTGTGTTAAGGGTGAGGGTTAAGGGTGAGGGTTAAGGGTGAGGGTTAAGGGTGAGGGTTAATGGTGAGGGTTAAGCGTGAGGGTTAAGGGTGATGGTTAAGGGTGAGGTTTAAGGGTGAGAGTTAAGGGTGAGGGTTAAGGGTGAGGGTTAAGGGTGAGGGTTAAGGGTGAGGGTTAAGGGTGAGGGTTAAGTGTGAGGGTTAAGGGTGAGGGTTAAGGTGAGGGATAAGTGTGAGGGATATGGGTGAGAGTTAAGGGTGAGGGTTAAGGGTGAGGGTCAAGGGTTAAGGGTGAGGGATAAGGGTGATGGTTAAGGGTGAGGGTTAAGGGTGAGGGTTAAGGGTGATGGTTAAGGGTGATGGTTAAGGGTGAGGGTTAAGGGTGAGGGTTAAGGGTGAGGGTTAAGGGTGAGGGTTAAGGGTGAGGGTTGAGGGTGAGGGTTAAGGATTAAGGGCGAGGGTTAAGTGTGAGGGTTAAGGGTGAGTGTTAAGGGTGAGGGTTAAGGGTGATGGTTAAGGGTGAGGGTTAAGGGTTAAGGGTGAGGGTTAAGGGTTAAGGGTGAGGGTTAAGGGTGAGGGTTAAGGGTGAGGGTTAAGGGAGAGGGTTAAGGGTGATGGTTAGGGTGAGGGTTAAGGTTGAGAGTTAAGGGTGAGGGTTAAGGGTGAGGGTTAAGGGTGAGGGTTAAGGGTGATGGTTAAGGGTGAGGGTTAAGGGTGAGGGGTAAGGGTGAGGGTTATGGGTGAGGGTTAAGGGTGAGGGTTAAGGGTGAGGGTTAAGGGTGAGGGTTAAGGGTTAAGGGTTAGTGTTAAGGGTGAGGGTTAGGGTGAGGGTTAAGGGTGAGGGTTAAGGGTGAGGGTTAAGGGTGAGGGTTAAGCGTGAGGGTTAAGGGTGATGGTTAAGGGTGAGGGTTAAGGGTGAGTGTTAAGGGTGAGGGTTAAGGGTGAGGGTTAAGGGTGAGGGTTAAGGGGTGAGGGTTAAGGGTGAGGGTTTAAGGGTGAGGGTTAAGAGTGAGGGATAAGGGTGAGGATATGGGTGAGAGTTAAGGGTGAGGGTTAAGGGTGAGGGTCAAGGGTTAAGGGTGAGGGATAAGGGTGATGGTTAAGGGTGAGGGTTAAGGGTGAGGGTTAAGGGTGATGGTTAAGGGTGATGGTTAAGGGTGAGGGTTAAGGGTGAGGGTTAAGGGTGAGGGTTAAGGCTGAGGTTTAAGGGTGAGGGTTAAGGATGAGGGTTAAGGTGAGGGTTAAGGGTGAGGTTAAGGGTGAGGGTTAAGGGTGAGGGGTTAACGGTGAGGGTTAAGGGTGAGGGTTAAGGGTGAGGGTTAAGGGTGAGGGTTAGGGTGAGGGTTAAGGGTGAGGGGTTAAGGGTGAGGGTTAAGGGTGAGGGTTAAGGGTTAAGGGTGAGGGTTAAGGGTGAGGGTTAAGGGTGAGGGTTAAGGGTGAGGTTTAATGGTGAAGGTTTAAGGGTGATGGTTATGTGTGAGGGTTGAGAGTGAGGGTTAAGGGCGAGGGTTAAAGATTAAGGGTGAGGGTTAAAGGTGAGGGTTTAAGGGTGAGGGTTAAGGGTGAGGGTTAGGAAATGGTTAAGGGTGAGGGTTAAGCGTGAGAATTAAGGGTGAGGGGTTAAGGGTGAGGGTTAAGGGTGAGGGTTAAGGGTGAGGGTTAAGGGTGAAGGTTAAGGGTGAGGGTTAAGGATTAAGGGTGAGGGTTAAGTGTGAGGGTTAAGGGTGAGGGTTAAGGGTGAGGGTTAAGAGTTATGGTTAAGGGTGAGGGTTAAGGGTTAAGGGTGAGGGTTAAGGGTGAGGGTTAAGGGTAAGGGTTAAGGGTGAGGGTTAAGGGTGAGGGTTAAGGGTGATGGTTAAGGGAGAGGGTTAAGCGTGAGAATTAAGGGTGAGGGTTAAGGGTGAGGGTTAAGGGTGAGGGTTAAGGGTGAGGGTTAAGGGTGAGGGTTAAGGGTGAGGGGGTAAAGGTCAGGGTTATGGGTGAGGGTTAAGGGTGAGGTTTAAGGGTGAGGGTTAAGGGTGAGAGTTAAGGGTGAGGGTTAAGGGTGAGGGTTAAGGGTGAGGGTTAAGGGTGAGGGTTAAGGGTGATGGTTAAGGGTGAGGTTAAGGGTGATGGGTAAGGGTGAGGGTTATGGGTGAGGGTTAAGGGTGAGGGTTAAGGGTGAGGTTAAGGGTGAGGGTTAAGGGTTAAGGGTGAGTGTTAAGGGTGAGCGTTAAGGGTGAGGGTTAAGGATGATGGTTAAGGGTGAGGGTTAAGGGTGAGGGTTAAGGGTGATGGTTAAGGGTGAGTGTTAAGGGTGAGAGTTAAGGGTGAGGGTTAATGGTGGGGGTTAAGGGCGAGGGTTAAGGGTGAGGGTTAAGGGTGAGGGATAAGGGTGAGGGTTAAGGGTGAGGGTTAAGGGTGAGGGATAAGGGTGAGGGATATGGATGAGAGGTTAAGGGTGAGGGTTACGGTGAGGGTTAAGGGTTAAGGGTGAGTGTTAAGGGTGAGGGTTAAGGGTGAGGGTTAAGGGTGAGGGTTAAGGGTGAGGGTTAAGGGTGAGTGTTAAGGGTGAGGGTTAAGGGTGAGGGTTAAGGGTGAGGTTTAACGGTGAGGGTTAAGGGTGAGGGTTAAGGGTGAGGGTTAAGGGTGAGGGTTAAGGGTGAGGGTTAATGGTGAAGGTTAAGGGTGATGGTTAAATGTGAGGGTTGAGGGTGAGGGTTAAGGGCGAGGGTTAAGGATTAAGGGTGAGGGTTAAAGGTGAGGGTTAAGGGTGATGGTTAAGGGAGAGGGTTAAGGGTGATGGTTAAGGGTGAGGGTTAAGCGTGAGAATTAAGGGTAGCGGGTTAAGGGTGCGGGTTAAGGGTGAGGGTTAAGGGTGAGGGTTAAGGGTGAGGGTTAGGGTGAGGGTTAATGATTAATGGTGAGGGTTAAGTGTGAGGGTTAAGGGTGAGGGTTAAGGGTGATGGTTAAGGGTGAGGGTTAAGGGTTAAGGGTGAGGGTTAAGGGTGAAGGTTAAGGGTGAGGGTTAAGGGTGAGGGGTAAGGGTGAGGGTTAAGGTTGATGGTTAAGGGTGAGGGTGAAGCGTGAGAATTAAGGGTGAGGGTTAAGGGTGAGGGTTAAGGGTGAGGGTTAAGGGTGAGGGTTAAGGGTGAGGGGTTAAGGGTGAGGGGTAAGGGTGAGGGTTATGGGTGAGGGTTAAGGGTGAGGGTTAAGGGTGAGGGTTAAGGGTGAGGGTTAAGGGTGAGGGTTAAGGGTTAAGGGTGAGGGTTAAGGGTGAGGGTTAAGGGTGAGGGTTAATGGTGAGGGTTAAGGGTGGTGGTTAAGTGTGAGGGTTGAGGGTGAGGGTTAAGGGCGAGGGTTAAGGATTAAGGGTGAGGGTTAAAGGTGAGGGTTAAGGTGAGGGTTGAGGGTGAGGGTTAAGTGTGAGGGTTAATGGTGAGGGTTAAGGGTGAGGGTTATGGGGATGGTTAAGTGTGAGGGTTAAGTGTGAGGGTTAATGGTTAAGGGTGAGTGTTAAGGGTGAGGTTTAAGGGTGAGGGTTAAGGGTGAGGGTTAAGGGTGATGGTTAACGGTGAGGGTTAAGGGTTAAGGGTGAGGGTTAAGTGTGAGGGTTAAGTGTTAAGGGTGAGGGTTAAGGGTGTGGGTTAAGGGTGATTGTTTAAGTGTGAGGGTTAAGGTAAGGGTTAAGGGTGAGGGTTAAGGATTAACGGTGAGGGTTAAGTGTGAGGGTTAAGGGTTAAGGGTGAGGGGTAAGGGTCAGGGTTATGGGTGAGCGTTAAGGTTGAGGTTTAAGGGTGAGGGTTAAGGGTGAGAGTTAAGGGTGAGGGTTAAGGGTGAGGTTTAAGGGTGAGGGTTAAGGGTGAGGGTTAAGGGTGATGGTTAAGGGTGAGGGTTAAGGGTGAGGGGTAAGGGTGAGGGTTATGGTGAGTGTTAAGGGTGAGGGTTAAGGGTGAGGGTTAAGGGTGAGGGTTAAGGGTGAGTGTTAAGGGTGAGCGTTAAGGGTGAGGGTTAAGGATGATGGTTAAGGGTGAGGGTTAAGGGTGAGGGTTAAGGATGATGGTTAAGGGTGAGGGTTAAGGGTGAGGGGTAAGGGTCATGGTTAACGGTGAGGGTTAAGGGTGAGAGTTAAGGGTGAGGGTTAAGGGTGAGTGTTAAGGGTGAGGGTTAAGGGTGAGGGTTAAGGGTTAAGGGTGAGGGTTAAGGGTGAGGGTTATGGGTGAGGGTTAAGGGTGAAGGTTAATGGTGAAGGTTAAGGGTGATGGTTAAGTGTGAGGGTTGAGGGTGAGGGGTAAGGCGAGGGTTAAGGATTAAGGGTGAGGGTAAAGGTGAGGGTTAAGGGTGAGGGTTAAGGGTGAGGGTTAAGGGTGATGGTTAAGGGTGAGGGTTAGGGGTGAGAGTTAAGGTTGAGGGTTAAGGGTGAGGTTAAGGGTGAGGGTTAAGGGTGAGGGTTAAGGGTGAGGATAACGGTGAGGGTTAAGGATTAAGGGTGAGGGTTAAGTGTGTTGGTAAGGGTGAGGGTTAAGGGTGAGGGTTATGGGTGATGGTTAAGGGTGAGGTTAAGGGATAAGGGTGAGGGTTAAGGGTGAGAGCTAAGGGTGAGGGTTAAGGGTGAGGGGTAAGGGTGAGGGTTATGGGTGAGGGTTAAGGGTGAGGGTTAAGGGTGAGGGTTAAGGTTAAGGGTGAGTGTTAAGGGTGAGTGTTAAGGGTGAGGGTTAAGGGTGATGGTTAAGGTTGAGGGTTAAGGGTGAGGGTTAAGGGTGAGGGTTAAGGGTGAGGGTTTAAGGTGAGTGTTAAGGGTGAGGGTTAAGGTTGAGGGTTAAGGGTGAGGGTTAAGGGGGAGGGTTAAGGGCGAGGGTTAAGGGTGAGTGTTAAGGGTGAGGGTTAAGGGTGAGGGTTAAGGGTGAGGGTTAAGGTTAAGGGTGAGGGTTAAGGGTGAGGGTTAAGGGTGAGGGTTAAGGGTGAGGGTTAATGGTGAGGGTTAAGGGTGATGGTTAAGTGAGGGTTGAGGGTGAGGGTTAAGGGCGAGGGTTAAGGATTAAGGGTGAGGGTTAAAGGTGAGGGTTAAGGGTGAGGGTTAAGGGTGAGGGTTAAGGTTGAGGGTTAAGGGTGAGGGTTAACGGTGAGGGTTAAGGGTTAAGGGTGAGGGTTAAGGTGATGGTTAAGGGTGAGGTTTAAGGGTGAGAGATAAGGGTGAGGGTTAAGGGTGATGGTTAAGGGTGAGGGTAAGGGGTGAGGGGTAAGGGTGAGGGTTATGGGTGAGGGTTAAGGGTGAGGGTTAAGGGTGAGGGTTAAGGGTGAGGGTTATGGGTTAAGGGTGAGTGTTAAGGGTGAGGGTTAAGGGTGAGGGTTAAGGGTGAGGGTTAAGGGTGATGGTTAAGGGTGAGGGTTAAGCGTGAGGGTTAAGGGTGATGGTTAAGGGTGAGGGTTAAGGGTGAGAGTTAAGGTTGAGGGTTAAGGGTGAGGGTTAATGGTGAGGGTTAAGGGTGAGGGTTAAGGGTGAGGGTTAAGGGTGAGGGTTAAGGGTGAGGGTTAAGGGTGAGTTATAAGGGTGAGGGATATGGTGAGAGTTAAGGGTGAGGGTTAAGGGTGAGGGTTAAGGGTTAAGGTTGAGGGTTAAGGGTGAGGGTTAAGGGTGAGGGTTAAGGGTGAGGGTTAACGGTGAGGGTTAAGGGTGAGGGTTAAGGGTGAGGGTTAAGCGTGAGGGTTAAGGGTTAAGGGTGAGGGTTAAGGGTGAGGTTAAGGGTGAGGGTTAAGGCTGAGATTTAAGGGTGAGGGTTAAGGGTTAAGGTTGAGGGTTAAGGGTGAGGGTTAAGGGTGAGGGTTAAGGGTGAGGGTTAACGGTGAGGGTTAAGGGTGAGGGTTAAGGGTGAGGGTTAAGCGTGAGGGTTAAGGGTTAAGGGTGAGGGTTAAGGGTGAGGGTTAAGGGTGAGGGTTAAGGGTGAGGGTTAATGGTGAGGTTAAGGGTGATGGTTAAGTGTGAGGGTTGAGGGTGAGGGTTACGGGTGAGGGTAAGGGTGAGGGTTATGGGTGAGGTTAAGGGTGAGGGTTAAGGGTGAGGGTTAAGGGTTAAGGGTGAGTGTTAAGGGTGAGTGTTAAGGGTGAGGGTTAAGGGTGATGGTTAAGGGTGAGGGTTAAGGGTGAGGGTTAAGGGTGAGGGTTAAGGGTGAGGGTTAAGGTGAGTGTTAGGGTGAGGGTTAGGTTGAGGGTTAAGGGTGAGGTTAAGGGTGATGGTTAAGGTGAGGTAAAGGGTGAGGGGTAAGGGTGAGGGTTATGGGTGAGGGTAAGGGTGAGGGTTTAAGGGTGAGGGTTAAGGGGGAGGGTTAAGGGTGAGGGTTAAAGGATGATGGTTAAGGGGGAGGGTTAAGGGCGAGGTTAAGGGTGAGTGTTAAGGGTGAGGGTTAAGGGTGAGGGTTAAGGGTGAGGGTTAAGAGTTAATGGTGAGGGTTAAGGGTGAGGGTTAAGGGTGAGGGTTAAGGGTGAGGGTTAATGGTGAGGGTTAAGGGTGATGGTTAAGTGAGGGTTGAGGGTGAGGATTAAGGGCGAGGGTTAAGGATTAAGGGTGAGGGTTAAAGGTGACGGTTAAGGGTGAGGGTTAAGGGTGAGGTTAAGGGTGAGGGTTAACGGTGAGGGTTAAGGGTTAAGGGTGAGGGTTAAGGGTGATGGTTAAGGGTGAGGGTTAATGGTGAGAGTTAAGGGTGAGGGTTAAGGGTGATGGTTAAGGGTGAGGGTAAAGGTGGAGGGGTAAGGGTGAGGGTTATGGGTGAGGGTAAGGGTGAGGGTTAAGGGTGAGGGTTAAGGGGGAGGGTTAAGGGTGAGGGTTAAGGATGATGGTTAAGGGTGAGGGTTAAGGGTGAGGGTTAAGGGTGAGGGTTAGGGGTGAGGGTTAAGGGTGATGGTTAAGGGTGAGGGTTAAGGGTGAGGGTTAAGGGTGAGGGTTAAGGGTGATGGTTAAAGGGGAGGGTTAAGGGCGAGGGTTAAGGGTGAGTGTTAAGGGTGAGGGTTAAGGGTGAGAGTTAAGGGTGAGGGTTAAGGGGTTAAGGATGAGGGTTAAGGGTGAGGGTTAAGGGTGAGGGTTAAGGGTGAGGGTTAATGGTGAGGGTTAAGGGTGAGGGTTAAGGGTGGTGGTTAAGTGAGGGTTGAGGGGTGAGGGTTAAGGGCGAGGGATGAGGGGGTAAGGGTGAGGGTTAAGGGTGAGGGTTAAGGGTGAGGGTTAAGGGTGAGGTTTAAGGATGATGGTTTAAGGGTGAGAGTTAAGGGTGAGAGTTAATGGTGAGGGTTAAGGGTGAGGGTTAATGGTGATGGTTAAGTGTGGGGGTTGAGGGTAAGGGTTAAGGGTGAGGGTTAAGGATTAAGGGTGAGGGTTAAGTGTGAGGGTTAAGGGTTAATGGTGAGTGTTAAGCATGAGGGTTAAGGGTGAGGGTTAAGGGCGATGGTTAAGTGTGAGGTTTGAGGGTAAGTGTTAAGGGTGAGGGTTAAGGATTAAGGGTGAGGGTTAAGTGTGAGGGTTAAGGGTGAGGGTTAAGGGTGATGGTTAAGGGTGAGGGTTAAGGGTTAAGGGTGAGGGTTAAGGGTGAGGGTTAAGGTGAGGGTTAAGGGTGAGGGTTAAGGGTGTTGTTTAAGTGTGAGGTTTGAGGGTAAGCGTTAAGGGTGAGGGTTAAGGATTAGGGTGAGGGTTAAGTGTGAGGGGTTAAGGGTGAGGGTTAAGGGTGAGGGTTAAGGGTGAGGGTAAGGGTGAGGGTTAAGGGTTAAGGATGAGGGTTAAGGGTGAGGGTTAAGGGTGAGTGTTAAGGGTGAGGGTTAATGGTGAGGGTTAAGGGTGAGGGTTATGGGTGATGGTTAAGTGAGGGTTGAGGGTGAGGGTTAAGGGCGAGGGATGAGGGGTAAGGGCGAGGGTTAAGGGTGAGGGTTAAGGGTGAGGGTTAAGGGTGAAGGTTAAGTATGATGGTTAAGGGTGAGAGTTAAGGGTGAGTTAATGGTGAGGGTTAAGGGTGAGGGTTAATGGTGATGGTTAAGTGTGAGGGTTGAGGGTAAGGGTTAAGGGTGAGGGTTAAGGATTAAGGGTGAGGGTTAAGTGTGAGGGTTAAGGGTTAATGGTGAGTGTTAAGGGTGAGGGTTAAGGGTGAGGGTTAAGGGTGAGGGTTTAAGGGTAAGGGTTAAGGGTGATGGTTAAGGTGATGGTTAAGGGTGAGGTTTAAGGGTGAGGTTTAAGGGTGAGGGTTAAGTGTGGGGGTTAAGGATGAGGGTTAATGGTGAGGGTTAAGGGTGAGGGTTAAGGGTGATGGTTAAGTGTGAGGGTTTGAGGGTAAGTGTTAAGGGTGAGGGTTAAGGATTAAGGGTGAGGGTTTAAGTGTGAGGGTTAAGGGTGAGGGTTAAGGGTGATGGTTAAGGGTGATGGTTAAGGGGTGAGGGTTAAGGGTTAAGGGTGAGGGTTAAGGGTGAGGGTTAAGGGTGAGGGTTAAGGGTGAGGGTTAAGGGTGATGGTTAAGTGTGAGGTTTGAGGTAAGTGTTAAGGGTGAGGGTTAAGGATTAAGGGTGAGGGTTAAGTGTGAGGGTTAAGGGTGAGGGTTAAGGGTGATGGTTAAGGTTGATGGTTAAGGGTGAGGGCTAAGGGTTAAGGGTGAGGGTTAAGGGTGAGGGTTTAGGGTGAGGGTTTAAGGGTGAGGGTTAAGGGTGATGGTTAAGGGTGAGGGTTAAGCGTGAGAATTAAGGGTGAGGGTTAAGTGTGAGGGTTAAGGGTGATGGTTAAGTGTGAGGGTTGAGGGTGAGTGTTAAGGGCGAGGGTTAAGGATTAAGGGTGAGAGTTAAAGGTGAGGGTTAAGGGTGAAGGGTTAAGAGTGAAGGTTAAGGGTGAGGGTTAAGGGTGAGGGTTAAGGGTTAAGGGTGAGGGTTAAGGGTGAGGGTTAAGGGTGAGGGTTAAGGGTGAGGGTTAAGGATGATGGTTAATGGTGAGGGTTAAGGGTGAGAGTTAAGGGTGAGGGATAAGGGTGAGGGTTATGGGTGAGGGTTAAGGGTGAGGGTTAAGGGTGAGGGTTAAGGGTTAAGGGTGTGTGTTAAGGGTGAGGGTTAAGGGTGAGTGTTAAGGGTGAGGGTTAAGGGTGAGGGTTAAGGGTGATGGTTAAGGGTTAGGGTTAAGGGTGAGTGTTAAGGGTGAGGGTTAAGGGTGAGGGTTAAGGGTTAAGGGTGTTGGTTTAAGGGTGAGGGTTAAGGGTGAGGGTTAAGGGTGATGGTTAAGGGTGAGGTTTAAGGGTGAGAGTTAAGGGTGAGGGTTAAGGGTGTGGGTTAAGGGTGATAGTTAAGGGTGAGGGTTAAGGGTGAGGGTTAAGGTGAGGGTTAAGGGTGAGGGTTAAGGGTGAGGATAAGGGTGAGGGTTATGGGTGAGAGTTAAGGGTGAGAGTTAAGTTGAGGGTTAAGGGTGAGGGTTAAGGGTGAGGGTTAAGGGTGAGGGTTAAGGGTGAGGGTTAAGGGTGAGGGTTAAGGGTGAGGGTTAAGGGTTAAGGGTGAGGGTTAAGGGTGAGGGTTAAGGGTGAGGGTTAAGTGTGAGGGTTAAGGGTGATGGTTAAGTGTGAGGGTTGAGGGTGAATGTTAAGGGCGAGGGTTGAGGATTAAGGGTGAGAGTTAAAGGTGAGGGTTAAGGGTGAGGGTTAAGAGTGAGGGTTAAGGGTGAGGGTTAAGAGTGAAGGTTAAGGGTGAGGGTTAAGGGTGAGGGTTAAGGGTTAAGGGTGAGGGTTAAGGGTGAGGGTTAAGGGTGAGGGTTAAGGGTGAGGGTTAAGGATGATGGTTAATGGTGAGGGTTAAGGGTGAGAGTTAAGGGTGAGGGATAAGGGTGAGGGTTATGGGTGAGGGTTAAGGGTGAGGGTTAAGGGTGAGGGTTAAGTGTTAAGGTGTGTGTTAAGGGAGAGGGTTAAGGGGTGAGTGTTAATGGTGAGGGTTAAGGGTGAGGGTTAAGGGTAATGGTTAAGGGTTAGGGTTAAGGGTGAGAGTTAAGGGTGAGGGTTAAGGGTGAGAGTTAAGTGTGAGGGTTAAGTGTGAGGGTTAAGGGTGATGGTTAAGGTTGAGGGTTAATGGTGAGGGGTAAGGGTGAGGGTTATGGGTGAGGGTTAAGGGTGAGGGTTAAGGGTGAGGGTTAAGGGTGAGTGTTAAGGGTGAGGGTTAAGGGTGAGGGTTAAGGGTTAAGGGTGTTGGTTAAGGGGTGAGGGTTAAGGGTGAGGGTTAAGGGTGATGGTTAAGGGTGAGGTTTAAGGGTGAGAGTTAAGGGTGAGGGTTAAGGGTGTGGGTTAAGGGTGATGGTTAAGGGTGAGGGTTAAGGGTGAGGGTTAAGGGTGAGGGTTAAGGGTGAGGGTTAAGGGTGAGGGATAAGGGTGAGGGTTATGGGTGAGAGTTAAGGGTGAGAGTTAAGGTTGAGGTTAAGGGTGAGGGTTAAGGGTGAGGGTTAAGGGTGAGGGTTAAGGGTGAGGGTTAAGGGTGAGGGTTAAGGGTGAGGGTTAAGGGTTAAGGGTGAGGGTTAAGGGTGAGGGTTAAGGGGTGAGGGTTAAGTGTGAGGGTTAAGGGTGATGGTTAAGTGTGAGGGTTGAGGGTGAGTGTTAAGGGCGAGGGTTGAGGATTAAGGGTGAGAGTTAAAGGTGAGGGTTAAGGGTGAGGGTTAAGAGTGAAGGTTAAGGGTGAGGGTTAAGGGTGAGGGTTAAGGTTAAGGGTGAGGGTTAAGGGTGAGGGTTAAGGGTGAGGGTTAAGGGTGAGGGTTAAGGATGATGGTTAATGGTGAGGGTTAAGGGTGAGAGTTAAGGGAGGGATAAGGGTGAGGGTTATGGGTGAGGGTTAACGGTGAGGGTTAAGGGTGAGGGTTAGGGGTTAAGGGTGTGTGTTAGGGTGAGGGTTAAGGGTGAGTGTTAAGGGTGAGGGTTAAGGGTGAGGGTTAAGGGTGATGGTTAAGGGTGAGGGTTAAGGGTGAGAGTTAAGGGTGAGGGTTAAGGGTGAGAGTTAAGTGTGAGGGTTAAGTGTGAGGGTTAAGGGTGATGGTTAAGGGTGAGGGTTAAGGGTGAGGGGTAAGGGTGAGGGTTATGGTTGAGGGTTAAGGGTGAGGGTTAAGGGTGAGAGTTAAGGGTGAGTGTTAAGGTGAGGGTTAAGGGTGAGGGTTAAGGGTTAAGAGTGTTGGTTAAGGGTGAGGGTAAGGGTGAGGGTTAAGGGTGATGGTTAAGGGTGAGGGTTAAGGGTAAGAGTTAAGGGTGAGGGTTAAGTGTGTGGGTTAAGGGTGATGGTTAGGGTGAGGGTTAAGGGTGAGGGTTAAGGGTGAGGGTTAAGGGTGAGGGTTATGGGGGATGGTTAAGTGTGAGGGTTAAGTGTTAAGGGTGAGGGTTTAAGGGTGAGGGTTAAGGGTGAGGGTTAAGGGTGAGGGTTAAGGGTGAAGGTTAAGGATGATGGTTAAGGGTGAGAGTTAAGGGTGAGAGTTAATGGTGAGGGTTAAGGGTGAGGGTTAAGGGTGATGGTTAAGTGTGAGGGTTGAGGGTAAGGGTAAGGGTGAGGGTTAAGGATTAAGGGTGAGGGTTAAGTGTGAGGGTTAAGGGTTAAGGGTGAGTGTTAAGGGTGAGGTTTAAGGGTGAGGGTTAAGGGTGAGGGTTAAGGGTGTGGGTTAAGGGTGATGGTTAAGGGTGATGGTTAAGGTGAGGTTTAAGGGTGAGGGTTAAGGGTGAGTGTTAAGTGTGAGGGTTAAGGATGAGGGTTAATGGTGAGGGTTAAGGGTGAGGGTTAAGGGTGATGGTTAAGTGTGAGGTTTGAGGGTACGTGATAAGGGTGAGGGTTAAGGGTTAAGGGTGATGGTTAAGGGTGATGGTTAAGGGTGAGGGTTAAGGGTTAAGGGTGAGGGTTAAGGGTGAGGGTTAAGGGTGAGGGTTAAGGGTGATGGTTTAAGGGTGAGGGTTAAGGGTGATGGTTAAGGGTGAGGGTTAAGCGTTGAGAATTAAGGGTGAGGGTTAAGGGTGAGGGTTAAGGGTGAGGGTTAAGGGTGAGGGTTAAGCGTGAGGGTTAATGGTGAGGGTTAAGTGTGAGGGTTAAGGGGTGATGGTTAAGTGAGGGTTGAGGGTGAGGGATAAGGGCGAGGGTTAAGGATTAAGGGTGAGGGTTAAAGGTGAGGGTTAAGGGTGAGGTTAAGGGTGAGGGTTAAGGTTGAGGGTTAAGGGTGAGGGTTAACGGTGAGGGTTAAGGGTTAAGGCTGAGGGTTAAGGGTGAGAGTTAAGGGTGAGGGTTAAGGGTGAGGGTTAAGGGTGAGGGTTAAGGGTGAGGGTTAAGGGTGAGGGTTAAGGGTGAGGGTTAAGGGTGAGGGTTAAGGGTGAGGGATAAGGGTGAGGGATGTGGGTGAGTGTTAAGGGTGAGAGTTAAGGATTAAGGGTGAGGGTTAAGTGTGAGGGTTAAGAGTTAAGGGTGAGTGTTAAGGGTGAGGTTTAAGGGTGAGGGTTAAGGGTGAGGGTTAAGGGTGAGGGTTAAGGGTGATGGTTAAGGGTGATGGTTAAGGGTGAGGTTTAAGGGTGAGGGTTAAGGGTGAGGGTTAAGTGTGAGGGTTAAGGATGAGGGTTAATGGTGAGGGTTAAGGGTGAGGGTTAAGGGTGATGGTTAAGTGTGATGTTTGAGGGTAAGTGTTAAGGGTGAGGGTTAAGGGTTAAGGGTGAGGGTTAAGGGTGATGGTTAAGGGTGAGGGTTAAGGGTTAAGGGTGAGGGTTAAGGGGTGAGGTTTAAGGGTGAGGGTTAAGGGTGAGGGTTAAGGGTGAGGGTTAAGGGTGATGGTTAAGGGTGAGGGTTAAGCGTGAGAATTAAGGTTGAGGGTTAAGGGTGAGGGTTAAGGGTGAGGGTTAAGGGTGAGGGTTAAGCGTGAGGGTTAATGGTGAGGGTTAAGTGTGAGGGTAAGGGTGATGGTTAAGTGAGGGTTGAGGGTGAGGGTTAAGGGCGAGGGTTAATGATTAAGGGTGAGGGTTAAAGGTGAGGGTTAAGTGTGAGGGTTAAGGGTGAGGGTTAAGGTTGAGGGTTAAGGGTGAGGGTTAACGGTGAGGGTTAAGGGTTAAGGGTGAGGGTTAAGGGTGAGAGTTAAGGGTGAGGGTTAAGGGTGAGGGTTAAGGGTGAGGGTTAAGGGTGAGGGTTAAGGGTGAGGGTTAAGGGTGAGGGTTAAGGGTGAAGGATAAGGGTGAGGGATATGGGTGAGAGTTAAGGGTGAGTGTTAACGGTGAGGGTTAAGGGTTAAGGGTGAGGTTTAAGGGTGAGGGTTAAGGGTGAGGTTAAGGTTGAGGGTTAAGGGTGAGGGTTAAGGGTGAGGGTTAAGGGTGAGGGTTAAGGGTGAGGGTTACGGGTGAGGGTTAAGGGTGAGGGTTAAGGGTTAAGGGTGAGGGTTAAGGGTGAGGGTTAAGGGTGAGGGTTAAGGGTGAGGGTTAACGGTGAAGGTTAAGGGTGATGGTTAAGTGTGAGGGTTGAGGGTGAGGGTTAAGGGCGAGGGTTAAGGATTAAGGGTGAGGGTTAAAGGTGAGGGTTAAGGGTGAGGGTTGAGGGTGAGGGTTAAGGGTGATGGTTAAGGGTGAGGGTTAAGCGTGAGAATTAAGGGTGAGGGTTAAGGGTGAGGGTTAAGGGTGAGGGTTAAGGGTGAGGGTTAAGGGTGAGGGTTAAGGGTGAGGGTTAAGGATTAAGGGTGAGGGTTAAGTGTGAGGGTTAAGGGTGAGGGTTAAGGGTGAGGGTTAAGAGTGATGGTTAAGGGTGAGGGTTAAGGGTTAAGGGTGAGGGTTAAGGGTGAGGGTTAAGGGTGAGTGTTAAGGGTGAGGGTTAAGGGTGAGGGTTAAGGGTGATGGTTAAGGGTGAGGGTTAAGCGTGAGAATTAAGGGTGAGGGTGAAGGGTGAGGGTTAAGGGTGAGGGTTAAGGGTGAGGGTTAAGGGTGAGGGTTAAGGGTGAGGGGTAAGGGTGAGGGTTATGGGTGAGGGTTAAGGGTGAGGGTTAAGGGTGAGGGTTAAGGGTGAGAGTTAAGGGTGAGGGTTAAGGGTGAGGGTTAAGGGTGAGGGTTAAGGGTGAGGGGTAAGGGTGAGGGTTATGGGTGAGGGTTAAGGGTGAGGGTTAAGGATGAGGGTTAAGGGTGAGGGTTAAGGGTTAAGTGTGAGGGTTGAGGGTGAGGTTTAAGGGCGAGGGTTAAGGATTAAGGGTGAGGGTTAAAGGAGGGGGTTAAGGGTGAGGGTTGAGGGTGAGGGTTAAGTGTGAGGGTTAAGGGTGAGGGTTAAGGGTGAGGGTTATGGGGGATGGTTAAGTGTGAGGGTTAAGTGTTAAGGGAGAGGGTTAAGGGTGAGGGTTAAGGGTGAGGGTTAAGGGTGAGGGTTAAGGGTGAAGGTTAAGGATGATGGTTAAGGGTGAGAGTTAAGGGTGAGAGTTAATGGTGAGGGTTAAGGGTGAGGGTTAAGGGTGATGGTTATGTGTGAGGGTTGAGGGTAAGGGTTAAGGGTTAGGGTTAAGGATTAAGGGTGAGGGTTAAGTGTGAGGGTTAAGGGTTAAGGGTGAGTGTTAAGGGCGAGGTTTAAGGGTGAGGGTTAAGGGTGAGGGTTAAGGGTGATGGTTAAGGGTGAGGGTTAAGCGTGAGGGTTAATGGTGAGGGTTAAGTGTGAGGGTTAAGGGTGATGGTTAAGTGAGGGTTGAGGGTGAGGGTTAAGGGCGAGGGGTTAATGATTAAGGGTGAGGGTTAAAGGTGAGGGTTAAGGGTGAGGGTTAAGGGTGAGGGTTAAGGTTGAGGGTTAAGGGTGAGGGTTAACGGTGAGGGTTAAGGGTTAAGAGTGAGGGTTAAGGGTGAGAGTTAAGGGTGAGGGTTAAGGGTGAGGGTTAAGGGTGAGGGTTAAGGGTGAGGGTTAAGGGTGAGGGTTAAGGGTGAGGGTTAGGGGTGAGGGTTAAGGGTGAGGGATAAGGGTGAGGGATATGGGTGAGAGTTAAGGGTGAGTGTTAACGGTGAGGGTTAAGGGTTAAGGGTGAGGTTTAAGTGTGAGGGTTAAGGGTGAGGGTTAAGGTTGAGGGTTAAGGGTGAGGGTTAAGGGTGAGGGTTAAGGGTGAGGGTTAAGGTTGAGGGTTAAGGGTGAGGGTTAAGGGTGAGGGTTAAGGGTTAAGGGTGTGGGTTAAGGGTGAGGGTTAAGGGTGAGGGTTAAGGGTGAGGGTTAACGGTGAAGGTTAAGGGTGATGGTTAAGTGTGAGGGTTGAGGGTGAGGGTTAAGAGCGAGGGTTAAGGATTAAGGGTGAGGGTTAAAGGTGAGGGTTAAGGGTGAGGGTTATGGGTGAGGGTTAAGGGTGATGGTTAAGGGTGAGGGTTAAGCGTGAGAATTAAGGGTGAGGGTTAAGGGTGAGGGTTAAGGGTGAGGGTTAAGGGTGAGGGTTAAGGGTGAGGGTTAAGGGTGAGGGTTAAGGATTAAGGGTGAGGGTTAAGTGTGAGGGTTAAGGGTGAGGGTTAAGGGTGAGGTTTAAGAGTGATGGTTAAGGGTGAGGGTTAAGGGTTAAGGGTGAGGGTTAAGGGTGAGGGTTAAGGGTGAGTGTTAAGGGTGAGGGTTAAGGGTGAGGGTTAAGGGTGAGGGTTAAGCGTGAGAATTAAGGGTGAGGGTGAAGGGTGAGGGTTAAGGGTGAGGGTTAAGGGTGAGGGTTAAGGGTGAGGGTTAAGGGTGAGGGGCAAGGGTGAGGGTTATGGGTGAGGGTTAAGGGTGAGGGTTAAGGGTGAGGGTTAAGGGTGAGAGTTAAGGGTGAGGGTTAAGGGTGAGGGTTAAGGGTGAGGGTTAAGGGTGAGGGTTAAGGGTGATGGTTAAGGGTGAGGGTTAAGGGTGAGGGGTAAGGGTGAGGCTTATGGGTGAGGGTTAAGGGTGAGGGTTAAGGGTGAGGGTTAAGGGTTAAGGGTGAGTGTTAAGGGTGAGGGTTAAGGGTGAGGGTTAAGGGTGAGGGTTAAGGGTGATGGTTAAGGGTGATGGTTAAGGATGAGGGTTAAGGGTGAGGGTTAAGGGTGAAGGTTAAGGGTGAGGTTTAAGGGTGAGGGTTAAGGGTGAGGGTTAAGGTTGAGGGTTAAGGGTGAGGGTTAAGGGTGAGGGTTAAGGGTGAGGGTTAAGGGTGAGGGTTAAGGGTGAGGGTTAAGGGTGAGGGTTAAGGGTTAAGGGTGAGGGTTAAGGGTGAGGGTTAAGGGTGAGGGTTAAGGGTGAGGGTTAATGGTGAAGGTTAAGGGTGATGGTTAAGTGTGAGGGTTGAGGGTGAGGGTTAAGGGCGAGGGTTAAGGATTAAGGGTGAGGGTTAAAGGTGAGGGTTAAGGGTGAGGGTTAAGGGTGAGGGTTAAGGGTGATGGTTAAGGGTGAGGGTTAAGCGTGAGAATTAAGGGTGAGGGTTAAGGGTGAGGGTTAAGGGTGAGGGTTAAGTGTGAGGGTTATGGGTGAGGGTTAAGGGTGAGGGTTAAGGATTAAGGGTGAGGGTTAAGGGTGAGGGTTAAGGGTGAGGGTTAAGGGTGAAGGTTAAGGATGATGGTTAAGGGTGAGAGTTAAGGGTGAGAGTTAATGGTGAGGGTTAAGGGTGAGGGTTAATGGTGATGGTTAAGTGTGAGGGTTGAGGGTAAGGGTTAAGGGTGAGGGTTAAGGATTAAGGGTGAGGGTTAAGTGTGAGGGTTAAGGGTTAATGGTGAGTGTTAAGGGTGAGGGTTAAGGGTGAGGGTTAAGGGTGAGGGTTAAGGGTGAGGGTTAAGGGTGATGGTTAAGGGTGATGGTTAAGGGTGAGGTTTAAGGGTGAGGTTTAAGGGTGAGGGTTAAGTGTGGGGGTTAAGGATGAGGGTTAATGGTGAGGGTTAAGGGTGAGGGTTAAGGGTGATGGTTAAGTGTGAGGTTTGAGGGTAAGTGTTAAGGGTGAGGGTTAAGGATTAAGGGTGAGGGATAAGTGTGAGGGTTAAGGGTGAGGGTTAAGGGTGATGGTTAAGGGTGATGGTTAAGGGTGAGGGTTAAGGGTGAAGGGTGAGGGTTAAGGGTGAGGGTTAAGGGTGAGGGTTAAGGGTGAGGGTTAAGGGTGATGGTTAAGTGTGAGGTTTGAGGGTAAGTGTTAAGGGTGAGGGTTAAGGATTAAGGGTGAGGGTTAAGTGTGAGGGTTAAGGGTGAGGGTTAAGGGTGATGGTTAAGGTTGATGGTTAAGGGTGAGGGCTAAGGGTTAAGGGTGAGGGTTAAGGGTGAGGGTTAAGGGTGAGGGTTAAGGGTGAGGGTTAAGGGTGATGGTTAAGGGTGAGGGTTAAGCGTGAGAATTAAAGGTGAGGGTTAAGTGTGAGGGTTAAGGGTGATGGTTAAGTGTGAGGGTTGAGGGTGAGTGTTAAGGGCGAGGGTTAAGGATTAAGGGTGAGAGTTAAAGGTGAGGGTTAAGGGTGAGGGTTAAGGGTGAGAGTTAAGGGTGAGGGTTAAGGGTGAGGGTTAAGGGTGAGGGTTAAGGGTGAGGGTTAAGGGTGATGGTTAAGGGTGAGGGTTAAGGGTGAGGGGTAAGGGTGAGGGTTATGGGTGAGGGTTAAGGGTGAGGGTTAAGGGTGAGGGTTAAGGGTGAGGGTTAAGGGTTAAGTGTGAGGGTTGAGGGTGAGGTTTAAGGGCGAGGGTTAAGGATTAAGGGTGAGGGTTAAAGGTGAGGGTTAAGGGTGAGGGTTGAGGGTGAGGGTTAAGTGTGAGGGTTAAGGGTGAGGGTTAAGGGTGAGGGTTATGGGGGATGGTTAAGTGTGAGGGTTAAGTGGTAATGGTGAGGGTTAAGGGTGAGGATTAAGGGTGAGGGTTAAGGGTGAGGGTTAAGGGTGAAGTTTAAGGATGATGGTTAAGGGTGAGAATTAAGGGTGAGAGTTAATGGTGAGGGTTAAGGGTGAGGGTTAAGGGTGATGGTTAAGTGTGAGGGTTGAGGGTAAGGGTTAAGGGTGAGGGTTAAGGATTAAGGGTGAGGGTTAAGTGTGAGGGTTAAGGGTTAAGGGTGAGTGTTAAGGGTGAGGTTTAAGGGTGAGGGTTTAGGGTGAGGGTTAAGGGTAAGGGTTAAGGGTGATGGTTAAGGGTGAGGGTTAAGCGTGAGAATTAAGGGTGAGGGTTAAGGGTGAGGGTTAAGGGTGAGGGTTAAGGGTGAGGGTTAAGCGTGAGGGTTAATGGTGAGGGTTAAGTGTGAGGGTTAAGGGTGATGGTTAAGTGAGGGTTGAGGGTGAGGGTTAAGGGCGAGGGTTAAGGATTAAGGGTGAGGGTTAAAGGTGAGGGTTAAGGGTGAGGGTTAAGGGTGAGGGTTAAGGGTGAGGGTTAAGGGTGAGGGTTAAGGGTGAGGGTTAAGGGTGAGGGTTAAGGGTAAGGGTTAAGGGTGAGGGTTAAGGGTTAAGGGTGAGGGTTAAGGGTGAGGGTTAAGGGTGAGGGTTAAGGGTGAGGGTTAATGGTGAAGGTTAAGGGTGATGGTTAAGTGTGAGGGTTGAGGGTGAGGGTTAAGGGCGAGGGTTAAGGATTAAGGGTGAGGGTTAAAGGTGAGGGTTAAGGGTGAGGGTTAAGGGTGAGGGTTAAGGGTGAGGGTTAAGGGTGAGAGTTAAGGGTGAGGGTTAAGGGTGAGGGTTAAGGGTGAGGGTTAAGGGTGAGGGTTAAGGGTGATGGTTAAGGGTGAGGGTTAAGGGTGAGGGGTAAGTGTGAGGGTTATGGGTGAGGGTTAAGGGTGAGGGTTAAGGGTGAGGGTTAAGGGTTAAGGGTGAGTGTTAAGGGTGAGGGTTAAGGGTGAGGGTTAAGGGTGAGGGTTAAGGGTGATGGTTAAGGGTGATGGTTAAGGATGAGGGTTAAGGGTGAGGGTTAAGGGTGAAGGTTAAGGGTGAGGTTTAAGGGTGAGGGTTAAGGGTGAGGGTTAAGGTTGAGGGTTAAGGGTGAGGGTTAAGGGTGAGGGTTAAGGGTGAGGGTTAAGGGTGAGGGTTAAGGGTGAGGGTTAAGGGTGAGGGTTAAGGGTGAGGGTTAAGGGTTAAGGGTGAGGGTTAAGGGTGAGGGTTAAGGGTGAGGGTTAAGGGTGAGGGTTAAGGGTGATGGTTAAGGGTGAGGGTTAAGCGTGAGAATTAAGGGTGAGGGTTAAGGGTGAGGGTTAAGGGTGAGGGTTAAGTGTGAGGGTTATGGGTGAGGGTTAAGGGTGAGGGTTAAGGATTAAGGGTGAGGGTTAAGTGTGAGGGTTAAGGGTGAGGGTTAAGGGTGAGGGTTAAGAGCGATGGTTAAGGGTGAGGGTTAAGCGTGAGAATTAAGGGTGAGGGTGAAGGGTGAGGGTTAAGGGTGAGGGTTAAGGGTGAGGGTTAAGGGTGAGAGTTAAGGGTGAGGGTTAAGGGTGAGGGTTAAGGGTGAGGGTTAAGGGTGAGGGTTAAGGGTGATGGTTAAGGGTGAGGGTTAAGGGTGAGGGGTAAGGGTGAGGGTTATGGGTGAGGGTTAAGGGTGAGGGTTAAGGGTGAGGGTTAAGGGTGAGGGTTAAGGGTTAAGTGTGAGGGTTGAGGGTGAGGTTTAAGGGCGAGGGTTAAGGATTAAGGGTGAGGGTTAAAGGTGAGGGTTAAGGGTGAGGGTTGAGGGTGAGGGTTAAGTGTGAGGGTTAAGGGTGAGGGTTAAGGGTGAGGGTTATGGGGGATGGTTAAGTGTGAGGGTTAAGTGGTAATGGTGAGGGTTAAGGGTGAGGATTAAGGGTGAGGGTTAAGGGTGAGGGTTAAGGGTGAAGGTTAAGGATGATGGTTAAGGGTGAGAATTAAGGGTGAGAGTTAATGGTGAGGGTTAAGGGTGAGGGTTAAGGGTGATGGTTAAGTGTGAGGGTTGAGGGTAAGGGTTAAGGGTGAGGGTTAAGGATTAAGGGTGAGGGTTAAGTGTGAGGGTTAAGGGTTAAGGGTGAGTGTTAAGGGTGAGGTTTAAGGGTGAGGGTTAAGGGTGAGGGTTAAGGGTAAGGGTTAAGGGTGATGGTTAAGGGTGAGGGTTAAGCGTGAGAATTAAGGGTGAGGGTTAAGGGTGAGGGTTAAGGGTGAGGGTTAAGGGTGAGGGTTAAGCGTGAGGGTTAATGGTGAGGGTTAAGTGTGAGGGTTAAGGGTGATGGTTAAGTGAGGGTTGAGGGTGAGGGTTAAGGGCGAGGGTTAAGGATTAAGGGTGAGGGTTAAAGGTGAGGGTTAAGGGTGAGGGTTAAGGGTGAGGGTTAAGGGTGAGGGTTAAGGGTGAGGGTTAAGGGTGAGGGTTAAGGGTGAGGGTTAAGGGTGAGGGTTAAGGGTAAGGGTTAAGGGTGAGGTTAAGGGTTAAGGGTGAGGGTTAAGGGTGAGGGTTAAGGGTGAGGGTTAAGGGTGAGGGTTAATGGTGAAGGTTAAGGGTGATGGTTAAGTGTGAGGGTTGAGGGTGAGGGTTAAGGGCGAGGGTTAAGGATTAAGGGTGAGGGTTAAAGGTGAGGGTTAAGGGTGAGGGTTAAGGGTGAGGGTTAAGGGTGATGGTTAAGGGTGAGGGTTAAGCGTGAGAATTAAGGGTGAGGGTTAAGGGTGAGGGTTAAGGGTGAGGGTTAAGGGTGAGGGTTAAGGGTGAGGGTTAAGGGTGATGGTTAAGGATTAAGGGTGAGGGTTAAGTGTGAGGGTTAAGGGTGAGGGTTAAGGGTGAGGGTTAAGAGCGATGGTTAAGGGTGAGGGTTAAGCGTGAGAATTAAGGGTGAGGGTGAAGGGTGAGGGTTAAGGGTGAGGGTTAAGGGTGAGGGTTAAGGGTGAGGGTTAAGGGTGAGGGTAAGTGTGAGGGTTATGGGTGAGGGTTAAGGGTGAGGGTTAAGGGTGAGGGTTAAGGGTGAGAGTTAAGGGTGAGGGTTAAGGGTGAGGGTTAAGGGTGAGGGTTAAGGGTGAGGGTTAAGGGTGATGGTTAAGGGTGAGGGTTAAGGGTGAGGGGTAAGGGTGAGGGTTATGGGTGAGGGTTAAGGGTGAGGGTTAAGGGTGAGGGTTAAGGGTGAGGGTTAAGGGTTAAGTGTGAGGGTTGAGGGTGAGGTTTAAGGGCGAGGGTTAAGGATTAAGGGTGAGGGTTAAAGTTGAGGGTTAAGGGTGAGGGTTGAGGGTGAGGGTTAAGTGTGAGGGTTAAGGGTGAGGTTTAAGGGCGAGGGTTAAGGATTAAGGGTGAGGGTTAAAGTTGAGGGTTAAGGGTGATGGTTAAGTGTGAGGGTTGAGGGTAAGGGTTAAGGGTGAGGGTTAAGGATTAAGGGTGAGGGTTAAGTGTGAGGGTTAAGGGTTAAGGGTGAGTGTTAAGGGTGAGGTTTAAGGGTGAGGGTTAAGGGTGAGGGTTAAGGGTAAGGGTTAAGGGTGATGGTTAAGGGTGAGGGTTAAGCGTGAGAATTAAGGGTGAGGGTTAAGGGTGAGGGTTAAGGGTGAGGGTTAAGGGTGAGGGTTAAGCGTGAGGGTTAATGGTGAGGGTTAAGTGTGAGGGTTAAGGGTGATGGTTAAGTGAGGGTTGAGGGTGAGGGTTAAGGGCGAGGGTTAAGGATTAAGGGTGAGGGTTAAAGGTGAGGGTTAAGGGTGAGGGTTAAGGGTGAGGGTTAAGGTTGAGGGTTAACGGTGAGGGTTAACGGTGAGGGTTAAGGGTTAAGGGTGAGGGTTAAGGGTGAGAGTTAAGGGTGAGGGTTAAAGGTGAGGGTTAAGGGTGAGGGTTAAGGGTGAGGGTTAAGGGTGAGTGTTAAGGGTGAGGCTTAAGGGTGAGGGTTAAGGGTGAGGGATAAGGGTGAGGGATATGGGTGAGAGTTAAGGGTGAGGGTTAAGTGTGAGGGTTAAGGGTTAAGGGTGAGTGTTAAGGGTGAGGGTTAAGGGTGAGGGTTAAGGGTGAGGGTTAAGGGTGATGGTTAAGGGTGATGGTTAAGGATGAGGGTTAAGGGTGCGGGTTAAGGGTGAAGGTTAAGGGTGAGGTTTAAGGGTGAGGGTTAAGGGTGAGGGTTAAGGTTGAGGGTTAAGGGTGAGGGTTAAGGGTGAGGGTTAAGGGTGAGGGTTAAGGGTGAGGGTTAAGGGTGGGGGTTAAGGGTTAAGGGTGAGGGTTAAGGGTGAGAGTTAAGGGTGAGGGTTAAGGGTGAGGGTTAATGGTGAAGGTTAAGGGTGATGGTTAAGTGTGAGGGTTGAGGGTGAGGGTTAAGGGCGAGGGTTAAGGATTAAGGGTGAGGGTTAAAGGTGAGGGTTAAGGGTGAGGGTTAAGGGTGAGGGTTAAGGGTGATGGTTAAGGGTGAGGGTTAAGCGTGAGAATTAAGGGTGAGGGTTAAGGGTGAGGGTTAAGGGTGAGGGTTAAGGGTGAGGGTTAAGGGTGAGGGTTAAGGGTGAGGGTTAAGGATTAAGGGTGAGGGTTAAGTGTGAGGGTTAAGGGTGAGGGTTAAGGGTGAGGGTTAAGAGCGATGGTTAAGGGTGAGGGTTAAGGGTTAAGGGTGAGGGTTAAGGGTGAGGGTTAAGGGTGAGTGTTAAGGGTGAGGGTTAAGGGTGAGGGTTAAGGGTGATGGTTAAGGGTGAGGGTTAAGGGTGAGGGTTAAGAGCGATGGTTAAGGGTGAGGGTTAAGGGTTATGGGTGAGGGTTAAGGGTGAGGGTTAAGGGTGAGGGTTAAGGGTGAGGGTTAAGGGTTAAGTGTGAGGGTTGAGGGTGAGGTTTAAGGGCGAGGGTTAAGGATTAAGGGTGAGGGTTAAAGGTGAGGGTTAAGGGTGAGGGTTGAGGGTGAGGGTTAAGTGTGAGGGTTAAGGTTGAGGGTTAAGGGTGAGGGTTATGGGGGATGGTTAAGTGTGAGGGTTAAGTGGTAAGGGTGAGGGTTAAGGGTGAGGGTTAAGGGTGAGGGTTAAGGGTGAGGGTTAAGGGTGAAGGTTAAGGATGATGGTTAAGGGTGAGAGTTAAGGGTGAGAGTTAATGGTGAGGGTTAAGGGTGAGGGTTAAGGGTGATGGTTAAGTGTGAGGGTTGAGGGTAAGGGTTAAGGGTGAGGGTTAAGGATTAAGGGTGAGGGTTAAGTGTGAGGGTTAAGGGTTAAGGGTGAGTGTTAAGGGTGAGGTTTAAGGGTGAGGGTTAAGGGTGAGGGTTAAGGGTGAGGGTTAAGGGTGATGGTTAAGGGTGATGGTTAAGGGTGAGGTTTAAGGGTGAGGGTTAAGGGTGAGGGTTAAGTGTGAGGGTTAAGGATGAGGGTTAATGGTGAGGGTTAAGGGTGAGGGTTAAGGGTGATGGTTAAGTGTGAGGTTTTAGGGTAAGTGTTAAGGGTGAGGGTTAAGGGTTAAGGGTGAGGGTTAAGGGTGATGGTTAAGGGTGAGGGTTAAGGGTTAAGGGTGAGGGTTAAGGGTGAGGGTTAAGGGTGAGGGTTAAGGGTGAGGGTTAAGGGTGAGGGTTAAGCGTGAGAATTAAGGGTGAGGGTTAAGGGTGAGGGTTAAGGGTGAGGGTTAAGGGTGAGGGTTAAGCCTGAGGGTTAATGGTGAGGGTTAAGTGTGAGGGTTAAGGGTGATGGTTAAGTGAGGGTTGAGGGTGAGGGTTAAGGGCGAGGGATAAGGATTAAGGGTGAGGGTTAAAGGTGAGGGTTAAGGGTGAGGGTTAAGGGTGAGGGTTAAGGTTGAGGGTTAAAGGTGAGGGTTAACGGTGAGGGTTAAGGGTTAAGGCTGAGGGTTAAGGGTGAGAGTTAAGGGTGAGGGTTAAGGGTGAGGGTTAAGGGTGAGGGATATGGGTGAGTGTTAAGGGTGAGAGTTAAGGATTAAGGGTGAGGGTTAAGTGTGAGGGTTAAGGGTTAAGGGTGAGTGTTAAGGGTGAGGTTTATGGGTGAGGGTTAAGGGTGAGGGTTAAGGGTGAGGGTTAAGGGTGATGGTTAAGGGTGATGGTTAAGGGTGAGGTTTAAGGGTGAGGGTTATGGGTGAGGGTTAAGTGTGAGGGTTAAGGATGAGGGTTAATGGTGAGGGTTAAGGGTGAGGGTTAAGGGTGATGGTTAAGTGTGAGGTTTGAGGGTAAGTGTTAAGGGTGAGGGTTAAGGGTTAAGGGTGAGGGTTAAGGGTGATGGTTAAGGGTGAGGGTTAACGGTTAAGGGTGAGGGTTAAGGGTGAGGGTTAAGGGTGAGGGTTAAGTGTGAGGGGTAAGGGTGAGGGTTAAGGGTGATGGTTAAGGGTGAGGGTTAAGCGTGAGAATTAAGGGTGAGCATTAAGGGTGAGGGTTAAGGGTGAAGGTTAATGGTGAGGGTTAAGCGTGAGGGTTAATGGTGAGGGTTAAGTGTGAGGGTTAAGGTTGATGGTTAAGTGAGGGTTGAGGGTGAGGGTTAAGGGCGAGGGTTAAGGATTAAGGGTGAGGGTTAAAGGTGAGGGTTAAGGGTGAGGGTTAAGGGTGAGGGTTAAGGTTGAGGGTTAAGGGTGAGTGTTAACGGTGAGGGTTAAGGGTTAAGGGTGAGGGTTAAGGGTGAGAGTTAAGGGTGAGGATTAAGGGTGAGGGTTAAGGGTGAGGGTTAAGGGTGAGGGTTAAGGGTGAGGGTTAAGGGTGAGGGTTAAGGGTGAGGGTTAAGGGTGAGGGATAAGGGTGAGGGATATGGGTGAGAGTTAAGGGTGAGGGTTAAGGGTGAGGGTTAAGGGTTAAGGGTGAGTGTTAAGGGTGAGGGTTAAGGGTGAGGGTTAAGGGTGAGGGTTAAGGGTGATGGTTAATGGGGATGGTTAAGGATGAGGGTTAAGGGTAAGGGTTAAGGGTGAGGGTTAAGGGTGAGGTTTAAGGGTGAGGGTTAAGGGTGAGGGTTAAGGTTGAGGGTTAAGGGTGAGGGTTAAGGGTGAGGGTTACGGGTGAGGGTTAAGGGTGAGGGTTAAGGGTGAGGGTTAAGGGTGAGGGTTAAGGGTTAAGGGTGAGGGTTAAGGGTGAGGGTTAAGGGTGAGGGTTAAGGGTGAGGGTTAATGGTGAAGGTTAAGGGTGATGGTTAAGTGTGAGGGTTGAGGGTGAGGGTTAAGGGCGAGGGTTAAGGATTAAGGGTGAGGGTTAAAGGTGAGGGTTAAGGGTGAGGGTTAAGGGTAAGGGTTAAGGGTGTTGGTTAAGGGTGAGGGTTAAGCGTGAGAATTAAGGGTGAGGGTGAAGGGTGAGGGTTAAGGGTGAGGGTTAAGGGTGAGGGTTAAGGGTGAGGGTTAAGGGTGAGGGGTAAGGGTGAGGGTTATGGGTGAGGGTTAAGGGTGAGGGTTAAGGGTGAGGGTTAAGGGTGAGAGTTAAGGGTGAGGGTTAAGGGTGAGGGATAAGGGTGATGGTTAAGGGTGAGGGTTAAGGGTGATGGTTAAGGGTGAGGGTTAAGGGTGAGGGGTAAGGGTGAGGGTTATGGGTGAGGGTTAAGGGTGAGGGTTAAGGGTGAGGGTTAAGGGTGAGGGTTAAGGGTTAAGGGTGAGTGTTAAGGGTGAGGGTTAAGGGTGAGGGTTAAGGATGATGGTTAAGGGTGAGGGTTAAGGGTGAGGGTTAAGGGTGATGGTTAAGGGTGAGGGTTAAGGGTGAGAGTTAAGGGTGAGGGTTAATCGTGGGGGTTAATGGTGAGGGTTAAGGGTGAGGGTTAAGGGTTAAGGGTGAGTGTTAAGGTGAGGGTTAAGGGTGAGGGTTAAGGGTGAGGGTTAAGGGTGATGGTTAAGGGTGAGGGTTAAGGGTGAGGTTTAAGGGTGAGGGTTAAGGGTGAGGGTTAAGGTTGAGGGTTAAGGGTGAGGATTAAGGGTGAGGGTTAAGGGTGAGGGTTAAGGGTGAGGGTTAAGGGTGAGGGTTAAGGGTGAGGGTTAAGGGTTAAGGGTGAGGGTTAAGGGTGAGGGTTAAGGGTGAGGATTAAGGGTGAGGGTTAATGGTGAAGGTTAAGGGTGATGGTTAAGCGTGAGGGTTGAGGGTGAGGGTTAAGGGCGAGTGTTAAGGATTAAGGGTGAGGGTTAAAGGTGAGGGTTAAGGGTGAGTGTTAAGGGTGAGGGTTAAGGGTGAGGGTTAAGGGTGAGGGTTAAGGGTTAAGGGTGAGGGTTAAGGGTGAGGGTTAAGGGTGAGGGTTAAACGTGAGGGTTAATGGTGAGGGTTAAGTGTGAGGGTTAAGGGTGATGGTTAAGTGAGGGTTGAGGGTGAGGGTTAAGGGCGAGGGTTAAGGATTAAGGGTGAGGGTTAAAGGTGAGGGTTAAGGGTGAGGGTTAAGGGTGAGGGTTAAGGTTGAGGGTTAAGGGTGAGGGTTAACGGTGAGGGTTAAGGGTTAAGGGTGAGGGTTAAGGGTGAGAGTTAAGGGTGAGGGTTAAGGGTGAGGGTTAAGGGTGAGGGTTAAGGGTGAGGGTTAAGGGTGAGGGTTAAGGGTGAGGGTTAAGGGTGAGGGTTAAGGGTGAGGGATAAGGGTGAGGGATATGGGTGAGAGTTAAGGGTGAGGGTTAAGGGTGAGGGTTAAGGGTTAAGGGTGAGTGTTAAGGGTGAGGGTTAAGGGTGAGGGTTAAGGGTGAGGGTTAAGGGTGATGGTTAAGGGTGATGGTTAAGGATGAGGGTTAAGTGTGAGGGTTAAGGGTGAGGGTTAAGGGTGAGGTTTAAGGGTGAGGGTTAAGGGTGAGGGTTAAGGTTGAGGGTTAAGGGTGAGGGTTCGGGTGAGGGTTAAGGGTGAGGGTTAAGGGTGAGGGTTAAGGGTGAGGGTTAAGGGTGAGGGTTAAGGGTTAAGGGTGAGGGTTATGGGTGAGGATTAAGGGTGAGGGTTAAGGGTGAGGGTTAATGGTGAAGGTTAAGGGTGATGGTTAAGTGTGAGGGTTGAGGGTGAGGGTTAAGGGCGAGGGTTAATAATTAAGGGTGAGGGTTAAAGGTGAGGGTTAAGGGTGAGGGTTAAGGGTGAGGGTTAAGCGTGATGGTTAAGGGTGAGGGTTAAGCGTGAGAATTAAGGGTGAGGGTTAAGGGTGAGGGTTAAGGGTGAGGGTTAAGGGTGAGGGTTAAGGGTGAGGGTTAAGGGTGAGGGTTAAGGATTAAGGGTGAGGGATAAGTGTGAGGGTTAAGGGTGAGGGTTAAGGGTGAGGGTTAAGAGTGATGGTTAAGGGTGAGGGTTAAGGGTTAAGGGTGAGGGTTAAGGGTGAGGGTTAAGGGTGAGGGTTAAGGGTGAGGGTTAAGGGTGAGGGTTAAGGGTGATGGTTAAGGGTGAGGGTTAAGCGTGAGAATTAAGGGTGAGGGTGAAGGGTGAGGGTTAAGGGTGAGGGTTAAGGGTGAGGGTTAAGGGTGAGGGTTAAGGGTGAGGGTTAAGGGTGAGTGTTAAGGGTGAGGGTTAAGGGTGAGGGTTAAGGGTGAGGGTTAAGGGTGATGGTTAAGGGTGATGGTTAAGGATGAGGGTTAAGGGTGAGGGTTAAGGGTGAGGGTTAAGGGTGAGGTTTAAGGGTGAGGGTTAAGGGTGAGGGTTAAGGTTGAGGGTTAAGGGTGAGGGTTAGGGGTGAGGGTTAAGGGTGAGGGTTAAGGGTGAGGGTTAAGGGTGAGGGTTAAGGGTGAGGGTTAAGGGTTAAGGGTGAGGGTTATGGGTGAGGGTTAAGGGTGAGGGTTAAGGGTGAGGGTTAATGGTGAAGGTTAAGGGTGATGGTTAAGTGTGAGGGTTGAGGGTGAGGGTTAAGGGCGAGGGTTAATAATTAAGGGTGAGGGTTAAAGGTGAGGGTTAAGGGTGAGGGTTAAGGGTGAGGGTTAAGCGTGATGGTTAAGGGTGAGGGTTAAGCGTGAGAATTAAGGGTGAGGGTTAAGGGTGAGGGTTAAGGGTGAGGGTTAAGGGTGAGGGTTAAGGGTGAGGGTTAAGGGTGAGGGTTAAGGATTAAGGGTGAGGTATAAGTGTGAGGGTTAAGGGTGAGGGTTCAGGGTGAGGGTTAAGAGTGATGGTTAAGGGTGAGGGTTAAGGGTTAAGGGTGAGGGTTAAGGGTGAGGGTTAAGGGTGAGGGTTAAGGGTGAGGGTTAAGGGTGAGGGTTAAGGGTGATGGTTAAGGGTGAGGGTTAAGCGTGAGAATTAAGGGTGAGGGTGAAGGGTGAGGGTTAAGGGTGAGGGTTAAGGGTGAGGGTTAAGGGTGAGGGTTAAGGGTGAGGGGTAAGGGTGAGGGTTATGGGTGAGGGTTAAGGGTGAGGGTTAAGGGTGAGGGTTAAGGGTGAGAGTTAAGGGTGACGGTTAAGGTGAGGGTTAAGGGTGAGGGTTAAGGGTGAGGGTTAAGGGTGATGGTTAAGGGTGAGGGTTAAGGGTGAGGGGTAAGGGTGAGGGTTATGGGTGAGGGTTAAGGGTGAGGGTTAAGGGTGAGGGTTAAGGGTGAGCGTTAAGGGTTAAGGGTGAGTGTTAAGGGTGAGGGTTAAGGGTGAGGGTTAAGGATGATGGTTAAGGGTGAGGGTTAAGGGTGAGGGTTAAGGGTGATGGTTAAGGGTGAGGGTTAAGGGTGAGAGTTAAGGGTGAGGGTTAATCGTGGGGGTTAATGGTGAGGGTTAAGGGTGAGGGTTAAGGGTGAGGGTTAAGGGTGAGGGTTAAGGGTGAGGGTTAAGGGTGAGGGATAAGGGTGAGGGATATGGGTGAGAGATAAGGGTGAGGGTTAAGGGTGAGGGTTAAGGGTTAAGGGTGAGTGTTAAGGTGAGGTTTAAGGGTGAGGGTTAAGGGTGAGGGTTAAGGGTGATGGTTAAGGGTGAGGGTTAAGGGTGAGGTTTAAGGGTGAGGGTTAAGGGTGAGGGTTAAGGTTGAGGGTTAAGGGTGAGGGTTAAGGGTGAGGGTTAAGGGTGAGGGTTAAGGGTGAGGGTTAAGGGTGAGGGTTAATGGTGAAGGTTAAGGGTGATGGTTAAGTGTGAGGGTTGAGGGTGAGGGTTAAGGGCGAGTGTTAAGGATTAAGGGTGAGGGTTAAAGGTGAGGGTTAAGGGTGAGGGTTAAGGTTGAGGGTTAAGGGTGATGGTTAAGGGCGAGGGTTAAGCGTGAGAATTAAGGGTAGCGGGTTAAGGGTGAGGGTTAAGGGTGAGGGTTAAGGGTGAGGGTTAAGGGTGAGGGTTAATGATTAAAGGTGAGGGTTAAGTGTGTGGGTTAAGGGTGAGGGTTAAGGGTGAGGGTTAAGGGTGATGGTTAACGGTGAGGGTTAAGGGTGAGGGTTAAGGGTGTGGGTTAAGGGTGAGGGTTAAGGGTTAAGGGTGAGGTTTAAGGGTGAGGGTTAAGCGTGAGGGTGAAGGGTGAGGGTTAAGGGTGAGGGTTAAGGGTGAGGGTTAAAGGTGAGGGTTAAGGGTGAGGGTTAAGGGTTAAGGGTGAGGGTTAAGGGTGAGGGTTAAGGGTGAGGGTTAAGGGTGAGGGTTAAGGGTGAGGGTTAAGGGTGAGGGTTAAAGGTGAGGGTTAAGGGTGAGGGTTAAGGGAAAAGGGTGAGGTTAAGGGTGAGGGTTAAGGGTGAGGGTTAAGGGTGAGGGTTAAGGGAAAAGGGTGAGGTTAAGGGTGAGGGTTAAGGGTGAGGGTTAAGGGTGAGGGTTAAGGGTGAGGGTTAAGGGTGAGGGTTAAGAAAGAGGGTTAAGTGTGAGTGTTAAGGGTGAGGGTTAAGGGTTAAGGGTGAGGGTTAAGGGTGAGGGTTAAGGGTGAGGGTGAGGGTTAAGGGTGAGGGTTAAGGATTAAGGGTGAGGGTTAAAGGTGAGGATTAAGGGTGAGGGTTAAGGGTTAAGGGTGAGGGTTAAGGGTGAGGGTTAACGGTGAGGGTTAAGGGTGAGGGTTAAGGGTGTGGGTTAAGGGTGAGGGTTAAGGGTTAAGGGTGAGGTTTAAGGGTGAGGGTTAAGCGTGAGGGTGAAGGGTGAGGGTTAAGGGTGAGGGTTAAGGGTGAGGGTTAAAGGTGAGGGTTAAGGGTGAGGGTTAAGGGTGAGGGTTAAGGGTTTAGGGTGAGGATTAAGAGTGAGCGTTAAGGGTGAGGGTTAAGGGTGAGGGTTAAGTTTGAGGGTTAAGGGTGAGGGTTAAGGGTGAGGGTTAAGGGTGAGGGGTAAGGGTGAGGGTTATGGGTGAGGGTTAAGGGTGAGGGTTAAGGGTGAGGGTTAAGGGTGAGGGTTAAGGGTTAAGGGTGAGTGTTAAGGGTGAGGGTTAAGGGTGAGGGTTAAGGATGATGGTTAAGGGTGAGGGTTAAGGTTGAGGGTTAAGGGTGATGGTTAAGGGTGAGGGTTAAGGGTGAGAGTTAAGGGTGAGGGTTAATCGTGGGGGTTAATGGTGAGGGTTAAGGGTGAGGGTTAAGGGTGAGGGTTAAGGGTGAGGGTTAAGGGTGAGGGTTAAGGGTGAGGGATAAGGGTGAGGGATATGGGTGAGAGATAAGGGTGAGGGTTAAGGGTGAGGGTTAAGGGTTAAGGGTGAGTGTTAAGGTGAGGTTTAAGGGTGAGGGTTAAGGGTGGGGGTTAAGGGTGATGGTTAAGGGTGAGGGTTAAGGGTGAGGTTTAAGGGTGAGGGTTAAGGGTGAGGGTTAAGGTTGAGGGTTAAGGGTGAGGGTTAAGGGTGAGGGTTAAGGGTGAGGGTTAAGGGTGAGAGTTAAGGGTGAGGGTTAAGGGTGAGGGTTAATGGTTAAGGGTGAGGGTTAAGGGTGAGGGTTAAGGGTGAGGGTTAAGGGTGAGGGTTAATGGTGAAGGTTAAGGGTGATGGTTAAGTGTGAGGGTTGAGGGTGAGGGTTAAGGGCGAGTGTTAAGGATTAAGGGTGAGAGTTAAAGGTGAGGGTTAAGGGTGAGGGTTAAGGGTGAGGGTTAAGGGTGATGGTTAAGGGCGAGGGTTAAGCGTGAGAATTAAGGGTAGCGGGTTAAGGGTGAGGGTTAAGGGTGAGGGTTAAGGGTGAGGGTTAAGGGTGAGGGTTAAGGGTGAGGGTTAATGATTAAAGGTGAGGGTTAAGTGTGTGGGTTAAGGGTGAGGGTTAAGGGTGAGGGTTAAGGGTGATGGTTAAGGGTGAGGGTTAAGGGTTAAGGGTGAGGGTTAAGGGTGTGGGTTAAGGGTGAGGATTAAGGGTGAGGGTTAAGGGTGAGGGTTAAGTTTGAAGGTTAAGGGTGAGGGTTAAGGGTGAGGGTTAAGGGTGAGGGGTAAGGGTGAGGGTTATGGGTGAGGGTTAAGGGTGAGGGTTAAGGGTGAGGGGTAAGGGTGAGGGTTATGGGTGAGGGTTAAGGGTGAGGGTTAAGGGTGAGGGTTAAGGGTGAGTGTTAAGGGTGAGGGTTAAGGGTTAAGGGTGAGGGTTAAGTGTGAGGGTTAAGGGTGAGGGTTAATGGTGAGGGTTAAGGGTGATGGTTAAGTGTGAGGGTTGAGGGTGAGGGTTAAGGGCGAGGGTTAAGGGTGAGGGTTAAGGGATAAGGGTGAGGGTTAAGGGTGAGGGTTAAGGGTGAGGGTTAAGGGTGAGGGTTAAGGGTGAGGGTTAAGGGTGAGGGTTAAGGGTGAGGGTTAAGGGTTAACGGTGAGGGTTAAGAGTGAGGGTTAAGGGTGAGGGTTAAGGTTGAGGGTTAATGGTGAGGGTTAATGGTGAGGGTTAAGGATGATTGTTTAGTGTGAGGGTTGAGGGTGAGGGTTAAGGGTGAGCGTTAAGGAATAAGGGTGAGGGTTACAGGTGAGGGTTAAGGGTGAGGGATAAGTTTGAGATTTAAGGGTGAGGGTTAAGGGTGAGTGTTAAGGGTCAGGGATAAGGGTCATGGTTAAGGGTGAGGGTTAAGGGTGAGGGTTAAGGGTGAGGATTAAGGGTGAGGGTTAAGGGTGAGGGTTAAGGGTGAGGATTAAGGGTGAGGGTTAAGGGTGAGGGTTAAGGGTGAGGGTTAAAGGTGAGGGTTAAGGGTGAGGGTTAAGGGTTAAGGGTGAGGGTTAAGGGTGAGGGTTAATGGTGAGGGTTAAGGGTGAGGGTTAAGGGTGAGGGTTAAGGGAAAAGGGTGAGGTTAAGGGTGAGGGTTAAGGGTGAGGGTTAAGGGTGAGGGTTAAGGGTGAGGGTTAAGGGTGAGGGTTAAGAAAGAGGGTTAAGTGTGAGTGTTAAGGGTGAGGGTTAAGGGTTAAGGGTGAGGGTTAAGGGTGAGGGTTAAGGGTGAGGGTGAGGGTTAAGGGTGAGGGTTAAGGATTAAGGGTGAGGGTTAAAGGTGAGGATTAAGGGTGAGGGTTAAGGGTTAAGGGTGAGGGTTAAGGGTGAGGGTTAACGGTGAGGGTTAAGGGTGAGGGTTAAGGGTGTGGGTTAAGGTTGAGGGTTAAGGGTTAAGGGTGAGGTTTAAGGGTGAGGGTTAAGCGTGAGGGTGAAGGGTGAGGGTTAAGGGTGAGGGTTAAGGGTGAGGGTTAAAGGTGAGGGTTAAGGGTGAGGGTTAAGGGTGAGGGTTAAGGGTTTAGGGTGAGGATTAAGAGTGAGCGTTAAGGGTGAGGGTTAACGGTGAGGGTTAAGGGTTAAAGGTGAGGGTTAAGGGTGAGGGTTAAGTGTTAAGCGTGAGGGTTAAGGGTGAGGGTTAAGGGTTAGGGTTAAGTGTGAGGGTTAAGGGTGAGGGTTAAGGGTCAGGGTTAAGGGTTAAGGGTGAGGGTTAAGGGTGAGGGTTAAGGGTGAGGGTTATGGGTGAGAGTTAAGGGTGAGGGTGAAGTGTGAGGGTTAAGGGTGAGGGTTAAGTTTGCAGGTTAAGGGTGAGGGTTAAGGGTGAGGATTAAGGGTGAGGGTTAAGGGTGATGGTTAAGTGTGAGGGTTAACGGTAATGGTTAAGGGTGAGGGTTATGGGTGAGGGTTAAGGGTGAGGGTTAAGGGTGATGGTTAAGGGTGAGGGTTAAGGGTAAAGGGTGAGGGTTAAGGGTGAGGGTTAAGGGTGAGGGTTAAGGGTGAGTTTAAGGGTGAGGGTTAAGGGTGATGGTTAAGGGTGAGGGTTAAGGGTGAGGGTTAAGGGTGATGGTTAAAGGTGAGGGATAAGGGTGAGCGTTAAGGGTGAGGGTTAAGGGTGAGGGTTAAGGGTGAGTGATAAGGGTGAGGGTTATGGGTGAGGGTTAAGGGTGAGGGTTAAGGGTGAGGGTTAAGGGTGAGGGTTAAGGGTGAGGGTTAAGGGTTAAGGGTGAGGGTTAAGGGTGAGGGTTAAGGGTGAGGGTTAATGGTGAGGGTTAAGGGTGAGGGTTAAGGGTGATGGTAAAGGGTGAGGGTTAAGGGTGAGGGTTAAGGGTGAGGGTTAACGATTAAGGGTGAGAGTTAAAGGTGAGTGTTAAGGGTGAGGGTTAAGGGTGAGGGTTAATGGTGAGGGTTAATGGTTAAAGGTGATTGTTAAGGGTGAGGGTTAAGGGTGAGGGTTAAGGGTGAGGGTTAAGGGTGATGGTTAAGGGTGAGGGTTAAGGGTGTGGGTTAAGGGTGAGGGTTAAGGGTGAGGGTTAAGGGTGATGGTTAAGTGTGAGGGTTGAGTGTGAGTGTTAAGGGCGAGGGTTAAGGATTAAGGGTGAGAGTTAAAGGTGATGGTTAAGGGTGAGGGTTAAGAGTGAAGGTTAAGGGTGAGGGTTAAGGGTGAGGGTTAAGGGTTAAGGGTGAGGGTTAAGGGTGAGGGTTAAGGGTGAGGGTTAAGGGTGAGGGTTAAGGGTGAAGGTTAATGGTGAGGGTTAAGCGTGAGGGTTAATGGTGAGGGTTAAGTGTGAGGGTTAAGGTTGATGGTTAAGTGAGGGTTGAGGGTGAGGGTTAAGGGCGAGGGTTAAGGATTAAGGGTGAGGGTTAAAGGTGAGGGTTAAGGGTGAGGGTTAAGGGTGAGGGTTAAGGTTGAGGGTTAAGGGTGAGGGTTAACGGTGAGGGTTAAGGGTTAAGGGTGAGGGTTAAGGGTGAGAGTTAAGGGTGAGGGTTAAGGGTGAGGGTTAAGGGTGAGGGTTAAGGGTGAGGGTTAAGGGTGAGGGTTAAGGGTGAGGGTTAAGGGTGAGGGTTAAGGGTGAGGGATAAGGGTGAGGGATATGGGTGAGAGTTAAGGGTGAGGGTTAAGGGTGAGGGTTAAGGGTTAAGGGTGAGTGTTAAGGGTGAGGGTTAAGGGTGAGGGTTAAGGGTGAGGGTTAAGGGTGATGGTTAAGGGTGATGGTTAAGGATGAGGGTTAAGGGTAAGGGTTAAGGGTGAGGGTTAAGGGTGAGGTTTAAGGGTGAGGGTTAAGGGTGAGGGTTAAGGTTGAGGGTTAAGGGTGAGGGTTAAGGGTGAGGGTTAAGGATGATGGTTAATCGTGGGGGTTAATGGTGAGGGTTAAGGGTGAGGGTTAAGGGTTAAAGGTTAAGGGTGAGGGTTAAGGGTGAGGGTTAAGGGTGAGGGTTAAGGGTGAGGGTTAAGGGTGAGGGTTAAGGGTGAGGGTTAAGGGTTAAGGGTTAAGGGTGAGGGTTAAGGGTGAGGGTTAAGGGTGAGGGTTAAGGGTGAGGGTTAAGGGTGATGGTTAAGGGTGAGGGTTAAGCGTGAGAATTAAGGGTGAGGGTTAAGGGTGAGGGTTAAGGGTGAGGGTTAAGGGTGAGGGTTACGGGTGAGGGTTAAGGGTGAGTGTTAAGGATTAAGGGTGAGGGATAAGTGTGAGGGTTAAGGGTGAGGGTTAAGGGTGAGGGTTAAGAGTGATGGTTAAAGGTGAGGGTTAAGGGTTAAGGGTGAGGGTTAAGGGTGAGGGTTAAGGGTGAGGGTTAAGGGTGAGGGTTAAGGGTGAGGGTTAAGGGTGATGGTTAAGGGTGAGGGTTAAGCGTGAGAATTAAGGGTGAGGGTGAAGGGTGAGGGTTAAGGGTGAGGGTTAAGGGTGAGGGTTAAGGGTGAGGGTTAAGGGTGAGGGGTAAGGGTGAGGGTTATGGGTGAGGGTTAAAGGTGAGGGTTAAGGGTGAGGGTTAAGGGTGAGAGTTAAGGGTGAGGGTTAAGGGTGAGGGTTAAGGGTGAGGGTTAAGGGTGAGGGTTAAGGGTGATGGTTAAGGGTGAGGGTTAAGGGTGAGGGGTAAGGGTGAGGGTTATGGGTGAGGGTTAAGGGTGAGGGTTAAGGGTGAGGGTTAAGGGTGAGGGTTAAGGGTTAAGGGTGAGTGTTAAGGGTGAGGGTTAAGGGTGAGGGTTAAGGATGATGGTTAAGGGTGAGGGTTAAGGGTGAGGGTTAAGGGTGATGGTTAAGGGTGAGGGTTAAGGGTGAGAGTTAAGGGTGAGGGTTAATCGTGGGGGTTAATGGTGAGGGTTAAGGGTGAGGGTTAAGGGTTAAGGGTGAGTGTTAAGGTGAGGGTTAAGGGTGAGGGTTAAGGGTGAGGGTTAAGCGTGATGGTAAAGGGTGAGGGTTAAGGGTGAGGTTTAAGGGTGAGGGTTAAGGGTGAGGGTTAAGGTTGAGGGTTAAGGGTGAGGGTTAAGGGTGAGGGTTAAGGGTGAGGGTTAAGGGTGAGGGTTAAGGGTGAGGGTTAAGGGTGAGGGTTAAGGGTTAAGGGTGAGGGTTAAGGGTGAGGGTTAAGGGTGAGGGTTAAGGGTGAGGGTTAATGGTGAAGGTTAAGGGTGATGGTTAAGCGTGAGGGTTGAGGGTGAGGGTTAAGGGCGAGTGTTAAGGATTAAGGGTGAGGGTTAAAGGTGAGGGTTAAGGGTGAGTGTTAAGGGTGAGGGTTAAGGGTGAGGGTTAAGGGTGAGGGTTAAGGGTTAAGGGTGAGGGTTAAGGGTGAGGGTTAAGGGTGAGGGTTAAACGTGAGGGTTAATGGTGAGGGTTAAGTGTGAGGGTTAAGGGTGATGGTTAAGTGAGGGTTGAGGGTGAGGGTTAAGGGCGAGGGTTAAGGATTAAGGGTGAGGGTTAAAGGTGAGGGTTAAGGGTGAGGGTTAAGGGTGAGGGTTAAGGTTGAGGGTTAAGGGTGAGGGTTAACGGTGAGGGTTAAGTGTTAAGGGTGAGGGTTAAGGGTGAGAGTTAAGGGTGAGGGTTAAGGGTGAGGGTTAAGGGTGAGGGTTAAGGGTGAGGGTTAAGGGTGAGGGTTAAGGGTGAGGGTTAAGGGTGAGGGTTAAGGGTGAGGGATAAGGGTGAGGGATATGGGTGAGAGTTAAGGGTGATGGTTAAGGGTGAGGGTTAAGGGTTAAGGGTGAGTGTTAAGGGTGAGGGTTAAGGATGAGGGTTAAGGTTGAAGGTTAAGGGTGATGGTTAAGGGTGATGGTTAAGGATGAGGGTTAAGGGTGAGGGTTAAGGGTGAGGGTTAAGGGTGAGGTTTAAGGGTGAGGGTTAAGGGTGAGGGTTAAGGTTGAGGGTTAAGGGTGAGGGTTAGGGGTGAGGGTTAAGGGTGAGGGTTAAGGGCGAGGGTTAAGGGTGAGGGTTAAGGGTGAGGGTTAAGGGTTAAGGGTGAGGGTTAAGGGTGAGGGTTAAGGGTGAGGGTTAATGGTGAAGGTTAAGGGTGATGGTTAAGTGTGAGGGTCGAGGGTGAGGGTTAAGGGCGAGGGTTAATAATTAACGGTGAGGGTTAAAGGTGAGGGTTAAGGGTGAGGGTTAAGGGTGAGGGTTAAGGGTGATGGTTAAGGGTGAGGGTTAAGCGTGAGAATTAAGGGTGAGGGTTAAGGGTGAGGGTTAAGGGTGAGGGTTAAGGGTGAGGGTTAAGGGTGAGGGTTAAGGGTGAGGGTTAAGGATTAAGGGTGAGGGATAAGTGTGAGGGTTAAGGGTGAGGGTTAAGGGTGAGGATTAAGAGTGATGGTTAAGGGTGAGGGTTAAGGGTTAAGGGTGAGGGTTAAGGGTGAGGGTTAAGGGTGAGGGTTAAGGGTGAGGGTTAAGGGTGATGGTTAAGGGTGAGGGTTAAGCGTGAGAATTAAGGGTGAGGGTGAAGGATGAGGGTTAAGGGTGAGGGTTAAGGGTGAGGGTTAAGGGTGAGGGTTAAGGGTGAGGGGTAAGGGTGAGGGTTATGGGTGAGGGTTAAGGGTGAGGATTAAGGGTGAGGGTTAAGGGTGAGAGTTAAGGGTGAGGGTTAAGGGTGAGGGTTAAGGGTGAGGGTTAAGGGTGAGGGTTAAGGGTGATGTTTAAGGGTGAGGGTTAAGGGTGAGGGGTAAGGGTGAGGGTTATGGGTGACGGTTAAGGGTGAGGGTTAAGGGTGAGGGTTAAGGGTGAGGGTTAAGGGTTAAGGGTGAGTGTTAAGGGTGAGGGTTAAGGGTGAGGGTTAAGGATGATGGTTTAGGGTGAGGGTTAAGGGTGAGGGTTAAGGGTGATGGTTAAGGGTGAGGGTTAAGGGTGAGAGTTAAGGGTGAGGGTTAATCGTGGGGGTTAATGGTGAGGGTTAAGGGTGAGGGTTAAGGGTGAGGGTTAAGGGTGAGGGTTAAGGGTGAGGGTTAACGGTGAGGGATAAGGGTGAGGGATATGGGTGAGAGATAAGGGTGAGGGTTAAGGGTGAGGGTTAAGGGTTAAGGGTGAGTGTTAAGGTGAGGTTTAAGGGTGAGGGTTAAGAGTGAGGGTTAAGGGTGATGGTTAAGGGTGAGGGTTAAGGGTGAGGTTTAAGGGTGAGGGTTAAGGGTGAGGGTTAAGGTTGAGGGTTAAGGGTGAGGGTTAAGGGTGAGGGTTAAGGGTGAGGGTTAAGGGTGAGTGTTAAGGGTGTGGGTTAAGGGTGAGGGTTAATGGTTAAGGGTGAAGGTTAAGGGTGAGGGTTAAGGGTGAGGGTTAAGGGTGAGGGTTAATGGTGAAGGTTAAGGGTGATGGTTAAGTGTGAGGGTTGAGGGTGAGGGTTAAGGGCGAGTGTTAAGGATTAAGGGTGAGGGTTAAAGGTGAGGGTTAAGGGTGAGGGTTAAGGGTGAGGGTTAATGGTGATGGTTAAGGGTGAGGGTTAAGCGTGAGAATTAAGGGTAGCGGGTTAAGGGTGAGGGTTAAGGGTGAGGGTTAAGGGTGAGGGTTAAGGGTGAGGGTTAAGGGTGAGGGTTAATGATTAAAGGTGGGGGTTAAGTGTGTGGGTTAAGGGTGAGGGTTAAGGGTGAGGGTTAAGGGTGATGGTTAAGGGTGAGGGTTAAGGGTGAGGGTTAAGGGTGAGGTTAAGGGTTAAGGGTGAGGGTTAAGGTTGAGGGTTAAGGGTGAGGGTTAAGGGTGAGGGTTAAGGGTGATGGTTAAGCGTGAGGGTTAAGGGTGAGAGTTAAGGGTGAGGGTTAAGGGTGAGAGTTACAGGTGAGGGTTAAGGGTGAGGGTTAAGGGTGATGGTTAAGGGTGAGGGTTATGGGTGAGGGTTAAGGGTGAGGGTTAAGGGTGAGGGATAAGGGTGAGTGTTAAGGGTGAGGGTTAAGGGTGAGGGTTAAGGGTTAAGGGTGTTGGTTAAGGGTGAGGGTTAAGGGTGAGGGTTAAGGGTGAGGGTTAAGGGTGAGGGTTAAGGGTGAGAGTTAAGGGTGATGGTTAAGGGTGTGGGTTAAGGGTGATGGTTAAGGGTGAGGGTTAAGGGTGAGGGTTAAGGGTGAGGGTTAAGGGTGAGGGTTAAGGGTGAGGGATAAGGGTGAGGGTTATGGGTGAGAGTTAAGGGTGAGGGTTAAGGTTGAGGGTTAAGGGTTAAGGGTGAGTGTTAAGGGTGAGGGTTAAGGGTGAGGGTTAAGGGTGATGGTTAAGGGTGATGGTTAAGGGTGAGGGTTAAGGTTGAGGGTTAAGGGTGAGGGTTAAGGGTGAGGGTTAAGGGTGAGTGTTAAGGGTGAGGGTTAAGGTTGAGGGTTAAGGGTGAGGGTTAAGGGTGAGTGTTAAGGGTGAGGGTTAAGGGTGAGGGTTAAGGGTGAGGGTTAAGGGTGAGAGTTAAGGGTGAGGGTTAAGGGTGAGGGTTAAGGGTGAGGGTTAAGTGTGAGTGTTAAGGGTGAGGGTTAAGGTTGAGGGTTAAGGGTGAGGGTTATGGGTGAGGGTTAAGGGTGAGGGTTAAGGGTGAGGGTTAAGGGTGAGGGTTAAGGGTGAGGGTTAAGGGTGAGGGTTAAGGGTTAAGGGTTAAGGGTGAGGGTTAAGGGTGAGGGTTAATGGTGAGGGTTAATGGTGAGGGTTAATGGTGATGGTTAAGGGTGAGGGTTAAGCGTGAGAATTAAGGGTAGCGGGTTAAGGGTGAGGGTTAAGGGTGAGGGTTAAGGGTGAGGGTTAAGGGTGAGGGTTAATGATTAAAGGTGGGGGTTAAGTGTGTGGGTTAAGGGTGAGGGTTAAGGGTGAGGGTTAAGGGTGATGGTTAAGGGTGAGGGTTAAGGGTTAAGGGTGAGGGTTAAGGGTGTGGGTTAAGGGTGAGGATTAAGGGTGAGGGTTAAGGGTGAGGGTTAATGGTGAGGGTTAAGGGTGAGGGTTAAGGGTGAGGGTTAAGGGTGAGGGGTAAGGGTGAGGGTTATGGGTGAGGGTTAAGGGTGAGGGTTAAGGGTGAGGGGTAAGGGTGAGGGTTATGGGTGAGGGTTAAGGGTGAGGGTTAAGTGTGAGGGTTAAGGGTGAGGGTTAAGGGTGAGGGTTAAGGGTTAAGGGTGAGGGTTAAGTGTGAGGGTTAAGGGTGAGGGTTAATGGTGAGGGTTAAGGGTGATGGTTAAGTGTGAGGGTTGAGGGTGAGGGTTAAGGGCGAGGGTTAAGGGTGAGGGTTAAGGGATAAGGGTGAGGGTTAAGAGTGAGGGTTAAGGGTGAGGGTTAAGGGTGAGGGTTAAGGGTGAGGGTTAAGGGTGAGGGTTAAGGGTGAGGGTTAAGGGTTAACGGTGAGGGTTAAGAGTGAGGGTTAAGGTTGAGCGTTAAGGTTGAGGGTTAATGGTGAGGGTTAATGGTGAGGGTTAAGGATGATGGTTAAGTGTGAGGGTTGAGGGTGAGGGTTAAGGGTGAGGGTTAAGGAATAAGGGTGAGTGTTAAAGGTGAGGGTTAAGGGTGAGGGATAAGTTTGAGATTTAAGGGTGAGGGTTAAGGGTGAGTGTTAAGGGTGAGGGATAAGGGTCAGGGTTAAGGGTGAGGGTTAAGGGTGAGGGTTAAGGGTGAGGATTAAGGGTGAGGGTTAAGGGTGAGGGTTAAGGGTGAGGATTAAGGGTGAGGGTTAAGGGTGAGGGTTATGGGTGAGGGTTAAAGGTGAGGGTTAAGGGTGAGGGTTAAGGGTTAAGGGTGAGGGTTAAGGGTGAGGGTTAATGGTGAGTGTTAAGGGTGAGGGTTAAGGGTGAGGGTTAAGGGAAAAGGGTGAGGGTTAAGGGTGAGGGTTAAGGGTGAGGGTTAAGGGTGAGGGTTAAGGGTGAGGGTTAAGGGTGAGGGTTAAGGGTGAGGATTAAGTGTGAGGGTTAAGGGTGAGGGTTAAGGGTTAAGGGTGAGGGTTAAGGGTGAGGGTTAAGGGTGAGGGTTAAGGGTTAAGGGTGTTGGTTAAGGGTGAGGGTTAAGGGTGAGGGTTAAGGGTGAGGGTTAAGGGTGAGGGTTAAGGGTGAGAGTTAAGGGTGATGGTTAAGGGTGTGGGTTAAGGGTGATGGTTAAGGGTGAGGGTTAAGGGTGAGGGTTAAGGGTGAGGGTTAAGGGTGAGGGTTAAGGGTGAGGGATAAGGGTGAGGGTTATGGGTGAGAGTTAAGGGTGAGGGTTAATGTTGAGGGTTAAGGGTTAAGGGTGAGTGTTAAGGGTGAGGGTTAAGGGTGAGGGTTAAGGGTGATGGTTAAGGGTGATGGTTAAGGGTGAGGGTTAAGGGTGAGGTTTAAGGGTGAGGGTTAAGGGTGAGGGTTAAGGGTGAGTGTTAAGGGTGAGGGTTAAGGTTGAGGGTTAAAGGTGAGGGTTAAGGGTGAGTGTTAAGGGTGAGGGTTAAGGGTGAGGGTTAAGGGTGAGGGTTAAGGGTGAGGGTTAAGGGTGAGGGTTAAGGGTGAGGGTTAAGGGTGAGGGTTAAGGGTGAGTGTTAAGGGTGAGGGTTAAGGGTGAGGGTTAAGGGTGAGGGTTAAGGGTGAGGGTTAAGGGTTAAGGGTGAGGGTTAATGGTGAGGGTTAAGGGTGAGGGTTAATGGTGAGGGTTAATGGTGATGGTTAAGGGTGAGGGTTAAGCGTGAGAATTAATGGTAGCGGGTTAAGGGTGAGGGTTAAGGGTGAGGGTTAAGGGTGAGGGTTAAGGGTGAGGGTTAAGGGTGAGGGTTAAGGGTGAGGGTTAATGATTAAAGGTGGGGGTTAAGTGTGTGGGTTAAGGGTGAGGGTTAAGGGTGAGGGTTAAGGGTGATGGTTAAGGGTGAGGTTTAAGGGTTAAGGGTGAGGGTTAAGGGTGTGGGTTAAGGGTGAGGATTAAGGGTGAGGGTTAAGGGTGAGGGTTAAGGGTGATGGTTAAGGGTGAGGGTTAAGGGTGAGGGTTAAGGGTGAGGGTTAAGGGTTAAGGGTGAGGGTTAAGTGTGAGGGTTAAGGGTGAGGGTTAATGGTGAGGGTTAAGGGTGATGGTTAAGTGTGAGGGTTGAGGGTGAGGGTTAAGGGCGAGGGTTAAGGGTGAGGGTTAAGGGATAAGGGTGAGGGTTAAGAGTGAGGGTTAAGGGTGAGGGTTAAGGGTGAGGGTTAAGGGTGAGGGTTAAGGGTGAGGGTTAAGGGTGAGGGTTAAGGGTTAACGGTGAGGGTTAAGAGTGAGGGTTAAGGTTGAGCGTTAAGGTTGAGGGTTAATGGTGAGGGTTAATGGTGAGGGTTAAGGATGATGGTTAAGTGTGAGGGTTGAGGGTGAGGGTTAAGGGTGAGGGTTAAGGAATAAGGGTGAGTGTTAAAGGTGAGGGTTAAGGGTGAGGGATAAGTTTGAGATTTAAGGGTGAGGGTTAAGGGTGAGTGTTAAGGGTGAGGGATAAGGGTCAGGGTTAAGGGTGAGGGTTAAGGGTGAGGGTTAAGGGTGAGGATTAAGGGTGAGGGTTAAGGGTGAGGGTTAAGGGTGAGGATTAAGGGTGAGGGTTAAGGGTGAGGGTTAAGGGTGAGGGTTAAAGGTGAGGGTTAAGGGTGAGGGTTAAGGGTTAAGGGTGAGGGTTAAGGGTGAGGGTTAATGGTGAGTGTTAAGGGTGAGGGTTAAGGGTGAGGGTTAAGGGAAAAGGGTGAGGGTTAAGGGTGAGGGTTAAGGGTGAGGGTTAAGGGTGAGGGTTAAGGGTGAGGGTTAAGGGTGAGGGTTAAGGGTGAGGATTAAGTGTGAGTGTTAAGGGTGAGGGTTAAGGGTTAAGGGTGAGGGTTAAGGGTGAGGGTTAAGGGTGAGGGTTAATGATTAAAGGTGGGGGTTAAGTGTGTGGGTTAAGGGTGAGGGTTAAGGGTGAGGGTTAAGGGTGATGGTTAAGGGTGAGGGTTAAGGGTTAAGGGTGAGGGTTAAGGGTGTGGGTTAAGGGTGAGGATTAAGGGTGAGGGTTAAGGGTGAGGGTTAAGGGTGATGGTTAAGGGTGAGGGTTAAGGGTGAGGGTTAAGGGTGAGGGTTAAGGGTTAAGGGTGAGGGTTAAGTGTGAGGGTTAAGGGTGAGGGTTAATGGTGAGGGTTAAGGGTGATGGTTAAGTGTGAGGGTTGAGGGTGAGGGTTAAGGGCGAGGGTTAAGGGTGAGGGTTAAGGGATAAGGGTGAGGGTTAAGAGTGAGGGTTAAGGGTGAGGGTTAAGGGTGAGGGTTAAGGGTGAGGGTTAAGGGTGAGGGTTAAGGGTGAGGGTTAAGGGTTAACGGTGAGGGTTAAGAGTGAGGGTTAAGGTTGAGCGTTAAGGTTGAGGGTTAATGGTGAGGGTTAATGGTGAGGGTTAAGGATGATGGTTAAGTGTGAGGGTTGAGGGTGAGGGTTAAGGGTGAGGGTTAAGGAATAAGGGTGAGTGTTAAAGGTGAGGGTTAAGGGTGAGGGATAAGTTTGAGATTTAAGGGTGAGGGTTAAGGGTGAGTGTTAAGGGTGAGGGATAAGGGTCAGGGTTAAGGGTGAGGGTTAAGGGTGAGGGTTAAGGGTGAGGATTAAGGGTGAGGGTTAAGGGTGAGGGTTAAGGGTGAGGATTAAGGGTGAGGGTTAAGGGTGAGGGTTAAGGGTGAGGGTTAAAGGTGAGGGTTAAGGGTGAGGGTTAAGGGTTAAGGGTGAGGGTTAAGGGTGAGGGTTAATGGTGAGTGTTAAGGGTGAGGGTTAAGGGTGAGGGTTAAGGGAAAAGGGTGAGGGTTAAGGGTGAGGGTTAAGGGTGAGGGTTAAGGGTGAGGGTTAAGGGTGAGGGTTAAGGGTGAGGGTTAAGGGTGAGGATTAAGTGTGAGTGTTAAGGGTGAGGGTTAAGGGTTAAGGGTGAGGGTTAAGGGTGAGGGTTAAGGGTGAGGGTGAGGGTTAAGGGTGAGGCTTAAGGATTAAGGGTGAGGGTTAAAGGTGAGGATTAAGGGTGAGGGTTAAGGGTTAAGGGTGAGGGTTAAGGGTGAGGGTTAACGGTGAGGGTTAAGGGTGAGGGTTAAGGGTCTGGGATAAGGGTGAGGGTTAAGGGTTAAGGGTGAGGTTTAAGGGTGAGGGTTAAGCGTGAGGGTGAAGGGTGATGGTTAAGGGTGAGGGTTAAGGGTGAGGGTTAAAGGTGAGGGTTAAGGGTGAGGGTTAAGGGTGAGGGTTAAGGGTTTAGGGTGAGGATTAAGAGTGAGCGTTAAGGGTGAGGGTTAACGGTGAGGGTTAAGGGTTAAAGGTGAGGGTTAAGGGTGAGGGTTAAGTGTTAAGCGTGAGGGTTAAGGGTGAGGGTTAAGGGTTAGGGTTAAGTGTGAGGGTTAAGGGTGAGGGTTAAGGGTCAGGGTTAAGGGTTAAGGGTGAGGGTTAAGGGTGAGGGTTAAGGGTGAGGGTTATGGGTGAGACTTAAGGGTGAGGATGAAGTGTGAGGGTTAAGGGTGAGGGATAAGTTTGCAGGTTAAGGGTGAGGGTTAAGGGTGAGGATTAAGGGTGAGGGTTAAGGGTGATGGTTAAGTGTGAGGGTTAACGGTAATGGTTAAGGGTGAGGGTTATGGGTGAGGGTTAAGGGTGAGGGTTAAGGGTGATGGTTAAGGGTGAGGGTTAAGGGTAAAGGGTGAGGGTTAAGGGTGAGGGTTAAGGGTGAGGGTTAAGGGTGAGTTTAAGGGTGAGGGTTAAGGGTGATGGTTAAGGGTGAGGGTTAAGGGTGAGGGTTAAGGGTGATGGTTAAAGGTGAGGGATAAGGGTGAGCGTTAAGGGTGAGGGTTAAGGGTGAGGGTTAAGGGTGAGTGATAAGGGTGAGGGTTATGGGTGAGGGTTAAGGGTGAGGGTTAAGGGTGAGGGTTAAGGGTGAGGGTTAATGGTGAGGGTTAAGGGTGAGGGTTAAGGGTGATGGTTAAGGGTGAGGGTTAAGGGTGAGGGTTAAGGGTGAGGGTTAACGATTAAGGGTGAGAGTTCAAGGTGAGGGTTAAGGGTGAGGGTTAAGGGTGAGGGTTAAGGGTGAGGGTTAATGGTTAAAGGTGATTGTTAAGGGTGAGGGTTAAGGGTGAGGGTTAAGGGTGATGGTTAAGGGTGAGGGTTAAGGGTGTGGGTTAAGGGTGAGGGTTAAGGGCGAGGGTTAAGGGCGAGGGTTAAGGGTGAAGGTTAAGGGTGAGGGTTAATGGTGAGGGTTAAGGGTGAGGGTTAATGGTTAAGGGTGAGGGTTAAGGGTGAGGGTTAAGGGTGAGGGTTAAGGATGAGGGTTAAGGGTGATGGTTAAGTGTGAGGGTTGAGTGTGAGTGTTAAGGGCGAGGGTTAAGGATTAAGGGTGAGAGTTAAAGGTGATGGTTAAGGGTGAGGGTTAAGAGTGAAGGTTAAGGGTGAGGGTTAAGGGTGAGGGTTAAGGGTTAAGGGTGAGGGTTAAGGGTGAGGGTTAAGGGTGAGGGTTAAGGATGATGGTTAATGGTGAGGGTTAAGGGTGAGAGTTAAGGGTGAGGGATAAGGGTGAGGGTTATGGGTGAGGGTTAAGGGTGAGGGTTAAGGGTGATGGTTAAGGGTTAAGGGTTTGTGTTAAGGGTGAGGGTTAAGGGTGAGGGTTAAGGGTGAGGGTTAAGGGTGAGGGTTAAGGGTGATTGTTAAGCTTGAAGGTTAAGGGTGAGAGTTAAGGGTGAGGGTTAAGGGTGAGAGTTACGGGTGAGGGTTAAGGGTGAGGGTTAAGGGTGATGGTTAAGGGTGAGGGTTAAGGGTGAGGGGTAAGGGTGAGGGTTATGGGTGAGGGTTAAGGGTGAGGGTTAAGGGTGAGGGTTAAGGGTGAGTGTTAAGGGTGATGGTTAAGGGTGAGGGTTAAGGGTTAAGTGTGTTGGTTAAGGGTGAGGGTTAAGGGTGATGGTTAAGTGTGAGGGTTAAGGATGAGAGTTATGGGTGAGGGTTAAAGGTGTGGGTTAAGGGTGATGGTTAAGGGTGAGGGTTAAGGGTGAGGGTTAAGGGTGAGGGTTAAGGGTGAGGGTTAAGGGTGAGGGATAAGGGTGAGGGTTATGGGTGAGAGTTAAGGGTGAGGGTTAAGGTTGAGGGTTAAGGGTTAAGGGTGAGTGTTAAGGGTGAGGGTTAAGGGTGAGGGTTAAGGGTGATGGTTAAGGGTGATGTTTAAGGGTGAGGGTTAATGGTGAGGGTTAAGGGTGAGGGTTAAGGGTGAGGGTTAAGGGTGAGTGTTAAGGGTGAGGGTTAAGGTTGAGGGTTAAGGGTGAGGGTTAAGGGTGAGGGTTAAGGGTGAGGGTTAAGGGTGAGGGTTAAGGGTGAGGGTTAAGGGTGAGGGTTAAGGGTGAGGGTTAAGTGTGAGGGTTAAGGGTGAGTGTTAAGGGTGAGGGTTAAGGTTGAGGGTTAAGGGTGAGGGTTAAGGGTGAGAGTTAAGGGTGAGGGTTAAGGGTGAGGGTTAAGGGTGAGGGTTAAGGGTTAAGGGTGAGGGTTAAGGTTGAGGGTTAAGGGTGAGGGTTAAGGGTGAGGGTTAAGGGTGATGGTTAAGCGTGAGGGTTAAGGGTGAGAGTTAAGGGTGAGGGTTAAGGGTGAGAGTTACAGGTGAGGTTTAAGGGTGAGGGTTAAGGGTGATGGTTAAGGGTGAGGGTTATGGGTGAGGGTTAAGGGTGAGGGTTAAGGGTGAGGGATAAGGGTGAGTGTTAAGGGTGAGGGTTAAGGGTGAGGGTTAAGGGTTAAGGATGTTGGTTAAGGGTGAGGGTTAAGGGTGAGGGTTAAGGGTGATGGTTAAGGGTGAGGGTTAAGGGTGAGAGTTAAGGGTGATGGTTAAGGGTGTGGGTTAAGGGTGATGGTTAAGGGTGAGGGTTAAGGGTGAGGGTTAAGGGTGAGGGTTAAGGGTGAGGGTTAAGGGTGAGGGATAAGGGTGAGGGTTATGGGTGAGAGTTAAGGGTGAGGGTTAAGGTTGAGGGTTAAGGGTTAAGGGTGAGTGTTAAGGGTGACGGTTAAGGGTGAGGGTTAAGGGTGATGGTTAAGGGTGATGGTTAAGGGTGAGGGTTAAGGGTGAGGGTTAAGGGTGAGGGTTAAGGGTGAGGGTTAAGGGTGAGTGTTAAGGGTGAGGGTTAAGGTTGAGGGTTAAGGGTGAGGGTTAAGGGTGAGTGTTAAGGGTGAGGGTTAAGGGTGAGGGTTAAGGGTGAGGGTTAAGGGTGAGGGTTAAGGGTGAGGGTTAAGGGTGAGGGTTAAGGGTGAGGGTTAAGTGTGAGTGTTAAGGGTGAGGGTTAAGGTTGAGGGTTAAGGGTGAGGGTTAAGGGTGAGGGTTAAGGGTGAGGGTTAAGGGTGAGGGTTAAGGGTGAGGGTTAAGGGTGAGGGTTAAAGGTGAGGGTTAAGGGTGAGGGTTGAGGGTGAGGGTTAAGTGTGAGGGTTAAGGGTGAGGGATAAGGGTGAGGGTTAAGGGGGATGGTTAAGTGTGAGGGTTAAGTGTTAAGGGTGAGGGTTAAGGGTGAGGGTTAAGGGTGCGGGTTAAGGGTGAGGGTTAAGGGTGAAGGTTAAGGATGATGGTTAAGGGTGAGAGTTAAGGGTGAGAGTTATTGGTGAGGGTTAAGGGTGAGGGTTAAGGGTGATGGTTAAGTGTGAGGGTTGAGGGTAAGGGTTAAGGGTGAGGGTTAAGGATTAAGGGTGAGGGTTAAGTGTGAGGGTTAAGGGTTAAGGGTGAGTGTTAAGGGTGAGGGTTAAGGGTGAGGGTTAAGGGTGAGGGTTAAGGGTGATGGTTAAGGGTGATGGTTAAGGGTGAGGTTTAAGGGTGAGGGTTAAGGGTGAGGGTTAAGTGTGAGGGTTAAGGATGAGGGTTAATGGTGAGGGTTAAGGGTGAGGGTTAAGGGTGATGGTTAAGTGTGAGGTTTGAGGGTAAGTGTTAAGGGTGAGGGTTAAGGGTTAAGGGTGAGGGTTAAGGGTGATGGTTAAGGGTGAAGGTCAAGCGTGAGAATTAAGGGTGAAGGTTAAGGGTGAGGGTTAAGGGTGAGGGTTAAGGGTGAGGGTTAAGGGTGAGGGTTAAGGGTGAGGGTTAAGGGTGATGGTTAAGGGTGAAGGTCAAGCGTGAGAATTAAGGGTGAAGGTTAAGGGTGAGGGTTAAGGGTGAGGGTTAAGGGTGAGGGGTAAGGGTGAGGGTTAAGGGTGAGGGTTAAGGGTGAGGGGTAAGGGTGAGGGTTATGGGTGAGGCTTAAGGGTGAGGGTTAAGGGTGAGGGTTAAGGGTTAAGGGTGAGTGTTAAGGGTGAGGGTTAAGGGTGAGCGTTAAGGGTGAGGGTTAAGGGTGATGGTTAAGGGTGAGGGTTAAGGGTGAGGGTTAAGGGTGAGGGTTACGGGTGAGGGTTAAGGGTGAGGGTTAACGGTGAGTGTTAAGGTTGAGGGTTAAGGGTGAGGGTTAAGGGGGAGGGTTAAGGGCGAGGGTTAAGGGAGAGTGTTAAGGGTGAGGGTTAAGGGTGAGGGTTAAGGGTGAGGGTTAAGGGTTAAGAGTGAGGGTTAAGGGTGAGGTTTAAGGGTGAGGGTTAAGCGTGAGGGTTAATGGTGAGGGTTAAGTGTGAGGGTTAAGGGTGATGGTTAAGTGAGGGTTGAGGGTGAGGGTTAAGGGCGAGGGTTAAGGATTAAGGGTGAGGGTTAAAGGTGAGGGTTATGGGTGAGGGTTAAGGGTGAGGGTTAAGGTTGAGGGTTAAGGGTAAGGGTTAACGGTGAGGGGTAATGGTGAGGGTTAAGGGTGAGGGTTAAGGGTGATGGTTAAGGGTGAGGGTTATGGGTGAGGGTTAATGGTGAGGGTTAAGGGTGGTGGTTAAGGGTGAGGGTTAAGGGTGATGGTTAAGGGTGAGGGTCAAGCGTGAGAATTAAGGGTGAAGGTTAAGGGTGAGGGTTAAGGGTGATGGTTAAGGGTGAGGGTTAAGGGTGAGGGTTAAGGGTGAGGGTTAAGGGTGAGGGTTAAGGGTGAGGGTTAAGGATGATGGTTAAGGGTGAGGGTTAAGGGTTAAGGGTGAGGGTTAAGGGTGAGGGTTAAGGGTGAGGGTTAAGGGTGAGGGTTAAGGGTTAAGGGTGAGGGTTAAGGGTGAGGGTTAATGGTGAGGGTTAAGGGTGAGGGTTAATGGTGAGGGTTAAGGGTGATGGTTAAGGGTGAGGGTCAAGCGTGAGAACTAAGGGTGAAGGTTAAGGGTGAGGGTTAAGGGTGAGGGTTAAGGGTGAGGGGTAAGGGTGAGGGTTAAGGGTGAGGGTTAAGGGTGAGGGGTAAGGGTGAGGGTTATGGGTGAGGCTTAAGGGTGAGGGTTAAGGGTGAGGGTTAAGGGTTAAGGGTGAGTGTTAATGGTGAGGGTTAAGGGTGAGCGTTAAGGGTGAGGGTTAAGGGTGATGGTTAAGGGTGAGGGTTAAGGGTGAGGGTTAAGGGTGAGGGTTACGGGTGAGGGTTAAGGGTGAGGGTTAAGGGTGAGTGTTAAGGTTGAGGGTTAAGGGTGAGGGTTAAGGGGGAGGGTTAAGGGCGAGGGTTAAGGGTGAGTGTTAAGGGTGAGGGTTAAGGGTGAGGGTTAAGGATGAGGGTTAAGGGTTAAGAGTGAGGGTTAAGGGTGAGGGTTAAGGGTGAGGGTTAAGCGTGAGGGTTAATGGTGAGGGTTAAGTGTGAGGGTTAAGGGTGATGGTTAAGTGAGGGTTTGAGGGTGAGGGTTAAGGGCGAGGGTTAAGGATTAAGGGTGAGGGTTAAAGGTGAGGGTTAAGGGTGAGGGTTAAGGGTGAGGGTTAAGGTTGAGGGTTAAGGGTGAGGGTTAACGGTGAGGGTTAAGGGTTAAGGGTGAGGGTTAAGCGTGTGGGTTAAGGGTGAGGGGTAATGGTGAGGGTTAAGGGTGAGGGTTAAGGGTGATGGTTAAGTGTGAGGGTTGAGGGTGAGGGTTAAGGGTGAGGGTTAAGGATTAAGGGTGAGGGTTAAGGATTAAGGGTGAGGGTTAAGGGTGAGGGTTAAGGGTGAGGGTTAAGGATGATGGTTAAGGGTGAGGGTTAAGGGTTAAGGGTGAGGGTTAAGGGTGAGGGTTAAGGGTGGGGGTTAAGGGTGAGGGTTAAGGGTGAGGGTTAATGGTGAGGGTTAAGGGTGATGGTTAAGGGTGAGGGTTAATGGTGAGGTGTAAGTGTGAGGGTTATGGGTGAGGGTTAAGGGTGAGGGTTAAGGGTGAGGGTTAAGGGTGAGGGTTAAGGGTTAAGGGTGATTGTTAAGGGTGAGGGTTAAGGGTGAGGGTTAAGGATGATGGTTAAGGGTGAGGGTTAAGGGTGAGGGTTAAGGGTGATGGTTAAGGGTGAGGGTTAAGGGTGGGGGTTAAGGGTGAGGGTTAAGGGTGAGGGTTAAGGGTGAGGGTTAAGGGTGAGGGTTAAGGGTGAGGGATAAGGGTGAGGGATATGGGTGAGAGTTAAGGGTGAGGGTTAAGGGTGAGGGTTAAGGGTTAAGGGTGAGTGTTAAGGGTGAGGGTTAAGGGTGAGGGTTAAGGGTGAGGGTTAAGGGTGATGGTTAAGGGTGATGGTTAAGGTTGAGGGTTAATGGTGAGGGTTAAGGGTGAGGGTTAAGGGTGAGGGTTAAGGGTTAAGGGTGAGGGTTAAGGGTGAGGGTTAAGGGTGAGGGTTAAGGGTGAGGGTTAATGGTGAAGGTTAAGGGTGATGGTTAAGTGTGAGGGTTGAGCGTGAGGGTTAAGGGCGAGGGTTAAGGATTAAGGGTGAGGGTTAAAGGTGAGGGTTAAGGGTGAGGGTTAAGGGTGAGGGTTAAGGGTGATGGTTAAGGGTGAGGGTTAAGCGTGAGAATTAAGGGTGAGGGATAAGGGTGAGGGTTAAGGGTGAGGGTTAAGGGTGAGGGTTAAGGGTGAGGGTTAAGGGTGAGGGTTAAGGATTAAGGGTGAGGGTTAAGTGTGAGGGTTAAGTGTGAGGGTTAAGGGTGAGGGTTAAGAATGAGGGTTAAGGGTGAGGGTTAAGGGTTAAGGGTTAAGGGTGAGGGTTAAGGGTGAGGGTTAAGCATGAGGGTTAAGGGTGAGGGTTAAGGGTGAGGGTTAAGGGTGATGGTTAAGGGTGAGGGTTAAGCGTGAGAATTAAGGGTGAGGGTTAAGGGTGAGGGTTAATGGTGAGGGTTAAGGGTGAGGGTAAGGGTGAGGGTTGTGGGTGAGGGTTAAGGTTGAGGGTTAAGGGTGAGGGTTAAGGGTGAGAGTTAAGGGTGAGGGTTAAGGGTGAGGGTTAAGGGTGAGGGTTAAGGGTGAGGGTTAAAAGTGATGGTTAAGGGTGAGGATTAAGAGTGAGGGGTAAGTGTGAGGGTTAAGGGTGAGGGTTAGGGGTGAGGGTTAAGGGTGAGGGTTAAGGGTGAGGGTTAAGGGTTAAGGGTGAGTGTTAAGGGTGAGGGTTAAGGGTGAGGGTTAAGGATGATGGTTAAGGGTGAGGGTTAAGGGTGAGGGTTAAGGGTGAGGGTTAAGGATGATGGTTAAGGGTGAGGGTTAAGGGTTAAGGGTGAGGGTTAAGGGTGAGGGTTAAGGGTGAGGGTTAAGGGTGAGGGTTAAGGGTGAGGGTTAAGGGTTAAGGGTGAGGGTTAAGGGTGAGGGTTAAGGGTGAGGGTTAAGGGTGAGGGTTAATGGTGAGGGTTAAGGGTGATGGTTAAGGGTGAGGGTCAAGCGTGAGAATTAAGGGTGAAGGTTAAGGGTGAGGGTTAAGGGTGAGGGTTAAGGGTGAGGGGTAAGGGTGAGGGTTAAGGGTGAGGGTTAAGGGTGAGGGGTAAGGGTGAGGGTTATGGGTGAGGCTTAAGGGTGAGGGTTAAGGGTGAGGGTTAAGGGTTAAGGGTGAGTGTTAATGGTGAGGGTTAAGGGTGAGCGTTAAGGGTGAGGGTTAAGGGTGATGGTTAAGGGTGAGGGTTAAGGATGAGGGTTAAGGGTGAGGGTTACGGGTGAGGGTTAAGGGTGAGGGTTAAGGGTGAGTGTTAAGGTTGAGGGTTAAGGGTGAGGGTTAAGGGGGAGGGTTAAGGGCGAGGGTTAAGGGTGAGTGTTAAGGGTGAGGGTTAAGGGTGAGGGTTAAGGATGAGGGTTAAGGGTTAAGAGTGAGGGTTAAGGGTGAGGGTTAAGGGTGAGGGTTAAGCGTGAGGGTTAATGGTGAGGGTTAAGTGTGAGGGTTAAGGGTGATGGTTAAGTGCGGGTTGAGGGTGAGGGTTAAGGGCGAGGGTTAAGGATTAAGGGTGAGGGTTAAAGGTGAGGGTTAAGGGTGAGGGTTAAGGGTGAGGGTTAAGGTTGAGGGTTAAGGGTGAGGGTTAACGGTGAGGGTTAAGGGCTAAGGGTGAGGGTTAGCGTGAGGGTTAAGGGTGAGGGGTAATGGTGAGTGTTAAGGGTGAGGGTTAAGGGTGACGGTTAAGTGTGAGGGTTGAGGGTGAGGGTTAAGGGTGAGGGTTAAGGATTAAGGGTGAGGGTTAAGGATTAAGGGTGAGGGTTAAGGGTGAGGGTTAAGGGTGAGGGTTAAGGATGATGGTTAAGGGTGAGGGTTAAGGGTTAAGGGTGAGGGTTAAGGGTGAGGGTTAAGGGTGAGGGTTAAGGGTGAGGGTTAAGGGTGAGGGTTAAGGGTGATGGTTAAGGGTGAGGGTTAATGGTGAGGTGTAAGTGTGAGGGTTATGGGTGAGGGTTAAGGGTGAGGGTTAAGGGTGAGGGTTAAGGGTGAGGGTTAAGGGTTAAGGGTGATTGTTAAGGGTGAGGGTTAAGGGTGAGGGTTAAGGATGATGGTTAAGGGTGAGGGTTAAGGGTGAGGGTTAAGGGTGATGGTTAAGGGTGAGGGTTAAGGGTGAGAGTTAAGGGTGAGGGTTAAGGGTGAGGGTTAAGGGTGGGGGTTAAGGGTGAGGGTTAAGGGTGAGGGTTAAGGGTGAGGGTTAAGGGTGAGGGTTAAGGGTGAGGGATAAGGGTGACGGATATGGGTGAGAGTTAAGGGTGAGGGTTAAGGGTGAGGGTTAAGGGTTAAGGGTGAGTGTTAAGGGTGAGGGTTAAGGGTGAGGGTTAAGGGTGAGGGTTAAGGGTGATGGTTAAGGGTGATGGTTAAGGTTGAGGGTTATTGGTGAGGGTTAAGGGTGTGGGTTAAGGGTGAGGTTTAAGAGTGAGGGTTAAGGGTGAGGGTTAAGGTTGAGGGTTAAGGGTGAGGGTTAAGGGTGAGGGTTAAGGGTGAGGGTTAAGGGTGAGGGTTAAGGGTGAGGGTTAAGGGTGAGGGTTAAGGGTTAAGGGTGAGGGTTAAGGGTGAGGGTTAAGGGTGAGGGTTAAGGGTGAGGGTTAATGGTGAAGGTTAAGGCTGATGGTTAAGTGTGAGGGTTGAGCGTGAGGGTTAAGGGCGAGTGTTAAGGATTAAGGGTGAGGGTTAAAGGTGAGGGTTAAGGGTGAGGGTTAAGGGTTAAGGGTTAAGGGTGAGGGTTAAGGGTGAGGGTTAAGCATGAGGGTTAAGGGTGAGGGTTAAGGGTGAGGGTTAAGGGTGATGGTTAAGGGTGAGGGTTAAGCGTGAGAATTAAGGGTGAGGGTTAAGTGTGAGGGTTAAGGGTGAGGGTTAAAGGTGAGGGTTAAGGGTGAGGGTTAAGGGTGAGGGGTAAGGGTGAGGGTTGTGGGTGAGGGTTAAGGTTGAGGGTTAAGGGTGAGGGTTAAGGGTGAGTGTTAAGGGTGAGGGTTAAGGGTGAGGGTTAAGGGTGAGGGTTAAGGGTGAGGGTTAAAGGTGATGGTTAAGGGTGAGGATTAAGGGTGAGGGGTAAGGCTGAGGGTTAAGGGTGAGGGTTAAGGGTGAGGGTTAAGGGTTAAGGGTGAGTGTTAAGGGTGAGGGTTAAGGGTGAGGGTTAAGGATGATGGTTAAGGGTGAGGGTTAAGGGTGAGGGTTAAGGGTGAGGGTTAAGGGTGAGGGTTAAGGGTGAGGGTTAAGGATGATGGTTAAGGGTGAGGGTTAAGGGTTAAGGGTGAGGGTTAAGGGTGAGGGTTAAGGGTGAGGGTTAAGGGTGAGGGTTAAGGGTTAAGGGTGAGGGTTAAGGGTGAGGGTTAAGGGTGAGGGGTAAGGGTGAGGGTTATGGGTGAGGCTTAAGGGTGAGGGTTAAGGGTGAGGGTTAAGGGTTAAGGGTGAGTGTTAATGGTGAGGGTTAAGGGTGAGCGTTAAGGGTGAGGGTTAAGGGTGAGGGTTAAGGGTGAGGGTTAAGGATGAGGGTTAAGGGTTAAGAGTGAGGGTTAAGGGTGAGGGTTAAGGGTGAGGGTTAAGCGTGAGGGTTAATGGTGAGGGTTAAGTGTGAGGGTTAAGGGTGATGGTTAAGTGAGGGTTGAGGGTGAGGGTTAAGGGCGAGGGTTAAGGATTAAGGGTGAGGGTTAAAGGTGAGGGTTAAGGGTGAGGGTTAAGGGTGAGGGTTAAGGTTGAGGGTTAAGGGTGAGGGTTAACGGTGAGGGTTAAGGGTTAAGGGTGAGGGTTAGCGTGAGGGTTAAGGGTGAGGGGTAATGGTGAGGGTTAAGGGTGAGGGTTAAGGGTGATGGTTAAGTGTGAGGGTTGAGGGTGAGGGTTAAGGGTGAGGGTTAAGGATTAAGGGTGAGGGTTAAGGATTAAGGGTGAGGGTTAAGGGTGAGGGTTAAGGGTGAGGGTTAAGGATGATGGTTAAGGGTGAGGGTTAAGGGTTAAGGGTGAGGGTTAAGGGTGAGGGTTAAGGGTGAGGGTTAAGGGTGAGGGTTAAGGGTGAGGGTTAAGGGTGAGGGTTAAGGGTGATGGTTAAGGGTGAGGGTTAATGGTGAGGGTTAAGGGTGAGGGTTAAGGGTGGGGGTTAAGGGTGAGGGTTAAGGGTGAGGGTTAAGGGTGAGGGTTAAGGGTGAGGGTTAAGGGTGAGGGATAAGGGTGAGGGATATGGGTGAGAGTTAAGGGTGAGGGTTAAGGGTGAGGGTTAAGGGTTAAGGGTGAGTGTTAAGGGTGAGGGTTAAGGGTGAGGGTTAAGGGTGAGGGTTATGGGTGATGGTTAAGGGTGATGGTTAAGGTTGAGGGTTATTGGTGAGGGTTAAGGGTGAGGGTTAAGGGTGAGGTTTAAGAGTGAGGGTTAAGGGTGAGGGTTAAGGTTGAGGGTTAAGGGTGAGGGTTAAGGGTGAGGGTTAAGGGTGAGGGTTAAGGGTGAGGGTTAAGGGTGAGGGTTAAGGGTGAGGGTTAAGGGTTAAGGGTGAGGGTTAAGGGTGAGGGTTAAGGGTGAGGGTTAAGGGTGAGGGTTAATGGTGAAGGTTAAGGGTGATGGTTAAGTGTGAGGGTTGAGCGTGAGGGTTAAGGGCGAGGGTTAAGGATTAAGGGTGAGGGTTAAAGGTGAGGGTTAAGGGTGAGGGTTAAGGGTGAGGGTTAAGGGTGATGGTTAAGGGTGAGGGTTAAGCGTGAGAATTAAGGGTGAGGGATAAGGGTGAGGGTTAAGGGTGAGGGTTAAGGGTGAGGGTTAAGGGTGAGGGTTAAGGGTGAGGGTTAAGGATTAAGGGTGAGGGTTAAGTGTGAGGGTTAAGTGTGAGGGTTAAGGGTGAGGGTTAAGAGTGAGGGTTAAGGGTGAGGGTTAAGGGTTAAGGGTTAAGGGTGAGGGTTAAGGGTGAGGGTTAAGCATGAGGGTTAAGGGTGAGGGTTAAGGGTGAGGGTTAAGGGTGATGGTTAAGGGTGAGGGTTAAGCGTGAGAATTAAGGGTGAGGGTTAAGGGTGAGGGTTAAGGGTGAGGGTTAAGGGTGAGGGTTAAGGGTGAGGGTTAAGGGTGAGGGGTAAGGGTGAGGGTTGTGGGTGAGGGTTAAGGTTGAGGGTTAAGGGTGAGGGTTAAGGGTGAGAGTTAAGGGTGAGGGTTAAGGGTGAGGGTTAAGGGTGAGGGTTAAGGGTGAGGGTTAAAGGTGATGGTTAAGGGTGAGGATTAAGGGTGAGGGGTAAGGGTGAGGGTTAAGGGTGAGGGTTAAGGGTGAGGGTTAAGGGTGAGGGTTAAGGGTGAGGGTTAAGGGTTAAGGGTGAGTGTTAAGGGTGAGGGTTAAGGGTGAGGGTTAAGGATGATGGTTAAGGGTGAGGGTTAAGGGTGAGGGTTAAGGGTGAGGGTTAAGGGTGAGCGTTAAGGGTGAGGGTTAAGGATGATGGTTAAGGGTGAGGGTTAAGGGTTAAGGGTGAGGGTTAAGGGTGAGGGTTAAGGGTGAGGGTTAAGGGTGAGGGTTAAGGGTGAGGGTTAAGGGTGAGGGTTAAGGGTGATGGTTAAGGGTGAGGGTTAATGGTGAGGTGTAAGTGTGAGGGTTATGGGTGAGGGTTAAGGGTGAGGGTTAAGGGTGAGGGTTAAGGGTGAGGGTTAAGGGTTAAGGGTGAGTGTTAAGGGTGAGGGTTAAGGGTGAGGGTTAAGGATGATGGTTAAGGGTGAGGGTTAAGGGTGAGGGTTAAGGGTGATGGTTAAGGGTGAGGGTTAAGGGTGAGGGTTAAGTGTGAGGGTTAAGGGTGAGGGTTAAGGGTGAGGGTTAAGGGTGAGGGATAAGGGTGAGGGATATGGGTGAGAGTTAAGGGTGAGGGTTAAGGGTGAGGGTTAAGGGTTAAGGGTGAGTGTTAAGGGTGAGGGTTAAGGGTGAGGGTTAAGGGTGAGGGTTAAGGGTGATGGTTAAGGGTGATGGTTAAGGTTGAGGGTTAATGGTGAGGGTTAAGGGTGAGGGTTAAGGGTGAGGTTTAAGAGTGAGGGTTAAGGGTGAGGGTTAAGGTTGAGGGTTAAGGGTGAGGGTTAAGGGTGAGGGTTAAGGGTTAAGGGTGAGGGTTATGGGTGAGGGTTAAGGGTGAGGGTTAAGGGTTAAGGGTGAGGGTTAAGGGTGAGGGTTAAGGGTGAGGGTTAAGGGTGAGGGTTAATGGTGAAGGTTAAGGGTGATGGTTAAGTGTGAGGGTTGAGGGTGAGGGTTAAGGGCGAGGGTTAAGGATTAAGGGTGAGGGTTAAAGGTGAGGGTTAAGGGTGAGGGTTAAGGGTGAGGGTTAAGGGTGATGGTTAAGGGTGAGGGTTAAGCGTGAGAATTAAGGGTGAGGGATAAGGGTGAGGGTTAAGTGTGTGGGTTAAGGGTGAGGGTTAAGGGTGAGGGTTAAGGGTGAGGGTTAAGGATTAAGGGTGAGGGTTAAGTGTGAGGGTTAAGTGTGAGGGTTAAGGGTGAGGGTTAAGAGTGATGGTTACGGGTGAGGGTTAAGGGTTAAGGGTGAGGGTTAAGGGTGAGGGTTAAGCATGAGGGTTAAGGGTGAGGGTTAAGGGTGATGGTTAAGGGTGAGTGTTAAGCGTGAGAATTAAGGGTGAGGGTTAAGGGTGAGGGTTAAGGGTGAGGGTTAAGGGTGAGGGTTAAGGGTGAGGGTTAAGGGTGAGGGGTAAGGGTGAGGGTTGTGGGTGAGGGTTAAGGGTGAGGGTTAAGGGTGAGGGTTAAGGGTGAGAGTTAAGGGTGAGGGTTAAGGGTGAGGGTTAAGGGTGAGGGTTAAGGGTGAGGGTTAAAGGTGATGGTTAAGGGTGAGGATTAAGGGTGAGGGGTAAGGGTGAGGGTTAAGGGTGAGGGTTCAGGGTGAGGGTTAAGGGTGAGCGTTAAGGGTGAGGGTTAAGGGTGAGAGTTAAGGGTGAGGGTTAATGGTGGGGGTTAAGGGTGAGGGTTGAGGGTGAGGGTTAAGGGTGAGGGTTAAGGGTGAGGGTTAAGGGTGAGGGTTAAGGGTGAGGGATAAGTGTGAGGGATATGGATGAGAGTTAAGGGTGAGGGTTAAAGGTGAGGGTTAAGGGTTAAGGGTGAGTGTTAAGGGTGATGGTTAAGGGTGAGGGTTAAGGGTGAGGGTTAAGGGTGATGGTTAAGGGTGATGGTTAAGGATGAGGGTTAAGGGTGAGGGTTAAGGGTGAGGGTTAAGGGTGAGGGTTAAGGGTTAAGGGAGAGGGTTAAGGGTGAGGGTTAAGGGTGAGGGTTAATGGTGAGGGTTAAGGGTGATGGTTAAGTGTGAGGGTTGAGGGTGAAGTTTAAGGGCGAGGGTTAAGGATTAAGGGTGAGGGTTAAAGGTGAGGGTTAAGGGTGAGGTTTGAGGGTGAGGGTTAAGTGTGAGGGTTAAGGGTGAGGGTTAAGGGTGAGGGTTATGGGGGATGGTTAAGTGTGAGGGTTAAGTGTTAAGGGTGAGGGTTAAGGGTGAGGGTTAAGGGTGAGGGTTAAGGGTGAGGGTTAAGGGTGAAGGTTAAGGATGATGGTTAAGGGTGAGAGTTAAGGGTGAGAGTTAATGGTGAGGGTTAAGGGTGAGGGTTAAGGGTGATGGTTAAGTGTGAGGGTTGAGGGTAAGGGTTAAGGGTGAGGGTTAAGGATTAAGGGTGAGGGTTAAGTGTGAGGGTTAAGGGTTAAGGGTGAGTGTTAAGGGTGAGGGTTAAGGGTGAGGGTTAAGTGTGATGGTTAAGGGTGAGGTTTAAGGGTGAGGGTTAAGGGTGAGGGTTAAGTGTGAGGGTTAAGGATGAGGGTTAATGGTGAGGGTTAAGGGTGAGGGTTAAGGGTGATGGTTAAGTGTGAGGTTTGAGAGTAAGTGTTAAGGGTGAGGGTTAAGGGTTAAGGGTGAGGGTTAAGGGTGATGGTTAAGGGTGAGGATTAAGGGTTAAGGGTGAGGGTTAAGTGTGAGGGTTAAGGGTGAGGGTTAAGGGTGAGGGTTAAGGGTGAGGGTTAAGGGTGATGGTTAAGGGTGAGGGTCAAGCGTGAGAATTAAGGGTGAAGGTTAAGGGTGAGGGTTAAGGGTGAGGGTTAAGGGTGAGGGGTAAGGGTGAGGGTTAAGGGTGAGGGTTAAGGGTGAGGGGTAAGGGTGAGGGTTATGGGTGAGGCTTAAGGGTGAGGGTTAAGGGTGAGTGTTAAGGGTTAAGGGTGAGTGTTAAGGGTGAGGGTTAAGGGTGAGCGTTAAGGGTGAGGGTTAAGGGTGATGGTTAAGGGTGAGGGTTAAGGGTGAGGGTTAAGGGTGAGGGTTACGGGTGAGGGTTAAGGGTGAGGGTTAAGGGTGAGTGTTAAGGTTGAGGGTTAAGGGTGAGGGTTAAGGGGGAGGGTTAAGGGCGAGGGTTAAGGGTGAGTGTTAAGGGTGAGGGTTAAGGGTGAGGGTTAAGGGTGAGGGTTAAGGGTTAAGAGTGAGGGTTAATGGTGAGGTTTAAGGGTGAGGATTAAGCGTGAGGGTTAATGGTGAGGGTTAAGTGTGAGGGTTAAGGGTGATGGTTAAGTGAGGGTTGAGGGTGAGGGTTAAGGGCGAAGGTTAAGGATTAAGGGTGAGGGTTAAAGGTGAGGGTTATGGGTGAGGGTTAAGGGTGAGGGTTAAGGTTGAGGGTTAAGGGTAAGGGTTAACGGTGAGGGTTAAGGGTTAAGGGTGAGGGTTAAGGGTGAGGGTTAAGGGTGAGGGGTAATGGTGAGGGTTAAGGGTGAGGGTTAAGGGTGATGGTTAAGTGTGAGGGTTGAGGGTGAGGGTTAAGGGTGAGGGTTATGGATTAAGGGTGAGGGTTAAGTGTGAGCGTTAAGGGTTAAGGGTGAGTGTTAAGGGTGAGGGTTAAGGGTGTGGGTTAAGGGTGAGGGTTAAGGGTGAGGGTTAAGGGTGATGGTTAAGGGTGATGGTTAAGGGTGAGGTTTAAGGGTGAGGGTTAAGGGTGAGGGTTAAGTGTGAGGGTTAAGGATGACGGTTAATGGTGAGGGTTAAGGGTGAGGGTTAAGGGTGATGGTTAAGTGTGAGGTTTGAGGGTAAGTGTTAAGGGTGAGGGTTAAGGGTTACGGGTGAGGGTTAAGGGTGATGGTTAAGGGTGAGGGTTAAGGGTTAAGGGTGAGGGTTAAGAGTGAGGGTTAAGGGTTAGGGTTAAGTGTGAGGGTTAAGGGTGAGGGTTAAGGGTGATGGTTAAGGGTGAGGGTCAAGCGTGAGAATTAAGGGTGAAGGTTAAGGGTGAGGGTTAAGGGTGAGGGTTAAGGGTGAGGGGTAAGGGTGAGGGTTAAGGGTGAGGGTTAAGGGTGAGTGGTAAGGGTGAGGGTTATGGGTGAGGCTTAAGGGTGAGGGTTAAGGGTGAGGGTTAAGGGTTAAGGGTGAGTGTTAATGGTGAGGGTTAAGGGTGAGCGTTAAGGGTGAGGGTTAAGGGTGAGGGTTAAGGGTGAGGGTTAAGGGTGAGGGTTAAGGGTGAGGGTTACGGGTGAGGGTTAAGGGTGAGGGTTAAGGGTGAGTGTTAAGGTTGAGGGTTAAGGGTGAGGGTTAAGGGGGGGGTTAAGGGCGAGGGTTAAGGGTGAGTGTTAAGGGTGAGGGTTAAGGGTGAGGGTTAAGGGTGAGGGTTAAGGGTTAAGAGTGAGGGTTAAGGGTGAGGGTTAAGGGTGAGGGTTAAGCGTGAGGGTTAATGGTGAGGGTTAAGTGTGAGGGTTAAGGGTGATGGTTAAGTGAGGGTTGAGGGTGAGGGTTAAGGGCGAGGGTTAAGGATTAAGGGTGAGGGTTAAAGGTGAGGGTTAAGGGTGAGGGTTAAGGGTGAGGGTTAAGGTTGAGGGTTAAGGGTGAGGGTTAACGGTGAGGGTTAAGGGTTAAGGGTGAGGGTTAAGGGTGAGGGTTAAGGGTGAGGGGTAATGGTGAGGGTTAAGGGTGAGGGTTAAGGGTGATGGTTAAGTGTGAGGGTTGAGGGTGAGGGTTAAGGGTGAGGGTTAAGGATTAAGGGTGAGGGTTAAGTGTGAGGGTTAAGGGTGAGGGTTAAGGGTGAGGGTTAAGGATGATGGTTAAGGGTGAGGGTTAAGGGTTAAGGGTGAGGGTTAAGGGTGATGGTTAAGGGTGAGGGTTAAGGGTGAGGGTTAAGGGTGAGGGTTAAGGGTGAGGGTTAAGGGTGATGGTTAAGGGTGAGGGTTAATGGTGAGGTGTAAGTGTGAGGGTTATGGGTGAGGGTTAAGGGTGAGGGTTAAGTGTGAGTGTTAAGTGTGAGGGTTAAGGGTGAGGGTTAAGAGTGATGGTTAAGGGTGAGGGTTAAGGGTTAAGGGTGAGGGTTAAGGGTGTGGGTTACGCATGAGGGTTCAGGGTGAGGGTTAAGGGTGAGGGTTAAGGGTGATGGTTAAGGGTGAGGGTTAAGCGTGAGAATTAAGGGTGAGGGTTAAGGTTGAGGGTTAAGGGTGAGGGTTAAGGGTGAGGGTTAAGGGTGAGGGTTAAGGGTGAGGGGTAAGGGTGAGGGTTGTGGGTGAGGTTTAAGGGTGAGGGTTAAGGGTGAGGGTTAAGGGTGAGAGTTAAGGGTGAGGGTTAAGGGTGAGGGTTAAGGGTGAGGGTTAAGGGTGAGGGTTAAAGGTGATGGTTAAGGGTGAGGGTTAAGGGTGAGGGGAAAGGGTGAGGGTTATGGGTGAGGGTCAAGGGTGAGGGTTAAGGGTGAGGGTTAAGGGTGAGGTTTAAGGGTTAAGGGTGAGTGTTAAGGGTGAGGGTTAAGGGTGAGGGTTAAGGATGATGGTTAAGGGTGAGGGTTAAGGGTGAGGGTTAAGGGTGAGGGTTAAGGGTGAGGGTTAAAGGTGAGGGTTAAGGGTGAGGGTTAAGGGTGAGGGATAAGGGTGAGGGATATGGATGAGAGTTAAGGGTGAGGGTTAAGGGTGAGGGTTAAGGGTTAAGGGTGAGTGTTAAGGGTGAGGGTTAAGGGTGAGGGTTAAGGGTGAGGGTTAAGGGTGATGGTTAAGGGTGATGGTTAAGGATGAGTGTTAAGGGTGAGGGTTAAGGGTGAGGGTTAAGGATGAGGGTTAAGGGTGAGGGTTAAGGGTTAAGGGTGAGGGTTAAGGGTGAGGGTTAAGGGTGAGGGTTAAGGGTGAGGGTTAATGGTGAAGGTTAAGGGTGATGGTTAAGTGTGAGGGTTGAGGGTGAGGGTTAAAGGCGAGTGTTAAGGATTAAGGGTGAGGGTTAAAGGTGAGGGGTAAGGGTGAGGGTTAAGGGTGAGGGTTAAGGGTGATGGTTAAGGGTGAGGGTTAAGCGTGAGAAATAAGGGTAGCGGGTTAAGGGTGAGGGTTAAGGGTGAGGGTTAAGGGTGAGGGTTAAGGGTGAGGGTTAAGGGTGAGGGTTAATGATTAAAGGTGAGGGTTAAGTGTGAGGGTTAAGGGTGAGGGTTAAGGGTGAGGGTTAAGGGTGATGGTTAAGGGTGAGGGTTAAGAGTTAAGGGTGAGGTTTAAGGGTGAGGGTTAAGGGTGAGGGTTAAGGGTGAGGGATACGGGTGAGGGTTAAGGGTGAGGGTTAAGGATTAAGGGTGAGGGATAAGTGTGAGGGTTAAGGGTGAGGGTTAAGGGTGAGGGTTAAGAGTGATGGTTAAGGGTGAGGGTTAAGGGTTAAGGGTGAGGGTTAAGGGTGAGGGTTAAGGGTGAGGGTTAAGGGTGAGGGTTAAGGGTGAGGGTTAAGGGTGATGGTTAAGGGTGAGGGTTAAGCGTGAGAATTAAGGGTGAGGGTGAAGGGTGAGGGTTAAGGGTGAGGGTTAATGGTGAGGGTTAAGGGTGAGGGTTAAGGGTGAGGGGTAAGGGTGAGGGTTATGGGTGAGGGTTAAAGGTGAGGGTTAAGGGTGAGGGTTAAGGGTGTGAGTTAAGGGTGAGGGTTAAGGGTGAGGGTTAAGGGTGAGGGTTAAGGGTGAGGGTTAAGGGTGATGGTTAAGGGTGAGGATTAAGGGTGAGGGGTAAGGGTGAGGGTTATGGGTGAGGGTTAAGGGTGAGGGTTAAGGGTGAGGGTTAAGGGTGAGGGTTAAGGGTTAAGGGTGAGTGTTAAGGGTGAGGGTTAAGGGTGAGGGTTAAGGATGATGGTTAAGGGTGAGGGTTAAGGGTGAGGGTTAAGGGTGATGGTTAAGGGTGAGGGTTAAGGGTGAGAGTTAAGGGTGAGGGTTAATCGTGGGGGTTAATGGTGAGGGTTAAGGGTGAGGGTTAAGGGTTAAGGGTGAGTGTTAAGGTGAGGGTTAAGGGTGAGGGTTAAGGGTGAGGGTTAAGCGTGATGGTAAAGGGTGAGGGTTAAGGGTGAGGTTTAAGGGTGAGGGTTAAGGGTGAGGGTTAAGGTTGAGGGTTAAGGGTGAGGGTTAAGGGTGAGGGTTAAGGGTGAGGGTTAAGGGTGAGGGTTAAGGGTGAGGGTTAAGGGTGAGGGTTAAGGGTTAAGGGTGAGGGTTAAGGGTGAGGGTTAAGGGTGAGGGTTAAGGGTGAGGGTTAATGGTGAAGGTTAAGGGTGATGGTTAAGCGTGAGGGTTGAGGGTGAGGGTTAAGGGCGAGTGTTAAGGATTAAGGGTGAGGGTTAAAGGTGAGGGTTAAGGGTGAGTGTTAAGGGTGAGGGTTAAGGGTGAGGGTTAAGGGTGAGGGTTAAGGGTTAAGGGTGAGGGTTAAGGGTGAGGGTTAAGGGTGAGGGTTAAACGTGAGGGTTAATGGTGAGGGTTAAGTGTGAGGGTTAAGGGTGATGGTTAAGTGAGGGTTGAGGGTGAGGGTTAAGGGCGAGGGTTAAGGATTAAGGGTGAGGGTTAAAGGTGAGGGTTAAGGGTGAGGGTTAAGGGTGAGGGTTAAGGTTGAGGGTTAAGGGTGAGGGTTAACGGTGAGGGTTAAGTGTTAAGGGTGAGGGTTAAGGGTGAGAGTTAAGGGTGAGGGTTAAGGGTGAGGGTTAAGGGTGAGGGTTAAGGGTGAGGGTTAAGGGTGAGGGTTAAGGGTGAGGGTTAAGGGTGAGGGTTAAGGGTGAGGGATAAGGGTGAGGGATATGGGTGAGAGTTAAGGGTGATGGTTAAGGGTGAGGGTTAAGGGTTAAGGGTGAGTGTTAAGGGTGAGGGTTAAGGATGAGGGTTAAGGTTGAAGGTTAAGGGTGATGGTTAAGGGTGATGGTTAAGGATGAGGGTTAAGGGTGAGGGTTAAGGGTGAGGGATAAGGGTGAGGTTTAAGGGTGAGGGTTAAGGGTGAGGGTTAAGGTTGAGGGTTAAGGGTGAGGGTTAGGGGTGAGGGTTAAGGGTGAGGGTTAAGGGCGAGGGTTAAGGGTGAGGGTTAAGGGTGAGGGTTAAGGGTTAAGGGTGAGGGTTAAGGGTGAGGGTTAAGGGTGAGGGTTAAGGGTGAGGGTTAATGGTGAAGGTTAAGGGTGATGGTTAAGTGTGAGGGTCGAGGGTGAGGGATAAGGGCGAGGGTTAATAATTAACGGTGAGGGTTAAAGGTGAGGGTTAAGGGTGAGGGTTAAGGGTGAGGGTTAAGGGTGATGGTTAAGGGTGAGGGTTAAGCGTGAGAATTAAGGGTGAGGGTTAAGGGTGAGGGTTAAGGGTGAGGGTTAAGGGTGAGGGTTAAGGGTGAGGGTTAAGGGTGAGGGTTAAGGATTAAGGGTGAGGGATAAGTGTGAGGGTTAAGGGTGAGGGTTAAGGGTGAGGGTTAAGAGTGATGGTTAAGGGTGAGGGTTAAGGGTTAAGGGTGAGGGTTAAGGGTGAGGGTTAAGGGTGAGGGTTAAGGGTGAGGGTTAAGGGTGATGGTTAAGGGTGAGGGTTAAGCGTGAGAATTAAGGGTGAGGGTTAAGGGTGAGGGTTAAGGGTGAGGGTTAAGGGTGAGGGTTAAGGGTGAGGGTTAAGGGTGAGGGGTAAGGGTGAGGGTTATGGGTGAGGGTTAAGGGTGAGGGTTAAGGGTGAGGGTTAAGGGTGAGAGTTAAGGGTGAGGGTTAAGGGTGAGGGTTAAGGGTGAGGGTTAAGGGTGAGGGTTAAGGGTGATGTTTAAGGGTGAGGGTTAAGGGTGAGGGGTAAGGGTGAGGGTTATGGGTGACGGTTAAGGGTGAGGGTTAAGGGTGAGGGTTAAGGGTGAGGGTTAAGGGTTAAGGGTGAGTGTTAAGGGTGAGGGTTAAGGGTGAGGGTTAAGGATGATGGTTTAGGGTGAGGGTTAAGGGTGAGGGTTAAGGGTGATGGTTAAGGGTGAGGGTTAAGGGTGAGATTTAAGGGTGAGGGTTAATCGTGGGGGTTAATGGTGAGGGTTAAGGGTGAGGGTTAAGGGTGAGGGTTAAGGGTGAGGGTTAAGGGTGAGGGTTAACGGTGAGGGATAAGGGTGAGGGATATGGGTGAGAGATAAGGGTGAGGGTTAAGGGTGAGGGTTAAGGGTTAAGGGTGAGTGTTAAGGTGAGGTTTAAGGGTGAGGGTTAAGAGTGAGGGTTAAGGGTGATGGTTAAGGGTGAGGGTTAAGGGTGAGGTTTAAGGGTGAGGGTTAAGGGTGAGGGTTAAGGTTGAGGGTTAAGGGTGAGGGTTAAGGGTGAGGGTTAAGGGTGAGGGTTAAGGGTGAGTGTTAAGGGTGTGGGTTAAGGGTGAGGGTTAATGGTTAAGGGTGAAGGTTAAGGGTGAGGGTTAAGGGTGAGGGTTAAGGGTGAGGGTTAATGGTGAAGGTTAAGGGTGATGGTTAAGTGTGAGGGTTGAGGGTGAGGGTTAAGGGCGAGTGTTAAGGATTAAGGGTGAGGGTTAAAGGTGAGGGTTAAGGGTGAGGGTTAAGGGTGAGGGTTAATGGTGATGGTTAAGGGTGAGGGTTAAGCGTGAGAATTAAGGGTAGCGGGTTAAGGGTGAGGGTTAAGGGTGAGGGTTAAGGGTGAGGGTTAAGGGTGAGGGTTAAGGGTGAGGGTTAATGATTAAAGGTGGGGGTTAAGTGTGTGGGTTAAGGGTGAGGGTTAAGGGTGAGGGTTAAGGGTGATGGTTAAGGGTGAGGGTTAAGGGTGAGGGTTAAGGGTGAGGGTTAAGGGTTAAGGGTGAGGGTTAAGGTTGAGGGTTAAGGGTGAGGGTTAAGGGTGAGGGTTAAGGGTGATGGTTAAGCGTGAGGGTTAAGGGTGAGAGTTAAGGGTGAGGGTTAAGGGTGAGAGTTACAGGTGAGGGTTAAGGGTGAGGGTTAAGGGTGATGGTTAAGGGTGAGGGTTATGGGTGAGGGTTAAGGGTGAGGGTTAAGGGTGAGGGATAAGGGTGAGTGTTAAGGGTGAGGGTTAAGGGTGAGGGTTAAGGGTTAAGGGTGTTGGTTAAGGGTGAGGGTTAAGGGTGAGGGTTAAGGGTGAGGGTTAAGGGTGAGGGTTAAGGGTGAGAGTTAAGGGTGATGGTTAAGGGTGTGGGTTAAGGGTGATGGTTAAGGGTGAGGGTTAAGGGTGAGGGTTAAGGGTGAGGGTTAAGGGTGAGGGTTAAGGGTGAGGGATAAGGGTGAGGGTTATGGGTGAGAGTTAAGGGTGAGGGTTAAGGTTGAGGGTTAAGGGGTTAAGGGTGAGTGTTAAGGGTGAGGGTTAAGGGTGAGGGTTAAGGGTGATGGTTAAGGGTGATGGTTAAGGGTGAGGGTAAGGTTGAGGGTTAAGGGTGAGGGTTAAGGGTGAGGGTTAAGGGTGAGTGTTAAGGGTGAGGGTTAAGGTTGAGGGTTAAGGGTGAGGGTTAAGGGTGAGTGTTAAGGGTGAGGGTTAAGGGTGAGGGTTAAGGGTGAGGGTTAAGGGTGAGAGTTAAGGGTGAGGGTTAAGGGTGAGGGTTAAGGGTGAGGGTTAAGTGTGAGTGTTAAGGGTGAGGGTAAGGTTGAGGGTTAAGGGTGAGGGTTAAGGGTGAGGGTTAAGGGTGAGGGTTAAGGTGTGAGGGTTAAGGGTGAGGGTTAAGGGTGAGGGTTAAGGGTGAGGGTTAAGGGTTAAGGGTGAGGGTTAAGGGTGAGGGTTAATGGTGAGGGTTAATGGTGAGGGTTAATGGTGATGGTTAAGGGTGAGGGATAAGCGTGAGAATTAAGGGTAGCGGGTTAAGGGTGAGGGTTAAGGTGAGGGTTAAGGGTGAGGGTTAAGGGTGAGGGTTAAGTGATTAAGGTGGGGGTTAAGTGTGTGGGTTAAGGGTGAGGGTTAGGGTGAGGGTTAAGGGTGATGGTTAAGGGTGAGGGTTAAGGGTTAAGGGTGAGGGTTAAGGGGTGTGGGTTAAGGGTGAGGATTAAGGGTGAGGGTTAAGGGTGAGCGGTTAAGGGTGAGGGTTAAGGGTGAGGGTTAAGGGTGAGGGTTAAGGGTGAGGGGTAAGGGTGAGGGTTATGGGTGAGGGTTAAGGGTGAGGGTTAAGGGTGAGGGGTAAGGGTGAGGGTTATGGGTGAGGGTTAAGGGGTGAGGGTAAGTGTGAGGGTTAAGGGTGAGGGTTAAGGGTGAGGGTTAAGGGTTAAGGGTGAGGGTTAAGTGTGAGGGTTAAGGGTGAGGGTTAATGGTGAGGGTTAAGGGTGATGGTTAAGTGTGAGGGTTGAGGGTGAGGGTTAAGGGCGAGGGTTAAGGGTGAGGGTTAAGGGATAAGGGTGGAGGGTTTAAGAGTGAGGGTTAAGGGGTGAGGGTTAAGGGTGAGGGTTAAGGTGAGGGTTAAGGGTGAGGGTTAAGGGTGAGGGTTAAGGGTTACGGTGAGGGTTAAGAGTGAGGGTTAAGGTTGAGCGTTAAGGTTGAGGGTTAATGGTGAGGGTTATGGTGAGGGTTAAGGATGATGGTTAAGTGTGAGGGTTGAGGGTGAGGGTTAAGGGTGAGGTTAAGGAATAAGGGTGAGTGTTTAAAGGTGAGGGTTAAGGGTGAGGGATAAGTTTTGAGATTTAAGGGTGAGGGTTAAGGGTGAGTGTTAAGGGTGAGGGATAAGGGTCAGGGTTAAGGGTGAGGGTTAAGGGTGAGGGTTAAGGGTGAGGATTAAGGGTGAGGGTTAAGGGTGAGGGTTAAGGGTGAGGATTAAGGGTGAGGGTTAAGGGTGAGGGTTAAGGGTGAGGGTTAAAGGTGAGGGTTAAGGGTGAGGGTTAAGGGTTAAGGGTGAGGGTTAAGGGTGAGGGTTAATGGTGAGTGTTAAGGGTGAGGGTTAAGGGTGAGGGTTAAGGGAAAAGGGTGAGGGTTAAGGGTGAGGGTTAAGGGTGAGGGTTAAGGGTGAGGGTTAAGGGTGAGGGTTAAGGGTGAGGGTTAAGGGTGAGGATTAAGTGTGAGGGTTAAGGGTGAGGGTTAAGGGTTAAGGGTGAGGGTTAAGGGTGAGGGTTAAGGGTGAGGGTTAAGGGTTAAGGGTGTTGGTTAAGGGTGAGGGTTAAGGGTGAGGGTTAAGGGTGAGGGTTAAGGGTGAGGGTTAAGGGTGAGAGTTAAGGGTGATGGTTAAGGGTGTGGGTTAAGGGTGATGGTTAAGGGTGAGGGTTAAGGGTGAGGGTTAAGGGTGAGGGTTAAGGGTGAGGGTTAAGGGTGAGGGATAAGGGTGAGGGTTATGGGTGAGAGTTAAGGGTGAGGGTTAATGTTGAGGGTTAAGGGTTAAGGGTGAGTGTTAAGGGTGAGGGTTAAGGGTGAGGGTTAAGGGTGATGGTTAAGGGTGATGGTTAAGGGTGAGGGTTAAGGGTGAGGTTTAAGGGTGAGGGTTAAGGGTGAGGGTTAAGGGTGAGTGTTAAGGGTGAGGGTTAAGGTTGAGGGTTAAAGGTGAGGGTTAAGGGTGAGTGTTAAGGGTGAGGGTTAAGGGTGAGGGTTAAGGGTGAGGGTTAAGGGTGAGGGTTAAGGGTGAGGGTTAAGGGTGAGGGTTAAGGGTGAGGGTTAAGGGTGAGTGTTAAGGGTGAGGGTTAAGGGTGAGGGTTAAGGGTGAGGGTTAAGGGTGAGGGTTAAGGGTTAAGGGTGAGGGTTAAGGGTGAGGGTTAAGGGTGAGGGTTAATGGTGAGGGTTAATGGTGATGGTTAAGGGTGAGGGTTAAGCGTGAGAATTAATGGTAGCGGGTTAAGGGTGAGGGTTAAGGGTGAGGGTTAAGGGTGAGGGTTAAGGGTGAGGGTTAAGGGTGGGGGTTAATGATTAAAGGTGGGGGTTAAGTGTGTGGGTTAAGGGTGAGGGTTAAGGGTGAGGGTTAAGGGTGATGGTTAAGGGTGAGGGTTAAGGGTTAAGGGTGAGGGTTAAGGGTGTGGGTTAAGGGTGAGGATTAAGGGTGAGGGTTAAGGGTGAGGGTTAAGGGTGAGGGTTAAGGGTGAGGGTTAAGGGTGAGGGTTAAGGGTGAGGGGTAAGGGTGAGGGTTATGGGTGAGCGTTAAGGGTGAGGGTTAAGGGTGAGGGGTAAGGGTGAGGGTTATGGGTGAGGGTTAAGGGTGATGGTTAAGGGTGAGGGTTAAGGGTGAGGGTTAAGGGTGAGGGTTAAGGGTTAAGGGTGAGGATTAAGTGTGAGGGTTAAGGGTGAGGGTTAATGGTGAGGGTTAAGGGTGATGGTTAAGTGTGAGGGTTGAGGGTGAGGGTTAAGGGCGAGGGTTAAGGGTGAGGGTTAAGGGATAAGGGTGAGGGTTAAGAGTGAGGGTTAAGGGTGAGGGTTAAGGGTGAGGGTTAAGGGTGAGGGTTAAGGGTGAGGGTTAAGGGTGAGGGTTAAGGGTTAACGGTGAGGGTTAAGAGTGAGGGTTAAGGTTGAGCGTTAAGGTTGAGGGTTAATGGTGAGGGTTAATGGTGAGGGTTAAGGATGATGGTTAAGTGTGAGGGTTGAGGGTGAGGGTTAAGGGTGAGGGTTAAGGAATAAGGGTGAGTGTTAAAGGTGAGGGTTAAGGGTGAGGGATAAGTTTGAGATTTAAGGGTGAGGGTTAAGGGTGAGTGTTAAGGGTGAGGGATAAGGGTCAGGGTTAAGGGTGAGGGTTAAGGGTGAGGGTTAAGGGTGAGGATTAAGGGTGAGGGTTAAGGGTGAGGGTTAAGGGTGAGGATTAAGGGTGAGGGTTAAGGGTGAGGGTTAAGGGTGAGGGTTAAAGGTGAGGGTTAAGGGTGAGGGTTAAGGGTTAAGGGTGAGGGTTAAGGGTGAGGGTTAATGGTGAGTGTTAAGGGTGAGGGTTAAGGGTGAGGGTTAAGGGAAAAGGGTGAGGGTTAAGGGTGAGGGTTAAGGGTGAGGGTTAAGGGTGAGGGTTAAGGGTGAGGGTTAAGGGTGAGGGTTAAGGGTGAGGATTAAGTGTGAGGGTTAAGGGTGAGGGTTAAGGGTTAAGGGTGAGGGTTAAGGGTGAGGGTTAAGGGTGAGGGTGAGGGTTAAGGGTGAGGCTTAAGGATTAAGGGTGAGGGTTAAAGGTGAGGATTAAGGGTGAGGGTTAAGGGTTAAGGGTGAGGGTTAAGGGTGAGGGTTAACGGTGAGGGTTAAGGGTGAGGGTTAAGGGTGTGGGATAAGGGTGAGGGTTAAGGGTTAAGGGTGAGGTTTAAGGGTGAGGGTTAAGCGTGAGGGTGAAGGGTGAGGGTTAAGGGTGAGGGTTAAGGGTGAGGGTTAAAGGTGAGGGTTAAGGGTGAGGGTTAAGGGTGAGGGTTAAGGGTTTAGGGTGAGGATTAAGAGTGAGCGTTAAGGGTGAGGGTTAACGGTGAGGGTTAAGGGTTAAAGGTGAGGGTTAAGGGTGAGGGTTAAGTGTTAAGCGTGAGGGTTAAGGGTGAGGGTTAAGGGTTAGGGTTAAGTGTGAGGGTTAAGGGTGAGGGTTAAGGGTCAGGGTTAAGGGTTAAGGGTGAGGGTTAAGGGTGAGGGTTAAGGGTGAGGGTTATGGGTGAGACTTAAGGGTGAGGATGAAGTGTGAGGGTTAAGGGTGAGGGATAAGTTTGCAGGTTAAGGGTGAGGGTTAAGGGTGAGGATTAAGGGTGAGGGTTAAGGGTGATGGTTAAGTGTGAGGGTTAACGGTAATGGTTAAGGGTGAGGGTTATGGGAGAGGGTTAAGGGTGAGGGTTAAGGGTGATGGTTAAGGGTGAGGGTTAAGGGTAAAGGGTGAGGGTTAAGGGTGAGGGTTAAGGGTGAGGGTTAAGGGTGAGTTTAAGGGTGAGGGTTAAGGGTGATGGTTAAGGGTGAGGGTTAAGGGTGAGGGTTAAGGGTGATGGTTAAAGGTGAGGGATAAGGGTGAGCGTTAAGGGTGAGGGTTAAGGGTGAGGGTTAAGGGTGAGTGATAAGGGTGAGGGTTATGGGTGAGGGTTAAGGGTGAGGGTTAAGGGTGAGGGTTAAGGGTGAGGGTTAATGGTGAGGGTTAAGGGTGAGGGTTAAGGGTGATGGTTAAGGGTGAGGGTTAAGGGTGAGGGTTAAGGGTGAGGGTTAACGATTAAGGGTGAGAGTTCAAGGTGAGGGTTAAGGGTGAGGGTTAAGGGTGAGGGTTAAGGGTGAGGGTTAATGGTTAAAGGTGATTGTTAAGGGTGAGGGTTAAGGGTGAGGGTTAAGGGTGATGGTTAAGGGTGAGGGTTAAGGGTGTGGGTTAAGGGTGAGGGTTAAGGGCGAGGGTTAAGGGCGAGGGTTAAGGGTGAAGGTTAAGGGTGAGGGTTAATGGTGAGGGTTAAGGGTGAGGGTTAATGGTTAAGGGTGAGGGTTAAGGGTGAGGGTTAAGGGTGAGGGTTAAGGATGAGGGTTAAGGGTGATGGTTAAGTGTGAGGGTTGAGTGTGAGTGTTAAGGGCGAGGGTTAAGGATTAAGGGTGAGAGTTAAAGGTGATGGTTAAGGGTGAGGGTTAAGAGTGAAGGTTAAGGGTGAGGGTTAAGGGTGAGGGTTAAGGGTTAAGGGTGAGGGTTAAGGGTGAGGGTTAAGGGTGAGGGTTAAGGATGATGGTTAATGGTGAGGGTTAAGGGTGAGAGTTAAGGGTGAGGGATAAGGGTGAGGGTTATGGGTGAGGGTTAAGGGTGAGGGTTAAGGGTGATGGATAAGGGTTAAGGGTTTGTGTTAAGGGTGAGGGTTAAGGGTGAGGGTTAAGGGTGAGGGTTAAGGGTGAGGGTTAAGGGTGATTGTTAAGCTTGAAGGTTAAGGGTGAGAGTTAAGGGTGAGGGTTAAGGGTGAGAGTTACGGGTGAGGGTTAAGGGTGAGGGTTAAGGGTGATGGTTAAGGGTGAGGGTTAAGGGTGAGTGGTAAGGGTGAGGGTTATGGGTGAGGGTTAAGGGTGAGGGTTAAGGGTGAGGGTTAAGGGTGAGTGTTAAGGGTGATGGTTAAGGGTGAGGGTTAAGGGTTAAGTGTGTTGGTTAAGGGTGAGGGTTAAGGGTGATGGTTAAGTGTGAGGGTTAAGGATGAGAGTTATGGGTGAGGGTTAAAGGTGTGGGTTAAGGGTGATGGTTAAGGGTGAGGGTTAAGGGTGAGGGTTAAGGGTGAGGGTTAAGGGTGAGGGTTAAGGGTGAGGGATAAGGGTGAGGGTTATGGGTGAGAGTTAAGGGTGAGGGTTAAGGTTGAGGGTTAAGGGTTAAGGGTGAGTGTTAAGGGTGAGGGTTAAGGGTGAGGGTTAAGGGTGATGGTTAAGGGTGATGTTTAAGGGTGAGGGTTAATGGTGAGGGTTAAGGGTGAGGGTTAAGGGTGAGGGTTAAGGGTGAGTGTTAAGGGTGAGGGTTAAGGTTGAGGGTTAAGGGTGAGGGTTAAGGGTGAGGGTTAAGGGTGAGGGTTAAGGGTGAGGGTTAAGGGTGAGGGTTAAGGGTGAGGGTTAAGGGTGAGGGTTAAGTGTGAGGGTTAAGGGTGAGTGTTAAGGGTGAGGGTTAAGGTTGAGGGTTAAGGGTGAGGGTTAAGGGTGAGGGTTAAGGGTGAGGGTTAAGGGTGAGGGTTAAGGGTGAGGGTTAAGGGTGATGGTTAAGCGTGAGGGTTAAGGGTGAGAGTTAAGGGTGAGGGTTAAGGGTGAGAGTTACAGGTGAGGGTTAAGGGTGAGGGTTAAGGGTGATGGTTAAGGGTGAGGGTTATGGGTGAGGGTTAAGGGTGAGGGTTAAGGGTGAGGGATAAGGGTGAGTGTTAAGGGTGAGGGTTAAGGGTGAGGGTTAAGGATTAAGGATGTTGGTTAAGGGTGAGGGTTAAGGGTGAGGGTTAAGGGTGATGGTTAAGGGTGAGGGTTAAGGGTGAGAGTTAAGGGTGATGGTTAAGGGTGTGGGTTAAGGGTGATGGTTAAGGGTGAGGGTTAAGGGTGAGGGTTAAGGGTGAGGGTTAAGGGTGAGGGTTAAGGGTGAGGGATAAGGTTGAGGGTTATGGGTGAGAGTTAAGGGTGAGGGTTAAGGTTGAGGGTTAAGGGTTAAGGGTGAGTGTTAAGGGTGAGGGTTAAGGGTGAGGGTTAAGGGTGATGGTTAAGGGTGATGGTTAAGGGTGAGGGTTAAGGGTGAGGGTTAAGGGTGAGGGTTAAGGGTGAGGGTTAAGGGTGAGTGTTAAGGGTGAGGGTTAAGGTTGAGGGTTAAGGGTGAGGGTTAAGGGTGAGTGTTAAGGGTGAGGGTTAAGGGTGAGGGTTAAGGGTGAGGGTTAAGGGTGAGGGTTAAGGGTGAGGGTTAAGGGTGAGGGTTAAGGGTGAGGGTTAAGTGTGAGTGTTAAGGGTGAGGGTTAAGGTTGAGGGTTAAGGGTGAGGGTTAAGGGTGAGGGTTAAGGGTGAGGGTTAAGGGTGAGGGTTAAGGGTGAGGGTTAAGGGTGAGGGTTAAAGGTGAGGGTTAAGGGTGAGGGTTGAGGGTGAGGGTTAAGTGTGAGGGTTAAGGGTGAGGGATAAGGGTGAGGGTTAAGGGGGATGGTTAAGTGTGAGGGTTAAGTGTTAAGGGTGAGGGTTAAGGGTGAGGGTTAAGGGTGCGGGTTAAGGGTGAGGGTTAAGGGTGAAGGTTAAGGATGATGGTTAAGGGTGAGAGTTAAGGGTGAGAGTTATTGGTGAGGGTTAAGGGTGAGGGTTAAGGGTGATGGTTAAGTGTGAGGGTTGAGGGTAAGGGTTAAGGGTGAGGGTTAAGGATTAAGGGTGAGGGTTAAGTGTGAGGGTTAAGGGTTAAGGGTGAGTGTTAAGGGTGAGGGTTAAGGGTGAGGGTTAAGGGTGAGGGTTAAGGGTGATGGTTAAGGGTGATGGTTAAGGGTGAGGTTTAAGGGTGAGGGTTAAGGGTGAGGGTTAAGTGTGAGGGTTAAGGATGAGGGTTAATGGTGAGGGTTAAGGGTGAGGGTTAAGGGTGATGGTTAAGTGTGAGGTTTGAGGGTAAGTGTTAAGGGTGAGGGTTAAGGGTTAAGGGTGAGGGTAAAGGGTGATGGTTAAGGGTGAAGGTCAAGCGTGAGAATTAAGGGTGAAGGTTAAGGGTGAGGGTTAAGGGTGAGGGTTAAGGGTGAGGGTTAAGGGTGAGGGTTAAGGGTGAGGGTTAAGGGTGATGGTTAAGGGTGAAGGTCAAGCGTGAGAATTAAGGGTGAAGGTTAAGGGTGAGGGTTAAGGGTGAGGGTTAAGGGTGAGGGGTAAGGGTGAGGGTTAAGGGTGAGGGTTAAGGGTGAGGGGTAAGGGTGAGGGTTATGGGTGAGGCTTAAGGGTGAGGGTTAAGGGTGAGGGTTAAGGGTTAAGGGTGAGTGTTAAGGGTGAGGGTTAAGGGTGAGCGTTAAGGGTGAGGGTTAAGGGTGATGGTTAAGGGTGAGGGTTAAGGGTGAGGGTTAAGGGTGAGGGTTACGGGTGAGGGTTAAGGGTGAGGGTTAACGGTGAGTGTTAAGGTTGAGGGTTAAGGGTGAGGGTTAAGGGGGAGGGTTAAGGGCGAGGGTTAAGGGAGAGTGTTAAGGGTGAGGGTTAAGGGTGAGGGTTAAGGGTGAGGGTTAAGGGTTAAGAGTGAGGGTTAAGGGTGAGGTTTAAGGGTGAGGGTTAAGCGTGAGGGTTAATGGTGAGGGTTAAGTGTGAGGGTTAAGGGTGATGGTTAAGTGAGGGTTGAGGGTGAGGGTTAAGGGCGAGGGTTAAGGATTAAGGGTGAGGGTTAAAGGTGAGGGTTATGTGTGAGGGTTAAGGGTGAGGGTTAAGGTTGAGGGTTAAGGGTAAGGGTTAACGGTGAGGGGTAATGGTGAGGGTTAAGGGTGAGGGTTAAGGGTGATGGTTAAGGGTGAGGGTTATGGGTGAGGGTTAATGGTGAGGGTTAAGGGTGGTGGTTAAGGGTGAGGGTTAAGGGTGATGGTTAAGGGTGAGGGTCAAGCGTGAGAATTAAGGGTGAAGGTTAAGGGTGAGGGTTAAGGGTGATGGTTAAGGGTGAGGGTTAAGGGTGAGGGTTAAGGGTGAGGGTTAAGGGTGAGGGTTAAGGGTGAGGGTTAAGGATGATGGTTAAGGGTGAGGGTTAAGGGTTAAGGGTGAGGGTTAAGGGTGAGGGTTAAGGGTGAGGGTTAAGGGTGAGGGTTAAGGGTTAAGGGTGAGGGTTAAGGGTGAGGGTTAATGGTGAGGGTTAAGGGTGAGGGTTAATGGTGAGGGTTAAGGGTGATGGTTAAGGGTGAGGGTCAAGCGTGAGAATTAAGGGTGAAGGTTAAGGGTGAGGGTTAAGGGTGAGGGTTAAGGGTGAGGGGTAAGGGTGAGGGTTAAGGGTGAGGGTTAAGGGTGAGGGGTAAGGGTGAGGGTTATGGGTGAGGCTTAAGGGTGAGGGTTAAGGGTGAGGGTTAAGGGTTAAGGGTGAGTGTTAATGGTGAGGGTTAAGGGTGAGCGTTAAGGGTGAGGGTTAAGGGTGATGGTTAAGGGTGAGGGTTAAGGGTGAGGGTTAAGGGTGAGGGTTACGGGTGAGGGTTAAGGGTGAGGGTTAAGGGTGAGTGTTAAGGTTGAGGGTTAAGGGTGAGGGTTAAGGGGGAGGGTTAAGGGCGAGGGTTAAGGGTGAGTGTTAAGGGTGAGGGTTAAGGGTGAGGGTTAAGGATGAGGGTTAAGGGTTAAGAGTGAGGGTTAAGGGTGAGGGTTAAGGGTGAGGGTTAAGCGTGAGGGTTAATGGTGAGGGTTAAGTGTGAGGGTTAAGGGTGATGGTTAAGTGAGGGTTGAGGGTGAGGGTTAAGGGCGAGGGTTAAGGATTAAGGGTGAGGGTTAAAGGTGAGGGTTAAGGGTGAGGGTTAAGGGTGAGGGTTAAGGTTGAGGGTTAAGGGTGAGGGTTAACGGTGAGGGTTAAGGGTTAAGGGTGAGGGTTAAGCGTGTGGGTTAAGGGTGAGGGGTAATGGTGAGGGTTAAGGGTGAGGGTTAAGGGTGATGGTTAAGTGTGAGGGTTGAGGGTGAGGGTTAAGGGTGAGGGTTAAGGATTAAGGGTGAGGGTTAAGGATTAAGGGTGAGGGTTAAGGGTGAGGGTTAAGGGTGAGGGTTAAGGATGATGGTTAAGGGTGAGGGTTAAGGGTTAAGGGTGAGGGTTAAGGGTGAGGGTTAAGGGTGGGGGTTAAGGGTGAGGGTTAAGGGTGAGGGTTAATGGTGAGGGTTAAGGGTGATGGTTAAGGGTGAGGGTTAATGGTGAGGTGTAAGTGTGAGGGTTATGGGTGAGGGTTAAGGGTGAGGGTTAAGGGTGAGGGTTAAGGGTGAGGGTTAAGGGTTAAGGGTGATTGTTAAGGGTGAGGGTTAAGGGTGAGGGTTAAGGATGATGGTTAAGGGTGAGGGTTAAGGGTGAGGGTTAAGGGTGATGGTTAAGGGTGAGGGTTAAGGGTGGGGGTTAAGGGTGAGGGTTAAGGGTGAGGGTTAAGGGTGAGGGTTAAGGGTGAGGGTTAAGGGTGAGGGATAAGGGTGAGGGATATGGGTGAGAGTTATGGGTGAGGGTTAAGGGTGAGGGTTAAGGGTTAAGGGTGAGTGTTAAGGGTGAGGGTTAAGGGTGAGGGTTAAGGGTGAGGGTTAAGGGTGATGGTTAAGGGTGATGGTTAAGGTTGAGGGTTAATGGTGAGGGTTAAGGGTGAGGGTTAAGGGTGAGGGTTAAGGGTTAAGGGTGAGGGTTAAGGGTGAGGGTTAAGGGTGAGGGTTAAGGGTGAGGGTTAATGGTGAAGGTTAAGGGTGATGGTTAAGTGTGAGGGTTGAGCGTGAGGGTTAAGGGCGAGGGTTAAGGATTAAGGGTGAGGGTTAAAGGTGAGGGTTAAGGGTGAGGGTTAAGGGTGAGGGTTAAGGGTGATGGTTAAGGGTGAGGGTTAAGCGTGAGAATTAAGGGTGAGGGATAAGGGTGAGGGTTAAGGGTGAGGGTTAAGGGTGAGGGTTAAGGGTGAGGGTTAAGGGTGAGGGTTAAGGATTAAGGGTGAGGGTTAAGTGTGAGGGTTAAGTGTGAGGGTTAAGGGTGAGGGTTAAGAGTGAGGGTTAAGGGTGAGGGTTAAGGGTTAAGGGTTAAGGGTGAGGGTTAAGGGTGAGGGTTAAGCATGAGGGTTAAGGGTGAGGGTTAAGGGTGAGGGTTAAGGGTGATGGTTAAGGGTGAGGGTTAAGCGTGAGAATTAAGGGTGAGGGTTAAGGGTGAGGGTTAAGGGTGAGGGTTAAGGGTGAGGGTAAGGGTGAGGGTTGTGGGTGAGGGTTAAGGTTGAGGGTTAAGGGTGAGGGTTAAGGGTGAGAGTTAAGGGTGAGGGTTAAGGGTGAGGGTTAAGGGTGAGGGTTAAGGGTGAGGGTTAAAGGTGATGGTTAAGGGTGAGGATTAAGAGTGAGGGGTAAGGGTGAGGGTTAAGGGTGAGGGTTAAGGGTGAGGGTTAAGGGTGAGGGTTAAGGGTGAGGGTTAAGGGTTAAGGGTGAGTGTTAAGGGTGAGGGTTAAGGGTGAGGGTTAAGGATGATGGTTAAGGGTGAGGGTTAAGGGTGAGGGTTAAGGGTGAGGGTTAAGGATGATGGTTAAGGGTGAGGGTTAAGGGTTAAGGGTGAGGGTTAAGGGTGAGGGTTAAGGGTGAGGGTTAAGGGTGAGGGTTAAGGGTGAGGGTTAAGGGTTAAGGGTGAGGGTTAAGGGTGAGGGTTAAGGGTGAGGGTTAAGGGTGAGGGTTAATGGTGAGGGTTAAGGGTGATGGTTAAGGGTGAGGGTCAAGCGTGAGAATTAAGGGTGAAGGTTAAGGGTGAGGGTTAAGGGTGAGGGTTAAGGGTGAGGGGTAAGGGTGAGGGTTAAGGGTGAGGGTTAAGGGTGAGGGGTAAGGGTGAGGGTTATGGGTGAGGCTTAAGGGTGAGGGTTAAGGGTGAGGGTTAAGGGTTAAGGGTGAGTGTTAATGGTGAGGGTTAAGGGTGAGCGTTAAGGGTGAGGGTTAAGGGTGATGGTTAAGGGTGAGGGTTAAGGGTGAGGGTTAAGGGTGAGGGTTACGGGTGAGGGTTAAGGGTGAGGGTTAACGGTGAGTGTTAAGGTTGAGGGTTAAGGGTGAGGGTTAAGGGGGAGGGTTAAGGGCGAGGGTTAAGGGTGAGTGTTAAGGGTGAGGGTTAAGGGTGAGGGTTAAGGATGAGGGTTAAGGGTTAAGAGTGAGGGTTAAGGGTGAGGGTTAAGGGTGAGGGTTAAGCGTGAGGGTTAATGGTGAGGGTTAAGTGTGAGGGTTAAGGGTGATGGTTAAGTGAGGGTTGAGGGTGAGGGTTAAGGGCGAGGGTTAAGGATTAAGGGTGAGGGTTAAAGGTGAGGGTTAAGGGTGAGGGTTAAGGGTGAGGGTTAAGGTTGAGGGTTAAGGGTGAGGGTTAACGGTGAGGGTTAAGGGCTAAGGGTGAGGGTTAGCGTGAGGGTTAAGGGTGAGGGGTAATGGTGAGTGTTAAGGGTGAGGGTTAAGGGTGACGGTTAAGTGTGAGGGTTGAGGGTGAGGGTTAAAGGTGAGGGTTAAGGATTAAGGGTGAGGGTTAAGGATTAAGGGTGAGGGTTAAGGGTGAGGGTTAAGGGTGAGGGTTAAGGATGATGGTTAAGGGTGAGGGTTAAGGGTTAAGGGTGAGGGTTAAGGGTGAGGGTTAAGGGTGAGGGTTAAGGGTGAGGGTTAAGGGTGAGGGTTAAGGGTGATGGTTAAGGGTGAGGGTTAATGGTGAGGTGTAAGTGTGAGGGTTATGGGTGAGGGTTAAGGGTGAGGGTTAAGGGTGAGGGTTAAGGGTGAGGGTTAAGGGTTAAGGGTGATTGTTAAGGGTGAGGGTTAAGGGTGAGGGTTAAGGATGATGGTTAAGGGTGAGGGTTAAGGGTGAGGGTTAAGGGTGATGGTTAAGGGTGAGGGTTAAGGGTGAGAGTTAAGGGTGAGGGTTAAGGGTGAGGGTTAAGGGTGGGGGTTAAGGGTGAGGGTTAAGGGTGAGGGTTAAGGGTGAGGGTTAAGGGTGAGGGTTAAGGGTGAGGGATAAGGGTGAGGGATATGGGTGAGAGTTAAGGGTGAGGGTTAAGGGTGAGGGTTAAGGGTTAAGGGTGAGTGTTAAGGGTGAGGGTTAAGGGTGAGGGTTAAGGGTGAGGGTTAAGGGTGATGGTTAAGGGTGATGGTTAAGGTTGAGGGTTATTGGTGAGGGTTAAGGGTGTGGGTTAAGGGTGAGGTTTAAGAGTGAGGGTTAAGGGTGAGGGTTAAGGTTGAGGGTTAAGGGTGAGGGTTAAGGGTGAGGGTTAAGGGTGAGGGTTAAGGGTGAGGGTTAAGGGTGAGGGTTAAGGGTGAGGGTTAAGGGTTAAGGGTGAGGGTTAAGGGTGAGGGTTAAGGGTGAGGGTTAAGGGTGAGGGTTAATGGTGAAGGTTAAGGGTGATGGTTAAGTGTGAGGGTTGAGCGTGAGGGTTAAGGGCGAGGGTTAAGGATTAAGGGTGAGGGTTAAAGGTGAGGGTTAAGGGTGAGGGTTAAGGGTTAAGGGTTAAGGGTGAGGGTTAAGGGTGAGGGTTAAGCATGAGGGTTAAGGGTGAGGGTTAAGGGTGAGGGTTAAGGGTGATGGTTAAGGGTGAGGGTTAAGCGTGAGAATTAAGGGTGAGGGTTAAGTGTGAGGGTTAAGGGTGAGGGTTAAAGGTGAGGGTTAAGGGTGAGGGTTAAGGGTGAGGGGTAAGGGTGAGGGTTGTGGGTGAGGGTTAAGGTTGAGGGTTAAGGGTGAGGGTTAAGGGTGAGTGTTAAGGGTGAGGGTTAAGGGTGAGGGTTAAGGGTGAGGGTTAAGGGTGAGGGTTAAAGGTGATGGTTAAGGGTGAGGATTAAGGGTGAGGGGTAAGGCTGAGGGTTAAGGGTGAGGGTTAAGGGTGAGGGTTAAGGGTTAAGGGTGAGTGTTAAGGGTGAGGGTTAAGGGTGAGGGTTAAGGATGATGGTTAAGCGTGAGGGTTAAGGGTGAGGGTTAAGGGTGAGGGTTAAGGGTGAGGGTTAAGGGTGAGGGTTAAGGATGATGGTTAAGGGTGAGGGTTAAGGGTTAAGGGTGAGGGTTAAGGGTGAGGGTTAAGGGTGAGGGTTAAGGGTGAGGGTTAAGGGTTAAGGGTGAGGGTTAAGGGTGAGGGTTAAGGGTGAGGGGTAAGGGTGAGGGTTATGGGTGAGGCTTAAGGGTGAGGGTTAAGGGTGAGGGTTAAGGGTTAAGGGTGAGTGTTAATGGTGAGGGTTAAGGGTGAGCGTTAAGGGTGAGGGTTAAGGGTGAGGGTTAAGGGTGAGGGTTAAGGATGAGGGTTAAGGGTTAAGAGTGAGGGTTAAGGGTGAGGGTTAAGGGTGAGGGTTAAGCGTGAGGGTTAATGGTGAGGGTTAAGTGTGAGGGTTAAGGGTGATGGTTAAGTGAGGGTTGAGGGTGAGGGTTAAGGGCGAGGGTTAAGGATTAAGGGTGAGGGTTAAAGGTGAGGGTTAAGGGTGAGGGTTAAGGGTGAGGGTTAAGGTTGAGGGTTAAGGGTGAGGGTTAACGGTGAGGGTTAAGGGTTAAGGGTGAGGGTTAGCGTGAGGGTTAAGGGTGAGGGGTAATGGTGAGGGTTAAGGGTGAGGGTTAAGGGTGATGGTTAAGTGTGAGGGTTGAGGGTGAGGGTTAAGGGTGAGGGTTAAGGATTAAGGGTGAGGGTTAAGGATTAAGGGTGAGGGTTAAGGGTGAGGGTTAAGGGTGAGGGTTAAGGATGATGGTTAAGGGTGAGGGTTAAGGGTTAAGGGTGAGGGTTAAGGGTGAGGGTTAAGGGTGAGGGTTAAGGGTGAGGGTTAAGGGTGAGGGTTAAGGGTGAGGGTTAAGGGTGATGGTTAAGGGTGAGGGTTAATGGTGAGGGTTAAGGGTGAGGGTTAAGGGTGGGGGTTAAGGGTGAGGGTTAAGGGTGAGGGTTAAGGGTGAGGGTTAAGGGTGAGGGTTAAGGGTGAGGGATAAGGGTGAGGGATATGGGTGAGAGTTAAGGGTGAGGGTTAAGGGTGAGGGTTAAGGGTTAAGGGTGAGTGTTAAGGGTGAGGGTTAAGGGTGAGGGTTAAGGGTGATGGTTAAGGGTGAGGGTTAAGCGTGAGAATTAAGGGTGAGGGATAAGGGTGAGGGTTAAGGGTGATGGTTAAGTGTGAGGGTTGAGCGTGAGGGTTAAGGGCGAGGGTTAAGGATTAAGGGTGAGGGTTAAAGGTGAGGGTTAAGGGTGAGGGTTAAGGGTGAGGGTTAAGGGTGATGGTTAAGGGTGAGGGTTAAGCGTGAGAATTAAGGGTGAGGGATAAGGGTGAGGGTTAAGGGTGAGGGTTAAGGGTGAGGGTTAAGGGTGAGGGTTAAGGGTGAGGGTTAAGGATTAAGGGTGAGGGTTAAGTGTGAGGGTTAAGTGTGAGGGTTAAGGGTGAGGGTTAAGAGTGAGGGTTAAGGGTGAGGGTTAAGGGTTAAGGGTTAAGGGTGAGGGTTAAGGGTGAGGGTTAAGCATGAGGGTTAAGGGTGAGGGTTAAGGGTGAGGGTTAAGGGTGATGGTTAAGGGTGAGGGTTAAGCGTGAGAATTAAGGGTGAGGGTTAAGGGTGAGGGTTAAGGGTGAGGGTTAAGGGTGAGGGTTAAAGGTGAGGGTTAAGGGTGAGGGGTAAGGGTGAGGGTTGTGGGTGAGGGTTAAGGTTGAGGGTTAAGGGTGAGGGTTAAGGGTGAGAGTTAAGGGTGAGGGTTAAGGGTGAGGGTTAAGGGTGAGGGTTAAGGGTGAGGGTTAAAGGTGATGGTTAAGGGTGAGGATTAAGGGTGAGGGGTAAGGGTGAGGGTTAAGGGTGAGGGTTAAGGGTGAGGGTTAAGGGTGAGGGTTAAGGGTGAGGGTTAAGGGTTAAGGGTGAGTGTTAAGGGTGAGGGTTAAGGGTGAGGGTTAAGGATGATGGTTAAGGGTGAGGGTTAAGGGTGAGGGTTAAGGGTGAGGGTTAAGGGTGAGGGTTAAGGGTGAGGGTTAAGGATGATGGTTAAGGGTGAGGGTTAAGGGTTAAGGGTGAGGGTTAAGGGTGAGGGTTAAGGGTGAGGGTTAAGGGTGAGGGTTAAGGGTGAGGGTTAAGGGTGAGGGTTAAGGGTGATGGTTAAGGGTGAGGGTTAATGGTGAGGTGTAAGTGTGAGGGTAATGGGTGAGGGTTAAGGGTGAGGGTTAAGGGTGAGGGTTAAGGGTGAGGGTTAAGGGTTAAGGGTGAGTGTTAAGGGTGAGGGTTAAGGGTGAGGGTTAAGGATGATGGTTAAGGGTGAGGGTTAAGGGTGAGGGTTAAGGGTGATGGTTAAGGGTGAGGGTTAAGGGTGAGGGTTAAGTGTGAGGGTTAAGGGTGAGGGTTAAGGGTGAGGGTTAAGGGTGAGGGATAAGGGTGAGGGATATGGGTGAGAGTTAAGGGTGAGGGTTAAGGGTGAGGGTTAAGGGTTAAGGGTGAGTGTTAAGGGTGAGGGTTAAGGGTGAGGGTTAAGGGTGAGGGTTAAGGGTGATGGTTAAGGGTGATGGTTAAGGTTGAGGGTTAATGGTGAGGGTTAAGGGTGAGGGTTAAGGGTGAGGTTTAAGAGTGAGGGTTAAGGGTGAGGGTTAAGGTTGAGGGTTAAGGGTGAGGGTTAAGGGTGAGGGTTAAGGGTTAAGGGTGAGGGTTATGGGTGAGGGTTAAGGGTGAGGGTTAAGGGTTAAGGGTGAGGGTTAAGGGTGAGGGTTAAGGGTGAGGGTTAAGGGTGAGGGTTAATGGTGAAGGTTAAGGGTGATGGTTAAGTGTGAGGGTTGAGGGTGAGGGTTAAGGGCGAGGGTTAAGGATTAAGGGTGAGGGTTAAAGGTGAGGGTTAAGGGTGAGGGTTAAGGGTGAGGGTTAAGGGTGATGGTTAAGGGTGAGGGTTAAGCGTGAGAATTAAGGGTGAGGGATAAGGGTGAGGGTTAAGTGTGTGGGTTAAGGGTGAGGGTTAAGGGTGAGGGTTAAGGGTGAGGGTTAAGGATTAAGGGTGAGGGTTAAGTGTGAGGGTTAAGTGTGAGGGTTAAGGGTGAGGGTTAAGAGTGATGGTTACGGGTGAGGGTTAAGGGTTAAGGGTGAGGGTTAAGGGTGAGGGTTAAGCATGAGGGTTAAGGGTGAGGGTTAAGGGTGATGGTTAAGGGTGAGTGTTAAGCGTGAGAATTAAGGGTGAGGGTTAAGGGTGAGGGTTAAGGGTGAGGGTTAAGGGTGAGGGTTAAGGGTGAGGGTTAAGGGTGAGGGGTAAGGGTGAGGGTTGTGGGTGAGGGTTAAGGGTGAGGGTTAAGGGTGAGGGTTAAGGGTGAGAGTTAAGGGTGAGGGTTAAGGGTGAGGGTTAAGGGTGAGGGTTAAGGGTGAGGGTTAAAGGTGATGGTTAAGGGTGAGGATTAAGGGTGAGGGGTAAGGGTGAGGGTTAAGGGTGAGGGTTCAGGGTGAGGGTTAAGGGTGAGCGTTAAGGGTGAGGGTTAAGGGTGAGAGTTAAGGGTGAGGGTTAATGGTGGGGGTTAAGGGTGAGGGTTAAGGGTGAGGGTTAAGGGTGAGGGTTAAGGGTGAGGGTTAAGGGTGAGGGTTAAGGGTGAGGGATAAGTGTGAGGGATATGGATGAGAGTTAAGGGTGAGGGTTAAAGGTGAGGGTTAAGGGTTAAGGGTGAGTGTTAAGGGTGATGGTTAAGGGTGAGGGTTAAGGGTGAGGGTTAAGGGTGATGGTTAAGGGTGATGGTTAAGGATGAGGGTTAAGGGTGAGGGTTAAGGGTGAGGGTTAAGGGTGAGGGTTAAGGGTTAAGGGAGAGGGTTAAGGGTGAGGGTTAAGGGTGAGGGTTAATGGTGAGGGTTAAGGGTGATGGTTATGTGTGAGGGTTGAGGGTGAAGTTTAAGGGCGAGGGTTAAGGATTAAGGGTGAGGGTTAAAGGTGAGGGTTAAGGGTGAGGTTTGAGGGTGAGGGTTAAGTGTGAGGGTTAAGGGTGAGGGTTAAGGGTGAGGGTTATGGGGGATGGTTAAGTGTGAGGGTTAAGTGTTAAGGGTGAGGGTTAAGGGTGAGGGTTAAGGGTGAGGGTTAAGGGTGAGGGTTAAGGGTGAAGGTTAAGGATGATGGTTAAGGGTGAGAGTTAAGGGTGAGAGTTAATGGTGAGGGTTAAGGGTGAGGGTTAAGGGTGATGGTTAAGTGTGAGGGTTGAGGGTAAGGGTTAAGGGTGAGGGTTAAGGATTAAGGGTGAGGGTTAAGTGTGAGGGTTAAGGGTTAAGGGTGAGTGTTAAGGGTGAGGGTTAAGGGTGAGGGTTAAGTGTGATGGTTAAGGGTGAGGTTTAAGGGTGAGGGTTAAGGGTGAGGGTTAAGTGTGAGGGTTAAGGACGAGGGTTAATGGTGAGGGTTAAGGGTGAGGGTTAAGGGTGATGGTTAAGTGTGAGGTTTGAGAGTAAGTGTTAAGGGTGAGGGTTAAGGGTTAAGGGTGAGGGTTAAGGGTGATGGTTAAGGGTGAGGATTAAGGGTTAAGGGTGAGGGTTAAGTGTGAGGGTTAAGGGTGAGGGTTAAGGGTGAGGGTTAAGGGTGAGGGTTAAGGGTGATGGTTAAGGGTGAGGGTCAAGCGTGAGAATTAAGGGTGAAGGTTAAGGGTGAGGGTTAAGGGTGAGGGTTAAGGGTGAGGGGTAAGGGTGAGGGTTAAGGGTGAGGGTTAAGGGTGAGGGGTAAGGGTGAGGGTTATGGGTGAGGCTTAAGGGTGAGGGTTAAGGGTGAGTGTTAAGGGTTAAGGTTGAGTGTTAAGGGTGAGGGTTAAGGGTGAGCGTTAAGGGTGAGGGTTAAGGGTGATGGTTAAGGGTGAGGGTTAAGGGTGAGGGTTAAGGGTGAGGGTTACGGGTGAGGGTTAAGGGTGAGGGTTAAGGGTGAGTGTTAAGGTTGAGGGTTAAGGGTGAGGGTTAAGGGGGAGGGTTAAGGGCGAGGGTTAAGGGTGAGTGTTAAGGGTGAGGGTTAAGGGTGAGGGTTAAGGGTGAGGGTTAAGGGTTAAGAGTGAGGGTTAATGGTGAGGTTTAAGGGTGAGGATTAAGCGTGAGGGTTAATGGTGAGGGTTAAGTTTGAGGGTTAAGGGTGATGGTTAAGTGAGGGTTGAGGGTGAGGGTTAAGGGCGAAGGTTAAGGATTAAGTGTGAGGGTTAAAGGTGAGGGTTATGGGTGAGGGTTAAGGGTGAGGGTTAAGGTTGAGGGTTAAGGGTAAGGGTTAACGGTGAGGGTTAAGGGTTAAGGGTGAGGGTTAAGGGTGAGGGTTAAGGGTGAGGGGTAATGGTGAGGGTTAAGGGTGAGGGTTAAGGGTGATGGTTAAGTGTGAGGGTTGAGGGTGAGGGTTAAGGGTGAGGGTTATGGATTAAGGGTGAGGGTTAAGTGTGAGCGTTAAGGGTTAAGGGTGAGTGTTAAGGGTGAGGGTTAAGGGTGTGGGTTAAGGGTGAGGGTTAAGGGTGAGGGTTAAGGGTGATGGTTAAGGGTGATGGTTAAGGGTGAGGTTTAAGGGTGAGGGTTAAGGGTGAGGGTTAAGTGTGAGGGTTAAGGATGACGGTTAATGGTGAGGGTTAAGGGTGAGGGTTAAGGGTGATGGTTAAGTGTGAGGTTTGAGGGTAAGTGTTAAGGGTGAGGGTTAAGGGTTACGGGTGAGGGTTAAGGGTGATGGTTAAGGGTGAGGGTTAAGGGTTAAGGGTGAGGGTTAAGAGTGAGGGTTAAGGGTTAGGGTTAAGTGTGAGGGTTAAGGGTGAGGGTTAAGGGTGATGGTTAAGGGTGAGGGTCAAGCGTGAGAATTAAGGGTGAAGGTTAAGGGTGAGGGTTAAGGGTGAGGGTTAAGGGTGAGGGGTAAGGGTGAGGGTTAAGGGTGAGGGTTAAGGGTGAGTGGTAAGGGTGAGGGTTATGGGTGAGGCTTAAGGGTGAGGGTTAAGGGTGAGGGTTAAGGGTTAAGGGTGAGTGTTAATGGTGAGGGTTAAGGGTGAGCGTTAAGGGTGAGGGTTAAGGGTGAGGGTTAAGGGTGAGGGTTAAGGGTGAGGGTTAAGGGTGAGGGTTACGGGTGAGGGTTAAGGGTGAGGGTTAAGGGTGAGTGTTAAGGTTGAGGGTTAAGGGTGAGGGTTAAGGGGGGGGTTAAGGGCGAGGGTTAAGGGTGAGTGTTAAGGGTGAGGGTTAAGGGTGAGGGTTAAGGGTGAGGGTTAAGGGTTAAGAGTGAGGGTTAAGGGTGAGGGTTAAGGGTGAGGGTTAAGCGTGAGGGTTAATGGTGAGGGTTAAGTGTGAGGGTTAAGGGTGATGGTTAAGTGAGGGTTGAGGGTGAGGGTTAAGGGCGAGGGTTAAGGATTAAGGGTGAGGGTTAAAGGTGAGGGTTAAGGGTGAGGGTTAAGGGTGAGGGTTAAGGTTGAGGGTTAAGGGTGAGGGTTAACGGTGAGGGTTAAGGGTTAAGGGTGAGGGTTAAGGGTGAGGGATAAGGGTGAGGGGTAATGGTGAGGGTTAAGGGTGAGGGTTAAGGGTGATGGTTAAGTGTGAGGGTTGAGGGTGAGGGTTAAGGGTGAGGGTTAATGATTAAGGGTGAGGGTTAAGTGTGAGGGTTAAGGGTGAGGGTTAAGGGTGAGGGTTAAGGATGATGGTTAAGGGTGAGGGTTAAGGGTTAAGGGTGAGGGTTAAGGGTGATGGTTAAGGGTGAGGGTTAAGGGTGAGGGTTAAGGGTGAGGGTTAAGGGTGAGGGTTAAGGGTGATGGTTAAGGGTGAGGGTTAATGGTGAGGTGTAAGTGTGAGGGTTATGGGTGAGGGTTAAGGGTGAGGGTTAAGTGTGAGTGTTAAGTGTGAGGGTTAAGGGTGAGGGTTAAGAGTGATGGTTAAGGGTGAGGGTTAAGGGTTAAGGGTGAGGGTTAAGGGTGTGGGTTAAGCATGAGGGTTAAGGGTGAGGGTTAAGGGTGAGGGTTAAGGGTGATGGTTAAGGGTGAGGGTTAAGCGTGAGAATTAAGGGTGAGGGTTAAGGGTGAGGGTTAAGGGTGAGGGTTAAGGGTGAGGGTTAAGGGTGAGGGTTAAGGGTGAGGGGTAAGGGTGAGGGTTGTGGGTGAGGGTTAAGGGTGAGGGTTAAGGGTGAGGGTTAAGGGTGAGAGTTAAGGGTGAGGGTTAAGGGTGAGGGTTAAGGGTGAGGGTTAAGGGTGAGGGTTAAAGGTGATGGTTAAGGGTGAGGGTTAAGGGTGAGGGGAAAGGGTGAGGGTTATGGGTGAGGGTCAAGGGTGAGGGTTAAGGGTGAGGGTTAAGGGTGAGGTTTAAGGGTTAAGGGTGAGTGTTAAGGGTGAGGGTTAAGGGTGAGGGTTAAGGATGATGGTTAAGGGTGAGGGTTAAGGGTGAGGGTTAAGGGTGAGGGTTAAGGGTGAGGGTTAAAGGTGAGGGTTAAGGGTGAGGGTTAAGGGTGAGGGATAAGGGTGAGGGATATGGATGAGAGTTAAGGGTGAGGGTTAAGGGTGAGGGTTAAGGGTTAAGGGTGAGTGTTAAGGGTGAGGGTTAAGGGTAAGGGTTAAGGGTGAGGGTTAAGGGTGATGGTTAAGGGTGATGGTTAAGGATGAGTGTTAAGGGTGAGGGTTAAGGGTGAGGGTTAAGGATGAGGGTTAAGGGTGAGGGTTAAGGGTTAAGGGTGAGGGTTAAGGGTGAGGGTTAAGGGTGAGGGTTAAGGGTGAGGGTTAATGGTGAAGGTTAAGGGTGATGGTTAAGTGTGAGGGTTGAGGGTGAGGGTTAAAGGCGAGTGTTAAGGATTAAGGGTGAGGGTTAAAGGTGAGGGGTAAGGGTGAGGGTTAAGGGTGAGGGTTAAGGGTGATGGTTAAGGGTGAGGGTTAAGCGTGAGAAATAAGGGTAGCGGGTTAAGGGTGAGGGTTAAGGGTGAGGGTTAAGGGTGAGGGTTAAGGGTGAGGGTTAAGGGTGAGGGTTAATGATTAAAGGTGAGGGTTAAGTGTGAGGGTTAAGGGTGAGGGTTAAGGGTGAGGGTTAAGGGTGATGGTTAAGGGTGAGGGTTAAGAGTTAAGGGTGAGGTTTAAGGGTGAGGGTTAAGGGTGAGGATTAAGGGTGAGGGTTAAGGGTGAGTGTTAAGGGTGATGGTTAAGGGTGAGGGTTAAGCGTGAGAATTAAGGGTGAGGGTTAAGGGTGAGGGTTAAGGGTGAGGGTTAAGGGTGAGGGTTAAGGGTGAGGGGTAAGGGTGAGGGTTATGGGGAGGGTTAAGGGTGAGGGTTAAGGGTGAGGGTTAAGGGTGAGGATTAAGGGTGAGGGTTAAGGGTTAAGGGTGAGGGTTAAGGGTGTGGGTTAAGGGTGAGGGTTAATGGTGAGGGTTAAGGGTGATGGTTAAGTGTGAGGGTTGAGGGTGAGGGTTAAGGGCGAGGGTTAAGGATTAAGGGTGAGAGTTAAAGGTGAGGGTTAAGGGTGAGGGTTGAGGGTGAGGGTTAAGTGTGAGGGTTAAGGGTGAGGGTTAAGGGTGAGGGTTATGGGGGATGGTTAAGTGTGAGGGTTAAGTGTTAAGGGTGAGGGTTAAGGGTGAGGGTTAAGGGTGAGGGTTAATGGTGAGGGTTAAGGGTGAGGGTTAATGGTGAGGGTTAAGGATTAAGGGTGAGGGTTAAGTGTGAGAGTTAATGGTGAGGGTTAAGGGTGAGGGTTAAGGGTGATGGTTAAGTGTGAGGATTGAGGGTAAGGGTTAAGGGTGAGGGTTAAGGATTAAGGGTGAGGGTTAAGTGTGAGGGTTAAGGGTTAAGGGTGAGTGTTAAGGGTGAGGGTTAAGGGTGAGGGTTAAGTGTGAGGGTTAAGGGTTAAGGGTGAGTGTTAAGGGTAAGGGGTAAGGGTGAGTGTTAAGGGTGATGGTTAAGTGTGAGGGTTGAGGGTAAGTGTTAAGGGTGAGGGTTAAGGATTAAGGGTGAGGGTTAAGTGTGAGGGTTAAGGGTGAGGGTTAAGGGTGAGGGTTAAGGGTGAGGGTTAAGGGTGAGGGTTAAGGGTTAAGGGTGAAGGTTAAGGGTGAGGGTTAAGGGTGAGGGTTAAGGGTGAGGGTTAAGGGTGATGGTTAAGGGTGAGAGTTAAGCGTGAGAATTAAGGGTGAGGGTTAAGGGTGAGGGTTAAGGGTGAGGGTTAAGGGTGAGGGTTAAGGGTGAGGGTTAAGGGTGAGGGTTAAGGGTGAGGGGTAAGGGTGAGGGTTATGGGTGAGTGTTAAGGGTGAGGGTTAAGGGTGAGAGTTAAGGGTGAGGGTTAAGGGTGAGGGTTAAGGGTGAGGGTTAAGGGTGAGGGTTAAGGGTGATGGTTAAGGGTGAGGGTTAAGGGTGAGGGGTAAGGGTGAGTGTTATGGGTGAGGGTTAAGGGTGAGGGTTAAGGGTGAGGGTTAATGGTGAGGGTTAAGGATTAAGGGTGAGGGTTACGTGTGAGAGTTAATGGTGAGGGTTAAGGGTGAGGGTTAAGGGTGATGGTTAAGTGTGAGGGTTGAGGGTAAGGGTTAAGGGTGAGGGTTAAGGATTAAGGGTGAGGGTTAAGTGTGAGTGTTAAGGGTTAAGGGTGAGTGTTAAGGGTGAGGGTTAAGTGTGAGGGTTAAGTGTGAGGGTTAAGGGTTAAGGGTGAGTGTTAAGGGTGAGGGTTAAGGGTGAGGGTTAAGGGTGATGGTTAAGTGTGAGGGTTAAGGGTGAGGGTTAATGATTAAAGGTGAGGGTTAAGTGTGAGGGTTAAGGGTGAGGGTTAAGGGTGAGGGTTAAGGGTGATGGTTAAGGGTGAGGGTTAAGAGTTAAGGGTGAGGTTTAAGGGTGAGGGTTAAGGGTGAGGATTAAGGGTGAGGGTTAAGGGTGAGTGTTAAGGGTGATGGTTAAGGGTGAGAGTTAAGCGTGAGAATTAAGGGTGAGGGTTAAGGGTGAGGGATAAGGGTGAGGGTTAAGGGTGAGGGTTAAGGGTGAGGGTTAATGGTGAAGGTTAAGGGTGATGGTTAAGTGTGAGGGTTGAGGGTGAGGGTTAAGGGCGAGTGTTAAGGATTAAGGGTGAGGGTTAAAGGTGAGGGTTAAGGGTGAGGGTTAAGGGTGAGGGTTAAGGGTGATGGTTAAGGGTGAGGGTTAAGCGTGAGAAATAAGGGTAGCGGGTTAAGGGTGAGGGTTAAGGGTGAGGGTTAAGGGTGAGGGTTAAGGGTGAGGGTTAAGGGTGAGGGTTAATGATTAAAGGTGAGGGTTAAGTGTGAGGGTTAAGGGTGAGGGTTAAGGGTGAGGGTTAAGGGTGATGGTTAAGGGTGAGGGTTAAGAGTTAAGGGTGAGGTTTAAGGGTGAGGGTTAAGGGTGAGGATTAAGGGTGAGGGTTAAGGGTGAGTGTTAAGGGTGATGGTTAAGGGTGAGAGTTAAGCGTGAGAATTAAGGGTGAGGGTTAAGGGTGAGGGATAAGGGTGAGGGTTAAGGGTGAGGGTTAAGGGTGAGGGTTAATGGTGAAGGTTAAGGGTGATGGTTAAGTGTGAGGGTTGAGGGTGAGGGTTAAGGGCGAGTGTTAAGGATTAAGGGTGAGGGTTAAAGGTGAGGGTTAAGGGTGAGGGTTAAGGGTGAGGGTTAAGGGTGATGGTTAAGGGTGAGGGTTAAGCGTGAGAAATAAGGGTAGCGGGTTAAGGGTGAGGGTTAAGGGTGAGGGTTAAGGGTGAGGGTTAAGGGTGAGGGTTAAGGGTGAGGGTTAATGATTAAAGGTGAGGGTTAAGTGTGAGGGTTAAGGGTGAGGGTTAAGGGTGAGGGTTAAGGGTGATGGTTAAGGGTGAGGGTTAAGAGTTAAGGGTGAGGTTTAAGGGTGAGGGTTAAGGGTGAGGATTAAGGGTGAGGGTTAAGGGTGAGTGTTAAGGGTGATGGTTAAGGGTGAGGGTTAAGCGTGAGAATTAAGGGTGAGGGTTAAGGGTGAGGGTTAAGGGTGAGGGTTAAGGGTGAGGGTTAAGGGTGAGGGTTAAGGGTGAGGGGTAAGGGTGAGGGTTATGGGGGAGGGTTAAGGGTGAGGGTTAAGGGTGAGGGTTAAGGGTGAGGATTAAGGGTGAGGGTTAAGGGTTAAGGGTGAGTGTTAAGGGTGAGGGTTAAGGGTGAGGGTTAATGGTGAGAGTTAAGGGTGATGGTTAAGTGTGAGGGTTGAGGGTGAGGGTTAAGGGCGAGGGTTAAGGATTAAGGGTGAGGGTTAAAGGTGAGGGTTAAGGGTGAGGGTTGAGGGTGAGGGTTAAGTGTGAGGGTTAAGGGTGAGGGTTAAGGGTGAGGGTTATGGGGGATGGTTAAGTGTGAGGGTTAAGTGTTAAGGGTGAGGGTTAAGGGTGAGGGTTAAGGGTGAGGGTTAATGGTGAGGGTTAAGGGTGAGGGTTAATGGTGAGGGTTAAGGATTAAGGGTGAGGGTTAAGTGTGAGAGTTAATGGTGAGGGTTAAGGGTGAGGGTTAAGGGTGATGGTTAAGTGTGAGGGTTGAGGGTAAGGGTTAAGGGTGAGGGTTAAGGATTAAGGGTGAGGGTTAAGTGTGAGGGTTAAGGGTTAAGGGTGAGTGTTAAGGGTGAGGGTTAAGGGTGAGGGTTAAGTGTGAGGGTTAAGTGTTAAGGGTGAGTGTTAAGGGTGAGGGTTAAGGGTGAGGGTTAAGGGTGATGGTTAAGGTGAGGGTTGAGGGTAAGTGTTAAGGGTGAGGGTTAAGGATTAAGGGTGGGGGTTAAGTGTGAGGGTTAAGGGTGAGGGTTAAGGGTGAGGGTTAAGGGTGATGGTTAAGTGTGAGGGTTAAGGGTTAAGGGTGAGGGTTAAGGGTGAGGGTTAAGGGTGAGGGTTAAGGGTGAGGGTTAAGGGTGAGGGTTAAGGGTGATGGTTAAGGGTGAGGGTTAAGCGTGAGAATTAAGGGTGAGGGTTAAGGGTGAGGGTTACGGGTGAGGGTTAAGAGTGAGGGTTAAGGGTGAGGGTTAAGGGTGAGGGTTAAGGGTGAGGGGTAAGGGTGAGGGTTATGGGTGAGTGTTAAGGGTGAGGGTTAAGGGTGAGGGTTAAGGGTTAAGGGTGAATGTTATGGGTGAGGGTTAAGGGTGAGCGTTAAGGGTGAGGGTTAAGGGTGATGGTTAAGGGTGAGGGTTAAGGGTGAGGGTTAAGGGTGAGGGTTAAGGGTGAGGGTTAAGGGTGACGGTTAAGGGTGAGGGTTAAGGGTGATGGTTAAGGGTGAGGGTTAAGGGTGAGGGGTAAGGGTGAGTGTTATGGGTGAGGGTTAAGGGTGAGGGTTAAGGGTGAGGGTTAATGGTGAGGGTTAAGGATTAAGGGTGAGGGTTAAGTGTGAGAGTTAATGGTGAGGGTTAATGGTGAGGGTTAAGGGTGATGGTTAAGTGTGAGGGTTGAGGGTAAGGGTTAAGGGTGAGGGTTAAGGATTAAGGGTGAGGGTTAAGTGTGAGGGTTAAGGGTTAAGGGTGAGTGTTAAGGGTGAGGGTTAAGGGTGAGGGTTAAGGGTGATGGTTAAGTGTGAGGGTTGAGGGTAAGTGTTAAGGGTGAGGGTTAAGGATTAAGGGTGAGTGTTAAGAGTGAGGGTTAAGGCTGAGGGTTAAGGGTGATGGTTAAGGGTGAGGGGTAAGGGTGAGGGTTAAGGGTGATGGTTAAGGGTGAGGGTTAAGGGTGAGGGTTAAGGGTGAGTGAAGGTTAAGGGTGAGGGTTAAGGGTGAGTGTTAAGGGTGAGGGTTAAGGGTGAGGGTTAAGGGTGAGGGTTAAGGGTGAGGGATAAGTGTGAGGGATATGGGTGAGAGTTAAGGGTGAGGGTTAAGGGTGAGTGTTAAGGGTTAAGGGTGAGTGTTAAGGTGAGGGTTAAGGGTGAGGGTTAATGGTGGTGGTTAAGGGTGATGGTTAAGGGTGAGGGTTAAGGGTGAGGGTTAAGTGTGAGGGTTAAGGGTTAAGGGTGAGTGTTAAGGGTGAGGGTTAAGGGTGAGGGTTAAGGGTGATGGTTAAGTGTGAGGGTTGAGGGTAAGTGTTAAGGGTGAGGGTTAAGGATTAAGGGTGAGGGTTAAGTGTGAGGGTTAAGGGTGAGGGTTAAGGGTGAGGGTTAAGGGTGATGGTTAAGGGTGAGGGTTAAGGGTTAAGGGTGAGGGTTAAGGGTGAGGGTTAAGGGTGAGGGTTAAGGGTGAGGGTTAAGGGTGAGGGTTAAGGGTGATGGTTAAGGGTGAGGGTTAAGCGTGAGAATTAAGGGTGAGGGTTAAGGGTGAGGGTTAAGGGTGAGGGTTAAGTGTGAGGGTTAAGGGTGAGGGTTAAGGGTGAGGGTTAAGGGTGAGGGGTAAGGGTGAGGGTTATGGGTGAGTGTTAAGGGTGAGGGTTAAGGGTGAGGGTTAAGGGTTAAGGGTGAGTGTTAAGGGTGAGTGTTAAGGGTGAGCGTTAAGGGTGAGGGTTAAGGGTGATGGTTAAGGGTGAGGGTTAAGGGTGAGGGTTAAGGGTGAGGGTTAAGGGTGAGGGTTAAGGGTGATGGTTAAGGGTGAGGGTTAAGGGTGAAAGTTAAGGGTGAGGGTTAAGGGTGAGTGAAGGTTAAGGGTGAGGGTTAAGGGTGAGTGTTAAGGGTGAGGGTTAAGGGTGAGGGTTAAGGGTGAGGGTTAAGGGTGAGTGTTAAGGGTTAAGGGTGAGTGTTAAGGGTGAAGGTTAAGGGTGAGGGTTAAGGGTGAGGGTTAAGGGTGATGGTTAAGGGTGATGGTTAAGGGTGAGGGTTAAGGGTGAGGGTTAAGTGTGAGGGTTAAGGGTTAAGGGTGAGTGTTAAGGGTGAGGGTTAAGGGTGATGGTTAGGTGTGAGGGTTGAGGGTAAGTGTTAAGGTGAGGGTTAAGGATTAAGGGTGAGGGTTAAGTGTGAGGGTTAAGGGTGAGGGTTAAGGGTGATGGTTAAGGGTGAGGGTTAAGCGTGAGAATTAAGGGTGAGGGTTAAGGGTGAGGGTTAAGGGTGAGGGTTAAGGGTGAGGGTTAAGGGTGAGGGTTAAGGGTGAGGGTTAAGGGTGAGGGTTAAGGGTGAGGGTTAAGGGTGAGGGTTAAGTGTGAGGGTTAAGGGTTAAGGGTGAGTGTTAAGGGTGAGGGTTAAGGGTGAGGGTTAAGGGTGATGGTTAAGTGTGAGGGTTGAGGGTAAGTGTTAAGGGTGAGGGTTAAGGATTAAGGGTGAGGGTTAAGTGTGAGGGTTAAGGGTGAGGGTTAAGGGTGAGGGTTAAGGGTGATGGTTAAGGGTGAGGGTTAAGGGTTAAGGGTGAGGGTTAAGGGTGAGGGTTAAGGGTGAGGGTTAAGGGTGAGGGATAAGGGTGAGGGTTAAGGGTGATGGTTAAGGGTGAGGGTTAAGCGTGAGAATTAAGGGTGAGGGTTAAGGGTGAGGGTTAAGGGTGAGGGTTAAGTGTGAGGGTTAAGGGTGAGGGTTAAGGGTGAGGGTTAAGGGTGAGGGGTAAGGGTGAGGGTTATGGGTGAGTGTTAAGGGTGAGGGTTAAGGGTGAGGGTTAAGGGTTAAGGGTGAGTGTTAAGGGTGAGTGTTAAGGGTGAGCGTTAAGGGTGAGGGTTAAGGGTGATGGTTAAGGGTGAGGGTTAAGGGTGAGGGTTAAGGGTGAGGGTTAAGGGTGAGGGTTAAGGGTGATGGTTAAGGGTGAGGGTTAAGGGTGAAAGTTAAGGGTGAGGGTTAAGGGTGAGTGAAGGTTAAGGGTGAGGGTTAAGGGTGAGTGTTAAGGGTGAGGGTTAAGGGTGAGGGTTAAGGGTGAGGGTTAAGGGTGAGGGATAAGGGTGAGGGATATGGGTGAGAGTTAAGGGTGAGGGTTAAGGGTGAGTGTTAAGGGTTAAGGGTGAGTGTTAAGGGTGAAGGTTAAGGGTGAGGGTTAAGGGTGAGGGTTAAGGGTGATGGTTAAGGGTGATGGTTAAGGGTGAGGGTTAAGGGTGAGGGTTAAGTGTGAGGGTTAAGGGTTAAGGGTGAGTGTTAAGGGTGAGGGTTAAGGGTGAGGGTTAAGGGTGATGGTTAGGTGTGAGGGTTGAGGGTAAGTGTTAAGGTGAGGGTTAAGGATTAAGGGTGAGGGTTAAGTGTGAGGGTTAAGGGTGAGGGTTAAGGGTGATGGTTAAGGGTGAGGGTTAAGCGTGAGAATTAAGGGTGAGGGTTAAGGGTGAGGGTTAAGGGTGAGGGTTAAGGGTGAGGGTTAAGGGTGAGGGTTAAGGGTGAGGGTTAAGGGTGAGGGGTAAGGGTGAGGGTTATGGGTGAGTGTTAAGGGTGAGGGTTAAGGGTGAGGGTTAAGGGTTAAGGGTGAGTGTTAAGGGTGAGGGTTAAGGTTGAGCGTTAAGGGTGAGGGTTAAGGGTGAGCGTTAAGGGTGAGGGTTAAGGGTGATGGTTAAGGGTGAGGGTTAAGGGTGAGGGTTAAGGGTGAGGGTTAAGGGTGAGGGTTAAGGGTGAGGGTTAAGGGTGAGGGGTAAGGGTGAGGGTTATGGGTGAGTGTTAAGGGTGAGGGTTAAGGGTGAGGGTTAAGGGTTAAGGGTGAGTGTTAAGGGTGAGGGTTAAGGGTGAGCGTTAAGGGTGAGGGTTAAGGGTGAGCGTTAAGGGTGAGGGTTAAGGGTGATGGTTAAGGGTGAGGGTTAAGGGTGAGGGTTAAGGGTGAGGGTTAAGGGTGAGGGTTAAGGGTGATGGGTAAGGGTGATGGTTAAGGGTGAGGGTTAAGGGTGATGGTTAAGGGTGAGGGTTAAGGGTGAGGGTTAAGGGTGAGGGTTAAGGGTGATGGTTAAGGGTGAGGGTTAAGGGTGAGAGTTAAGGGTGAGGGTTAAGGGTGAGGGTTAAGGGTGAGGGTTAAGGGTGAGGGTTAAGGGTGATGGTTAAGGGTGAGGGTTAAGGGTGTGGGGTAAGGGTGAGTGTTATGGGTGAGGGTTAAGGGTGAGGGTTAAGGGTGAGGGTTAAGGGTGAGGGTTAAGGGTTAAGGGTGAGTGTTAAGAGTGAGGGTTAAGGCTGAGGGTTAAGGGTGATGGTTAAGGGTGAGGGTTAAGGGTGAGGGTTCAGGGTGATGGTTAAGGGTGAGGGTTAAGGGTGAGGGTTAAGGGTGAGTGAAGGTTAAGGGTGAGGGTTAAGGGTGAGTGTTAAGGGTGAGGGTTAAGGGTGAGGGTTAAGGGTGAGGGTTAAGGGTGAGGGATAAGGGTGAGGGATATGGGTGAGAGTTAAGGGTGAGGGTTAAGGGTGAGTGTTAAGGGTTAAGGATGAGTGTTAAGGGTGAGGGTTAAGGGTGAGGGTTAAGGGTGTGGGTTAAGGGTGATGGTTAAGGGTGATGGTTAAGGGTGAGGGTTAAGGGTGAGGGTTAAGGGTGAGGGTTAAGGGTTAAGGGTGAGTGTTAAGAGTGAGGGTTAAGGCTGAGGGTTAAGGGTGATGGTTAAGGGTGAGGGTTAAGGGTGAGGGTTAAGGGTGATGGTTAAAGGTGAGGGTTAAGGGTGAGAGTTAAGGGTGAGGGTTAAGGGTGAGCGTTAAGGGTGAGGGTTAAGGGTGAGCGTTAAGGGTGAGGGTTAAGGGTGATGGTTAAGGGTGAGGGTTAAGGGTGAGGGTTAAGGGTTAAGGGTGAGTGTTAAGGCTGAGGGTTAAGGGTGAGCGTTAAGGGTGAGGGTTAAGGGTGAGCGTTAAGGATGAGGGTTAAGGGTGATGGTTAAGGGTGAGGGTTAAGGGTGAGGGTTAAGGGTGAGGGTTAAGGGTGAGGGTTAAGGGTGAGGGTTAAGGGTGAGGGGTAAGGGTGAGGGTTATGGGTGAGTGTTAAGGGTGAGGGTTAAGGGTGAGGGTTAAGGGTTAAGGGTGAGTGTTAAGGGTGAGGGTTAAGGGTGAGCGTTAAGGGTGAGGGTTAAGGGTGAGCGTTAAGGGTGAGGGTTAAGGGTGTGGGGTAAGGGTGAGTGTTATGGGTGAGGGTTAAGGGTGAGGGTTAAGGGTGAGGGTTAAGGGTGAGGGTTAAGGGTTAAGGGTGAGTGTTAAGAGTGAGGGTTAAGGCTGAGGGTTAAGGGTGATGGTTAAGGGTGAGGGTTAAGGGTGAGGGTTCAGGGTGATGGTTAAGGGTGAGGGTTAAGGGTGAGGGTTAAGGGTGAGTGAAGGTTAAGGGTGAGGGTTAAGGGTGAGTGTTAAGGGTGAGGGTTAAGGGTGAGGGTTAAGGGTGAGGGTTAAGGGTGAGGGATAAGGGTGAGGGATATGGGTGAGAGTTAAGGGTGAGGGTTAAGGGTGAGTGTTAAGGGTTAAGGATGAGTGTTAAGGGTGAGGGTTAAGGGTGAGGGTTAAGGGTGAGGGTTAAGGGTGATGGTTAAGGGTGATGGTTAAGGGTGAGGGTTAAGGGTGAGGGTTAAGGGTGAGGGTTAAGGGTTAAGGGTGAGTGTTAAGAGTGAGGGTTAAGGCTGAGGGTTAAGGGTGATGGTTAAGGGTGAGGGTTAAGGGTGAGGGTTAAGGGTGATGGTTAAAGGTGAGGGTTAAGGGTGAGAGTTAAGGGTGAGGGTTAAGGGTGAGCGTTAAGGGTGAGGGTTAAGGGTGAGCGTTAAGGGTGAGGGTTAAGGGTGATGGTTAAGGGTGAGGGTTAAGGGTGAGGGTTAAGGGTTAAGGGTGAGTGTTAAGGATGAGGGTTAAGGGTGAGCGTTAAGGGTGAGGGTTAAGGGTGAGCGTTAAGGGTGAGGGTTAAGGGTGATGGTTAAGGGTGAGGGTTAAGGGTGAGGGTTAAGGGTGAGGGTTAAGGGTGAGGGTTAAGGGTGAGGGTTAAGGGTGAGGGGTAAGGGTGAGGGTTATGGGTGAGTGTTAAGGGTGAGGGTTAAGGGTGAGGGTTAAGGGTTAAGGGTGAGTGTTAAGGGTGAGGGTTAAGGGTGAGCGTTAAGGGTGAGGGTTAAGGGTGAGCGTTAAGGGGGAGGGTTAAGGGTGATGGTTAAGGGTGAGGGTTAAGGGTGAGGGTTAAGGGTGAGGGTTAAGGGTGAGGGTTAAGGGTGATGGTTAAGGGTGATGGTTAAGGGTGAGGGTTAAGGGTGATGGTTAAGGGTGAGGGTTAAGGGTGAGGGTTAAGGGTGAGGGTTAAGGGTGAGGGTTAAGGGTGATGGTTAAGGGTGAGGGTTAAGGGTGAGAGTTAAGGGTGAGGGTTAAGGGTGAGTGTTAAGGGTTAAGGGTGAGTGTTAAGGGTGAGGGTTAAGGGTGAGGGTTAAGGGTGAGGGTTAAGGGTGATGGTTAAGGGTGATGGTTAAGGGTGAGGGTTAAGGGTGAGGGTTAAGGGTGAGGGTTAAGGGTTAAGGGTGAGTGTTAAGAGTGAGGGTTAAGGCTGAGGGTTAAGTGTGATGGTTAAGTGTGAGGGTTAAGGGTGAGGGTTAAGGTTGATGGTTAAGGGTGAGGGTTAAGGGTGAGGGTTAAGGGTGAGTGAAGGTTAAGGGTGAGGGTTAAGGGTGAGTGTTAAGGGTGAGGGTTAAGGGTGAGGGTTAAGGGTGAGGGTTAAGGGTGAGGGATAAGGGTGAGGGATATGGGTGAGAGTTAAGGGTGAGGGTTAAGGGTGAGTGTTAAGGGTTAAGGGTGAGTGTTAAGGGTGAGGGTTAAGGGTGAGGGTTAAGGGTGAGGGTTAAGGGTGATGGTTAAGGGTGAGGGTTAAGGGTGAGGGTTACGTGTGAGGGTTAAGGGTTAAGGGTGAGTGTTAAGGGTGAGGGTTAAGGGTGAGGGTTAAGGGTGATGGTTAAGTGTGAGGGTTGAGGGTAGGTGTTAAGGGTGAGGGTTAAGGATTAAGGGTGAGGGTTAAGTGTGAGGGTTAAGGGTGAGGGTTAAGGGTGAGGGTTAAGGGTGATGGTTAAGGGTGAGGGTTAAGGGTTAAGGGTGAGGGTTAAGGGTGAGGGTTAAGGGTGAGGGTTAAGGGTGAGGGTTAAGGGTGAGGGTTAAGGGTGATGGTTAAGGGTGATGGTTAAGCGTGAGAATTATGGGTGAGGGTTAAGGGTGAGGGTTAAGGGTGAGGGTTAAGGGTGAGGGTTAAGGGTGAGGGTTAAGTGTGAGGGTTAAGGGTTAAGGGTGAGTGTTAAGGGTGAGGGTTAAGGGTGAGGGTTAAGGGTGATGGTTAAGTGTGAGGGTTGAGGGTAAGTGTTAAGGGTGAGGGTTAAGGATTAAGGGTGAGGGTTAAGTGTGAGGGTTAAGGGTGAGGGTTAAGGGTGAGGGTTAAGGGTGATGGTTAAGGGTGAGGGTTAAGGGTTAAGGGTGAGGGTTAAGGGTGAGGGTTAAGGGTGAGGGTTAAGGGTGAGGGTTAAGGGTGATGGTTAAGGGTGAGTGTTAAGCGTGAGAATTAAGGGTGAGGGTTAAGGGTGAGGGTTAAGGGTGAGGGTTAAGGGTGAGGATTAAGGGTGAGGGTTAAGGGTGAGGGTTAAGGGTGAGGGGTAAGGGTGAGTGTTATGGGTGAGTGTTAAGGGTGAGGGTTAAGGGTGAGGGTTAAGGGTTAAGGGTGAGTGTTAAGGGTGAGGGTTAAGGGTGAGCGTTAAGGGTGAGGGTTAAGGGTGAGCGTTAAGGGTGAGGGTTAAGGGTGATGGTTAAGGGTGAGGGTTAAGGGTGAGGGTTAAGGGTGAGGGTTAAGGGTGAGGGTTAAGGGTGAGGGTTAAGGGTGAGGGGTAAGGGTGAGGGTTATGGGTGAGTGTTAAGGGTGAGGGTTAAGGGTGAGGGTTAAGGGTTAAGGGTGAGTGTTAAGGGTGAGGGTTAATGGTGAGCGTTAAGGGTGAGGGTTAAGGGTGAGCGTTAAGGGTGAGGGTTAAGGGTGATGGTTAAGGGTGTGGGTTAAGGGTGAGGGTTAAGGGTGAGGGTTAAGGGTGAGGGTTAAGGGTGATGGGTAAGGGTGATGGTTAAGGGTGAGGGTTAAGGGTGATGGTTAAGGGTGAGGGTTAAGGGTGAGGGTTAAGGGTGAGGGTTAAGGGTGAGGGTTAAGGGTGATGGTTAAGGGTGAGGGTTAAGGGTGAGAGTTAAGGGTGAGGGTTAAGGGTGAGGGTTAAGGGTGAGGGTTAAGGGTGAGGGTTAAGGGTGATGGTTAAGGGTGAGGGTTAAGGGTGTGGGGTAAGGGTGAGTGTTATGGGTGAGGGTTAAGGGTGAGGGTTAAGGGTGAGGGTTAAGGGTGAGGGTTAAGGGTTAAGGGTGAGTGTTAAGAGTGAGGGTTAAGGCTGAGGGTTAAGGGTGATGGTTAAGGGTGAGGGTTAAGGGTGAGGGTTAAGGGTGATGGTTAAGGGTGAGGGTTAAGGGTGAGGTTTAAGGGTGAGTGAAGGTTAAGGGTGAGGGTTAAGGGTGAGTGTTAAGGGTGAGGGTTAAGGGTGAGGGTTAAGGGTGAGGGTTAAGGGTGAGGGATAAGGGTGAGGGATATGACTGAGAGTTAAGGGTGAGGGTTAAGGGTGAGTGTTAAGGGTTAAGGGTGAGTGTTAAGAGTGAGGGTTAAGGCTGAGGGTTAAGGGTGATGGTTACGGGTGAGGGTTAAGGGTGAGGGTTAAGGGTGATGGTTAAAGGTGAGGGTTAAGGGTGAGAGTTAAGGGTGAGGGTTAAGGGTGAGCGTTAAGGGTGAGGGTTAAGGGTGAGCGTTAAGGGTGAGGGTTAAGGGTGATGGTTAAGGGTGAGGGTTAAGGGTGAGGGTTAAGGGTTAAGGGTGAGTGTTAAGGCTGAGGGTTAAGGGTGAGCGTTAAGGGTGAGGGTTAAGGGTGAGTGTTAAGAGTGAGGGTTAAGGGTGATGGTTAAGGGTGAGGGTTAAGGGTGAGGGTTAAGGGTGAGGGTTAAGGGTGAGGGTTAAGGGTGAGGGTTAAGGTTGAGGGGTAAGGGTGAGGGTTATGGGTGAGTGTTAAGGGTGAGGGTTAAGGGTGAGGGTTAAGGGTTAAGGGTGAGTGTTAAGTGTGAGGGTTAAGGGTGAGGGTTAAGGGTGAGCGTTAAGGGTGAGGGTTAAGGGTGATGGTTAAGGGTGAGGGTTAAGGGTGAGGGTTAAGGGTGAGGGTTAAGGGTGAGGGTTAAGGGTGAGGGATAAGGGTGAGGGATATGGGTGAGAGTTAAGGGTGAGGGTTAAGGGTGAGTGTTAAGGGTTAAGGGTGAGTGTTAAGAGTGAGGGTTAAGGCTGAGGGTTAAGGGTGAGGGTTAAGGGTGAGGGTTAAGGGTGATGGTTAAAGGTGAGGGTTAAGGGTGAGAGTTAAGGGTGAGGGTTAAGGGTGAGCGTTAAAGGTGAGGGTTAAGGGTGAGCGTTAAGGGTGAGGGTTAATGGTGATGGTTAAGGGTGAGGGTTAAGGGTGAGGGTTAAGGGTTAAGGGTGAGTGTTAAGGCTGAGGGTTAAGGGTGAGCGTTAAGGGTGAGGGTTAAGGGTGAGTGTTAAGAGTGAGGGTTAAGGGTGATGGTTAAGGGTGAGGGTTAAGGGTGAGGGTTAAGGGTGAGGGTTAAGGGTGAGGGTTAAGGGTGAGGGTTAAGGGTGAGGGGTAAGGGTGAGGGTTATGGGTGAGTGTTAAGGGTGAGGGTTAAGGGTGAGGGTTAAGGGTTAAGGGTGAGTGTTAAGTGTGAGGGTTCAGGGTGAGGGTTAAGGGTGAGCGTTAAGGGTGAGGGTTAAGGGTGATGGTTAAGGGTGAGGGTTAAGGGTGAGGGTTAAGGGTGAGGGTTAAGGGTGAGGGTTAAGGGTGATGGTTAAGGGTGATGGTTAAGGGTGAGGGTTAAGGGTGATGGTTAAGGGTGAGGGTTAAGGGTGAGGGTTAAGGGTGAGGGTTAAGGGTGAGGGTTAAGGGTGATGGTTAAGGGTGAGGGTTAAGGGTGAGAGTTAAGGGTGAGGGTTAAGGGTGAGGGTTAAGGGTGAGGGTTAAGGGTGAGGGTTAAGGGTGAGGGTTAAGGGTGTGGGGTAAGGGTGAGTGTTATGGGTGAGGGTTAAGGGTGAGGGTTAAGGGTGAGGGTTAAGGGATAAGGGTGAGTGTTAAGAGTGAGGGTTAAGGCTGAGGGTTAAGGGTGATGGTTAAGGGTGAGGGTTAAGGGTGAGGGTTAAGGGTGATGGTTAAGGGTGAGGGTTAAGGGTGAGGGTTAAGGGTGAGTGAAGGTTAAGGGTGAGGGTTAAGGGTGAGTGTTAAGGGTGAGGGTTAAGGGTGAGGTTTAAGGGTGAGGGTTAAGGGTGAGGGAAAAGGGTGAGGGATATGGGTGAGAGTTAAGGGTGAGGGTTAAGGGTGAGTGTTAAGGGTTAAGGGTGAGTGTTGAGGGTGAGGGTTAAGGGTGAGGGTTAAGGGTGAGTGTTAAGGGTTAAGGGTGAGTGTTAAGGGTGAGGGTTAAGGGTGAGGGTTAAGGGTGATGGTTAAGTGTGAGGGTTGAGGGTAAGTGTTAAGGGTGAGGGTTAAGGATTAAGGGTGAGGGTTAAGTGTGAGGGTTAAGGGTGAGGGTTAAGGGTGAGGGTTAAGGGTGATGGTTAAGTGTGAGGGTTAAGGGTTAAGGGTGAGGGTTAAGGGTGAGGGTTAAGGGTGAGGGATATGGGTGAGAGTTAAGGGTGAGGGTTAAGGGTGAGTGTTAAGGGTTAAGGGTGAGTGTTAAGGATGAGGGTTAAGGGTGAGGGTTAAGGGTGAGGGTTAAGGGTGATGGTTAAGGGTGATGGTTAAGGGTGAGGGTTAAGGGTGAGGGTTAAGTGTGAGGGTTAAGGGTTAAGGGTGAGTGTTAAGGGTGAGGGTTAAGGGTGAGGGTTAAGGGTGATGGATAAGTGTGAGGGTTGAGGGTAAGTGTTAAGGGTGAGGGTTAAGGATTAAGGGTGAGGGTTAAGTGTGAGGGTTAAGGGTGAGGGTTAAGGGTGAGGGTTAAGGGTGATGGTTAAGGGTGAGGGTTAAGGGTTAAGGGTGAGGGTTAAGGGTGAGGGTTAAGGGTGAGGGTTAAGGGTGAGGGTTAAGGGTGAGGGTTAAGGGTGATGGTTAAGGGTGAGGGTTAAGCGTGAGAATTAAGGGTGAGGGTTAAGGGTGAGGGTTAAGGGTGAGGGTTAAGGGTGAGGGTTAAGGGTGAGGGTTAAGGGTGAGGGTTAAGGGTGAGGGATAAGGGTGAGGGTTATGGGTGAGTGTTAAGGGTGAGGGTTAAGGGTGAGGGTTAAGGGTTAAGGGTGAGTGTTAAGGGTGAGGGTTAAGGGTGAGCGTTAAGGGTGAGGGTTAAGGGTGAGCGTTAAGGGTGAGGGTTAAGGGTGTTGGTTAAGGGTGAGGGTTAAGGGTGAGGGTTAAGGGTGAGGGTTAAGGGTGAGGGTTAAGGGTGAGGGTTAAGGGTGAGGGGTAAGGGTGAGGGTTATGGGTGAGTGTTAAGGGTGAGGGTTAAGGTGAGGGTTAAGGGTTAAGGGTGAGTGTTAAGGGTGAGGGTTAAGGGTGAGCGTTAAGGGTGAGGGTTAAGGGTGAGCGTTAAGGGTGAGGGTTAAGGGTGATGGTTAAAGGTGAGGGTTCAGGGTGAGGGTTAAGGGTGAGGGTTAAGGGTGAGGGTTAAGGGTGATGGTTAAGGGTGAGGGTTAAGGGTGAGAGTTAAGGGTGAGGGTTAAGGGTGAGGGTTAAGGGTGAGGGTTAAGGATTAAGGGTGAGGGTTAAGTGTGAGGGTTAAGGGTTAAGGGTGAGTGTTAAGGGTGAGGGTTAAGGGTGAGGGTTAAGTGTGAGGGCTGGGCCACACGGGCCGGGCCGGGCCACACTCACCGGGCCGGGCCACACTCACCGGGCCGGGCCACACTCACCGGGCTGGGCCACACGGGCCGGGCCACACGGGCCGGGCCACACTCCCCGGGCCGGGCCACACTCACCGGGCTGGGCCACACTCACCGGGCTGGGCCACACAGGCCGGGCCACACTCACCGGGCCGGGCCACACTCACCGGGCTGGGCCACACTCACCGGGCCGGGCCACACGGACCGTGCCGGGCCACACTCACCGGGCTGGGCCACACGGTCCGGGCCACACGGGCCGGGCCACACTCACCGGGCCGGGCCGAGCTACACTCACCGGGCTGGGCCACACTCACCGGGCTGGGCCACACGGGCCGGGCCACACTCAACGGGCCGGGCCGGGCCACACTCACCGGGCTGGGCTACACGGGCCGGGCCACACTCACCGGGCCGGGCCACACTCACCGGGCCGGGCCGGGCCACACTCACCGGACTGGTCCACACTCCCCGGGCCACACGGGCCGGGCCGGGCCACACTCACCGGGCCGGGCCGGGCCACACTCACCGGGCTGGGCCGGGCCACACTCACCGGACTGGTCCACACTCCCCGGGCCACACGGGCCGGGCCGGGCCACACTCACCGGGCTGGGCCACACGGGCCGGGCCACACTCACCGGGCCGGGCCACACTCACCGGGCCGGGCCGGGCCACACTCACCGGGCTGGGCCACACGGGCCGGGCCACACGGGCCGGGCCGGGCCACACTCACCGGGCCGGGCCGGGCCACACTCACCGGGCTGGGCCACACGGGCTGGGCCACACTCACCGGGCCGGGCCACACTCACTGGGCCGGGCCGGGCCACACTCACCGGGCCGGGCCACACTCACCGGGCCGGGCCGGGCCACACTCACCGGGCCGGGCCACACTCACCGGGCCGGGCCACACTCACCGGGCTGGGCCGGGCCACACACACCGGGCCGGGCCACACGGGCCGGGCCACACTCACCGGGCCGGGCCACACGGGCCGGGCCGGGCCGGGCCACACTCATCGGGCCGGGCCACACTCACCGGGCCGGGCCACACTCACCGGGCCGGGCCACACTCACCGGGCTGGGCCACACTCACCGGGCTGGGCCGGGCCACACACACCGGGCCGGGCCACACGGGCCGGGCCACACTCACCGGGCCGGGCCACACGGGCCGGGCCGGGCCGGGCCACACTCATCGGGCCGGGCCACACTCACCGGGCCGGGCCACACTCACCGGGCCGGGCCACACTCACCGGGCTGGGCCACACTCACCGGGCTGGGCCGGGCCACACACACCGGGCCGGGCCACACGGGCCGGGCTGGGCCACACGGGCCGGGCCACACTCACCGGGCCGGGCCACACTCACGGGCCGGGCCGGGCCGGGCCACACTCACCGGGCCGGGCCACACGGGCCGGGCCGGGCCGGGCCACACTCATCGGGCCGGGCCACACTCACCGGGCCGGGCCACACTCACCGGGCCGGGCCACACTCACCGGGCTGGGCCACACTCACCGGGCTGGGCCGGGCCACACACACCGGGCCGGGCCACACGGGCCGGGCTGGGCCACATGGGCCGGGCCACACTCACCGGGCCGGGCCACACTCACGGGCCGGGCCGGGCCGGGCCACACTCATCGGGCCGGGCCACACTCACTGGGCCGGGCCGGGCCACACTCACCGGGCCGGGCCACACGGGCCGGGCCACACTCACCGGGCCGGGCCACACTCACCGGGCCGGGCCACACGGGCCGGGCTGGGCCACACGGGCCGGGCCACACTCACCGGGCCGGGCCACACTCACCGGGCCGGGCCACACTCACCGGGCCGGGCCACACTCACCGGGCTGGGCCACACTCACCGGGCTGGGCCGGGCCACACACACCGGGCCGGGCCACACGGGCCGGGATGGGCCACACGGGCCGGGCCACACTCATCGGGCCGGGCCACACTCACCGGGCCGGGCCACACGGGCCGGGCCACACTCACCGGGCCGGGCCACACGGGCCGGGCCACACTCACCGGGCCGGGCCACACGGGCCGGGCCGGGCCGGGCCACACTCATCGGGCCGGGCCACACTCACCGGGCCGGGCCACACTCACCGGGCCGGGCCACACTCATCGGGCCGGGCCACACTCACCGGGCCGGGCCACACTCACCGGGCCGGGCCACACTCACCGGGCCGGGCCACACGGGCCGGGCTGGGCCACACGGGCCGGGCCACACTCACCGGGCCGGGCCACACTCACGGGCCGGGCCGGGCCGGGCCACACTCATCGGGCCGGGCCACACTCACTGGGCCGGGCCGGGCCACACTCACCGGGCCGGGCCACACGGGCCGGGCCACACTCACCGGGCCGGGCCGGGCCACACTCACCGGGCTGGGCCACACGGGCCGGGCCACACTGGCCGGGCCGGGCCGGGCCACACTCACCGGGCTCGGCCACACGGGCCGGGCCACACTCACCGGGCCGGGCCACACTCACCGGGCCGGGCCGCACTCACCGGGCCGGGCCGGGCCACACTCACCGGGCTGGGCCACACGGGCCGGGCCACACTCACCGGGCTGGGCCACACGGGCCGGGCCACACTCACCGGGCCGGGCCGGGCCACACTCACCGGGCTGGGCCACACGGGCCGGGCCACACTCACCGGGCCGGGCCACACTCACCGGGCCGGGCCACACTCACCGGGCCGGGCCACACTCACCGGGCTGGGCCACACGGGCCGGGCCACACTCACCGGGCTGGGCCACACGGGCCGGGCCACACTCACCGGGCTGGGCCGGGCCACACTCACCGGGCTGGGCCGGGCTGTGTTCTCCAGGAAAGCCACCGCCCATTATAACTAACCGCTCATTATTGTCCCACCCGTGTGGTTGAGCGTTGCCCAAATATGCTCTTGAGGACAGAAAATGTTGGAAATGGTCATTTAGCAGGTCGAACAGCATCTGTTGAGTTAGTGTATAAAGTTGATGAACTTTCATCAGATGACAGATTCTCCTGGTATTCTCACCACACTTTGGATAAAATAACTTTTCCTTAAATCCCAGGCTGACTTTTTGTATACTTTGTATTGATGTTGCTCTTCCTCACACGTGAAATAATACAATGAGCATTAATTCATTTTATTTTGTTGAATATAACCTTGTTCTGGTTTCATCCTTGTCATTGATTTGAGCTCCTCCAGTGACTATGTGCCCTTTACATAATATGATGAGCAATTGTAGGCAAACCATGTTCAATGTGTTTGCTCTGCTCTTCTCTACTTTATAATATTACTAGACTAATTGGACCATTCCTCGTCGAGGGGGGACAGGGAAGGGGAGAGAGTGACTGAGAGGGTGAGCCCTGGACCCAAAGTCTCTCCTGTATTGGTGTAGCAATTGTCACAATTGGAGGGGTCAGAGATGATCTTGCCTGCTCGCATCCTGGCCCTTGCAGTGTACAGTTCGTCAATATCATAAAAAGCATCCAGAGAATTGGCCTCCACTGCCTTCTGAGGCAGAGAATTCTCAGTTGTAAGCTCACCAAACATTTTCACCACAGCTATAATTCAGCTTTGACCTGGTAACTGTAAAATTCTTATTCGTGAGTTAAATGTTTTCACCTGTCTGCAAGCAAATCTTGGCCACCTTGTGCTACTCTCCCCTCCCTCCATACATGATGTGAAGCTGCCTCACACCCCCATAATTATTACAGTAACTAGATGCTAACATTGCCACCTCTTTCCACAGGACAAGTTGGCACACAAAGCAAGGAATCTGACTTGTACTGGGGAACGGCCACCCTCCATTCAAGCCACCACTCAGATGGAGCAAGAAGCTCTGGACATCGTTGAGATATACAGCAGCAGAAGCATTGAGGCTGGAGGCCAAGGACCACAGGGTGTCTGCCTATTTCCCTCACCTACTCTGTTCTTGAGCATCACACAGGCAGTGTGATCACCCTGGAACAAAACCAGAACATGCTGGAAATATTCAAATATCAGACAGCATCCTTGTGGAGTGAGAGAGATAGAAATTGGTTGATGTTTCAGTATAGTCGTCTTTGATTGGAGCTGGACAAAAAAATCCAATATTATGCTGTTCCTAAGCCCATCTACTTTCTATTTTTCTACTCCTTTATAGGGTGTTAGTTTTGCTAATAAGATCAGCATTTATTACTATGTGATTTGATACAACTGGGCAGCTTGCCATCGAATTTCTGAGCGGATTTGATTTGATGAGCCATATTTAGCAAACTGGAGCTGTTACAGCACAGTAATGGGTTCTGTGACCCAACCTGTACGTGCTACTGTGTTGCCCATCCATACTAATCCCATTTACCTGCAATAAGCTATTTCCATCTGCTGCTTCTCGATCCAAAAATCAGCAACCAACAACCAAGCATCCAGCAATCAACTGCATTCTAAATGTTGTAATTATATATGCCTCTGGCAGCTTGTTCCATATCAGAAATAGGCTCTTCAACTTGACTCTTCAATGCAAATTGAGTATCTATCTATGTTAATCACATTTGGCTCATATCCCTCCATTCCTTTCTTATCCACATACCTGTACGTGGTTTTTGAATGCTGTAATTGTACCTGCTACTACCACCGACTCTGGGAGCTTGTTCTGTATGTCCGCCACCCTCCGTGTGGAACCTCTTGCCCCTTGAATCTCATTTCAATATTCCTCCTCTCAACTTAAATCAAAACTCTCTAGTTTCAGATTCTCCTATGCTTGGAAAAAGGCTGTAACTACTATATGCCCCTCATAATTTCAGAATCCTCTATAAAGTTACCCCTCAGCCTCCTATGCTTCAATGTAAACAATTCCAGCCTATCCAATCTCTCTTTGTATCTGGAGGCTTTGTATCACAAAATGCTGCAGTAACTCAGGACAGGCAGCATCTCTGGAGAGAAGGAATGGGTGATGTTTCGGGTCGAGACCCTTCTTCAGACTGAAGAAGAATCTGAAGAGCGAAGAAGGGTCTCGACCCGAAACGTCACCCATTCCTTTTCTCCAGAGATGCTGCCTGTCCTGAGTTACTGCAGCATTTTGTGTCGACCCTCTCTTTGTATCTAAAGCCCTCCATTTCAGGCAACATCCTGGTGAACTGGAAAACAGGCATCAAGTATTATCTGTGGAAATAAATGCACTAATGACATTTTGGGGTGTTACCCTTCAGCCTCTACTATCTACTCAATTTATGCCTATTTATAATCCCTGCCTCCTGCACTCCATTGAGAACAAACCTAGCCTGTTCTTGCAACTAATCTATGTAACGAAAGCGCTCCATTGCATACAGTTTCCTGGTGAATTGCTTATTTTTTTCTAATCTGCCATGTATTTCCTATAGTGTTGGAAACAGACTGCACAATGGGTCAAAGTGTGACCTGACCAACATTTTTACAATTGCAAAATGACATCTCATCTGATGTGTAGGAAGGGACTACAGATGCTGGTTTATACTGAAGATAGACACAAAATGTTGGAGTAACTCAGCGGGTCAGACAGCATCTCTGGAGAAAAAGAAGGGTCAGAACCCTTCTTCAGACTGAAAGTAGAGGGGGGAGGAAATAAATGAGGTGAGAAAAGTCCAGAACAAACCTGGGCTGGCAGCAGATGACCGCAGGAAGGGTGGAGGCCATCATGGCCCATTGTTGGCTGGGGACGAGGTGATGACCAGAGAGATGCAAGGATGCGACCACTGGAACTGGTAGGGCGATTAGGGTAGAGGGGGAGGGAGAGGGAGTCCACTGGGTTGTAAGCTGCCCAAGCAAAATGTGAGGTGTTGTTCCTCCAATTTGTACATGGCTGCACTCTGACAGTGGAGGAGGCCCAGCATAGAATGGTCAGTATGGGAATGCGTAGGGGAGTTAAAATGTTTGGCAAATGAGACATCGCGTAGGCCAAGGCGGACTGAGCGTAAGTGTTCAGTGAAATGATCGCCCAGTCTACTCTTGATCTTACTGATATATAGGACCCACACTGGGACCACCGGATAGAGTAGATGAGATTGGAGGAAGTGCAAGTAAATCTCTGCTGAAAGGACTGTCGGGGTCCTTGGACAGAGTCGAGGGCGGAGGTTTAAGGACAGGTGTTGCATCTCCTGCAGTTGCAGGGAAAGGTACCTGGGGAGGGGGTGGTTTGGGTGGGAAGGGACGAGTGAACCATGGAGTTACAGAGGGAACGGTGTCTGGGGAAAGCGGAAAGGGATGGAGATGGGAAGATGTGAGGTGGTGCGATCCTGTGTACTCAGTAACTTGGCCTATGATTTTGGGTCAAGTCAACAGCAAGCCAATTGTTACGGATAGCAAATACATATATATTCCGTTATTTGTCCCGCACCGGGGAAATACGTTGAAAAACTTAAATTAGATGCTTTTAACGGCAATTTGGTAATTGTCTGCTTTCCTTCACCAGCTGAAGAATTGATGATAGGAGATAGAATGTCATATTAGTTATTCAAATATTTAGTTAGACCACACTTATAGTTTTGCATGCAGTTGTGGTCTCCATGCTGTAGAATAGGTATGATAAGGCCAGAGGGAGTGCAGAAAAGTTTCACTGGAAGGTTTGAGTTAAAAGGAACGATTGCATAGGCTGAGGCTCTTTTCCCTGGAGTGAAGGAGGCTGAGGGATGATTTTAGAGATTTATAAAATTGAGGGGTGTGGATAGGATAGTTTTTTTCTCGGGATGGGCAGTTTAAAACTTAAGGGCATAGGTTTAAGATGAGATGGGAAAGACTTAAACTGCATTTAAGGGGCAGGTTTTCCCACTGAGGGTAGTAGGTATATGGAACAGCACCAGTGGTAGGGGGAGAGGCAGGTGCAATAACAATGATGAAGATGTCTTTGGCCCAGTACATGGACCCTTGTGGGCTCCACCTTTCCTTGATCATTGTTGCTTTTCGCATATCTTTCATTCATTTGTTCTACAGTATAAATCTCTATATCATTGTCAATATCTCTTGTCTCCCTTTCCCCTGACTCTCAATCTGAATAAGGGTCTCGACCCGAAACATCACCTATTCCTTTTCTCCGGAGATGCTGCCTGACTTGCTAAGTTACTCCAGCTTTTTGTGTCTATCTTTGGTTTTAAACCAGCATCTGCAGTTCCTTCCTACGCAAGATTACACAGGTATTTTGGTTGACACAAATTAGTTGAGTTGAAGAGCCTGTATCAGTGCTTTATAACTCTATGAATCTATGAATTGCAGGTAATTTGCACTGGTCCGAACCTCAAGTCAACTAACTACATCAAATATCAACATACTGTCGACTATTCCTTCACAGTGGAGTGCTCCTGCCAACACCACCAATGCCCTTCACCTTCACATGCCATTTTTACCCTGCAGTGCATTCCCATTTACATTTCATTGTTCAGGGTTCCAAATACACCAGGTGAAGTGCTCTTCTTTCAGTTTAGTATTCTTTATTTGTTGCACACACTGGAGAAGCCAAACAAATCAGGTACCTCCGTTAGCACTGCGTGTGACGCCCAAACTTCCAATCAACTCTTGTTCAGTTCTTCAACCCATTTCCAATCGTGTCAAAAGTAACCTCTTTATCCTTTGCTCTCCTAAATAGTTTAATTAAAGCCCATTGTCAGGTGAAGAAACAGAAGTTTTAAACTATAAAAGGCATATAAAAAAGCAATTTACACATTAATATTTGCTCCCACTTCCAATCAAAGCCATGTCTATCATGTACCTGGACCTAGGCACTTTGAGACACAACACACTCCTTTTGCAGTAGATTTATTTGGTGTTCATGGTTGTGATAATATAAACAATGAACATTCATTAGATGCGCAGAGTCTCTTGCCCAGAGTAGGTGAATCGAGGGCCACAGGACATAGGTTTAAGGTGAAGGAGAAAAGATTTAATAGGGATCTGAGGGGTAACTTTTTCACACAAAGTGTGGTGGGTGTATGGAACAAGATGCCAGAGAAGGTAGTTGAGGCTGGGACTATCCCAACATTTAAGAAGCAGTTAGACAGGTACATGGATAGGACAGGTTTGGAGCGATATGGACCAAATGCTGGCAGGTGGAACTAGTGTAGCTGGGACATGTTGGCCGGTGTTGGCAAGTTAGGCTGAAGGGCCTGTTTCCACACTTTCACTCTATGTGAAACTGGAGCACAGATGTGCAGCGTACAATTTGCAAGGAGCGAAAGCCAGACTACATGCTCATCATACTTGAGTTAAACTCGCTGATATTTTGTTCTGTGGGCAGTGTGCTGGTGCAGCAACTAGACATTCTGTGTCACTGCTCCAGATGAATGGGTTCAATCCTAATCATTGATGCTTTCAGTGTGGAGTTTGCATGTTCTCTCTGTAACACATTGGTTTCCCCCTTACATCCCCAAAATATGTGGGTTGTGGGTTAATTGGTTACTGTAAATAGTCCCTAATGTTTGGAATAGTGATAGAATCTGGGAGGGGGGAAGGAGTTGATGAGCATGTGGGGGGGGAGGGGAGGAGTTGATGAGAATGTGGGGGAGGGCGGAGTTGATGAGAATGTGGGGGGGAGGAGCAGTTGATGAGAATGTGGGGGGGGGGGGGAGGAGTTGATGAGAATGTGGGGGAGGGCGGAGTTGATGAGAATGTGTGGGGGGGAGGAGTTGAGAATATTGGGGGGGGGGAGGAGTTGATAAGAATGTGGGTGAGAATGAAAGAAAATAGGATAAACAAAAATGATTGCAGATTTGATGGACTGAAAGGTGTGTCACTCCTGGGATGCCTGCTTGATTGCTGAACTGCTACAGTTGAAGATCATGCCTTTCTCTCTGAGAACTAGCACCAGAGACAGGCTTCTGAATGAGCTGCAGCTGTGACATTGGGAACGGTGCAGGTTGTATTTTAGCGCATCGTAATGGGGGAAATCCAATTTTTCGCCAGTTGTATCTTCTCTTCTCAGTCGTTGAAACCCACAATTTCAAAGAATGAACATTTCCAGCAATTTCTGATTTTTATTTCAGATGTCTAGCACTTTCAGTTTTATAATTTCAGATAATGTCACTATGTTTGGCATCTGCATCTCCTGTAGAAAGGTTTTTTAAATTTATCCCATTACTGCCTTCTGCTGTCATCTTTTGTTAATCACTCTGCTCTTTAGCCTAACATTATTTGTTCCTCTTGCCTCTTTATCTTAAAACATATCAGCTTTGCCATTTTGATGAAAGATCATTGACTTCAAGCATTATTTTTTTCCATCCATAGATGCCATCTGACTGTCCGAATATTTCCAACATTTTCTGTTTTTATGTTGGATTTCCAGCACCCAAAGGATTTAGATTTTGTGATTGCTGTGGATTAATGTTTACCAGTGTTGCCTGCTCTCTCTAGTACTTGCTGACTGGTGCCTTTTCTTCCCCAGATATATCCCATTGTTTGGGCCTTACAGGGCAGGAGATGGAGGACGATTACTTGACTGAAGATACATTGTCACTGGCTGCATCCTTCCAATACACCACTGAACGCAATGTTTCCAGTGGGAGAGATGGGACAGATGGATCAGCTCGGGGTGAATTATTCAGTAACAGTGAGCAAGACCTGTCCCTAATGGAAAGGACAGTGCAGGAGACAGACGGCCGAAGGGCAAGCTCTGAATCGAGCTACTCGGAGGAACACGGAGATCTGGATTTGAGTGGTCCAGCGTTTAAAAGAAAAATCTTCCATGTTCATCATCAGTTACTCGAAGCTTTGGACAGTCTGTCCAGGAGCTGTCTGACTCTGTCAGAGAGTGTAGAGGAGTCTGCTTCCATACTGTGTGGTGTTCTGCCACAAGGCTTTGCAACTCTGCAAGGTACCATGGACAAAGTGGCCAACACTTTAGATGCTACAGTGAAGCCCTCTGTTCAAGAGTCAGTCGGCCCTGCAATAGCAACATTGATTGAGGCTCAGACTGCTGCCATTCAGGCATTGGCTTGCACTATTTCCTCTGGCTTAGAGAGGTTGGGGGGATGTGTTGATAAAGGTTTTAATCATGTAACAGAACTCCTCCAGTCTACCTTCCCACATGTGAGTGGGAATGTTGACTCCCAGACCTGTGGTTCTGCTGTGTTGGGAGCGGCATATGCTGCTGCTTCTCGTAACGACAGTATACATGGCCCTTTGCCATGCCCTGAATTCCAGGTTCCTCAGACCATGTAAATACTACAGTCTGCCGTTAGGCCCCCTCATGCTCCAACCCTTCGAGATCGGCGATCATGAGCAAGGCACAGTCTGCGGCACAAGCTGAACCACTGGGAATCCGTGTGAAGGTGTAGCAAGGAAAGCACTTCAAAAGACTTGTAGGAAAGCACCTGAAGGCACCTGAGTTCCATGGTATCAATAAAGTGTAAAACACATTGCAGTTTTAACATTGAAAGGTAGTTATATTTAACTAAACTGCAGGGTCGTATTAGATACTCAGTGTTAGCCACTGGTTGGAATATTTAATTGAAATTTGAAGGATTCTTAGAAATGCTCTGGGACCGTTGACAGATGAGGTGCAGCATTCCCAAGTCCAGGGTAACAAAAAATGCAAAGGCAAGCACATGTCTTTTAATTGTTTTTTATAAAGTATTTTAAAATCATTTTTAGCCATTTTTAATCAGAACTGTTTAACCAGAAAGAACATAGTAACTTTGTAGACAGGTATAACCTTCAGTTGTTAGGAACGCTGCAAAATGAAGGAACAATCGGATCCGTATCTGATTCTCTGCCCACAGAAGCTGCCCGACTTGATGAGTGTTTCCAGCGATTTCAGTTTTCCAGCATTTGGGGTTTTGTTTTTTGCTCTGGCTCCTGACACTTGTTTACCTCTCACTTTTAACAGGCAGATTGCTTTAAATTGACAGCCTTTTACAAGAACGATTAATAGAGTTAGATTATTTTTGATCTTGATCTATTTGCCTTTTATTCTTTGTTTTACATTTTTCAGGAATCTTTGTGGCAGCAATGTTTTTTATTGTTGGGACAGCAAGGTGTTTGATAAGGTTCCACGTGGTAGAGGTTAGATTGGCAGGTTAGATTGCATGAGATCCAGGAGAGCTAGGCGTCTGGATAGAGAATTGACTTCACGGACTGGAGGCCTGTGGCTCAGGGATCAGCCCATTGCTGTTTGAAGTTTATATCAACGATTTGGATGTGAATTTACAAGGCATGGTTATCAAGTTTGTAGATAGCATTAAAGTGGGTGGCATCATGGATAGTGAAGATGGTTATCAAAAATTACAGCAGGATCTTGATCACTTGGGCAATCACTGAGGAATGGTTAATGGAGTTAAATTTTGGTCAGTGCGAGGTGTTGCATTTTGGGAAGTCCAACCAGGGTCTTCACAGCGAATGGCAGGCTCTGGGGAGTGTTGTAGAGCAGAGGGATCTAGGAGTGCAGGTACAAGTTGGCTGGTTATGTTACAGTTGTAGAAGACTTTTGGAGTATTGTGTTCGGTTTTGGTTATCCTGTTGCAGGAAAGATGTTGTTAAGTTGGAGGTCGAGCAGAGAAGATTTACGAGGATGTTGCCAAGGCACATGGGCCCGAGCTAAAGGGAGAGGTGGAGCAAGGTAGGACATTCCGTGGATCGCAGGAGGATGAGGGGTGATCTTATAGAGGTGTATACAATCATGCAGGAAATAGTTAGGGTGAGAGCACATAGAAACATAAAAAATAGGTGCAGGATTAGGCTATTCAGCCCTTCGAGCCAGCGCCGCCATTCAATATGACCATGGCTGATCATCCAAAATCAGTACCCCGTTCCTGCTTTTTCCCCATATCCCGTGATTCCGTTAGCCCCAAGAGTTAAATCTAACACTTGAAAACATCCAGTGAATTGGCCTCCACTGCCTTCTGTGGCAAAGAATTCCACAGATTCACAACTCTCTGGGTGAAAAAGTTTTTCCTCATCTCAGTCCTAAATGGCCTACCCCTTATTCTTAACCTGTGACCCCTGGTTCTGGACTCCTCCATCATAGAGTGATGCAGTGTGGAAACAGACCCTTTGGCCCAACTTGCCCACACCGACCAACATGTCCCAGCTACACTAATCTCACCTGCCTGTGCTTGGTCCATAATCCTTCCAAGCCTGTCCTATCCATGTACCTGTCTAACTGTCTCTTAAATGTTGGGATAATCCCAGCCTCAACTACCTCATCTGGCAGCTTGTTCCATACACCCACCACCCTTTGTGTGAAAAAGTTACCCCTCAGATTCCTATTAAATCTTTTCCCCTTCACCTTGAACCTATGTTGTGTGGTGCTAGATTCCCCTACTCTGGGCAAGAGACTCTTTGTGCATCTACCCGATCTATTGCTCTCATGATTTTGTACACCTCTATAAGATCACCCCTCATCTTGTGCTCCAACAATTAGAGACCCAGCCTACTCAACCTCTCCCTGTGGCTCACACCCTCTCGTCCTGGAAACCTCTCCCTATAGCACACGTGAAACAACACAGGACATGCGAGGCAGCACACAAGATGCAACACGAGACACAGCACACGAGACGCAACGTGAGACAACGCGGGACACAGCACATGAGACACAACACATGACACAACGCAAGACAGCACAC